>NC_140178.1:111295112-111407612 GCF_963971535.1 Notolepis coatsorum | reverse complement strand
TTATATTTGGCACAAACGTCCACTTTGACTCAAGAATGAACTGAAAATATTTAGGTGGTCAAAGGTCAAGGTCATTGTGACCTCACGTCCGTCCCATTCTGCAATATCCCAGGAATGCCTGGAGGGAATCTTTTTCAAATTTGGCACAAACGTCCACTCGGTACAGAATACTACTTTCATTGGTCTAGGTAAAAAATGCCCCCATTCTTAAACCACACCCCACCCCTACGCTTTGCCCCTTTCACACTGCCCCACTGGTTCCAAAAGAGAGGTTAAAATAATACTTGACAGGCCCGGCTAGCTCAGTCGGTAGAGCATGAGACTCTTAATCTCAGGGTCGTGGGTTCGAGCCCCACGTTGGGCTCAGCGTTTTAATCTGAGACTGAGAAGAGAAATTAGTGGCCAAAAGCGCAAAATCATAATAATCCAGGAGTTAATAACAAGCGCACCCAACTGAATGCGCAAATGTGCCATGCGGTGCTTCTAGTAGAGTGTGGTGAAAAAAAATCACAGTGGTTTTCAGAACCTCAGTTACATAGGCCTACCAACTTTCAAACAAGTCTCATGGTCTAATTTCCACCCCTTTTCAATGACAGATTGAATGGTGGTTGGTAAGGTAAAATGACAAACAAAAAATGTGTTAAAGACGGACCATCTCCAGGCAAGAAGTAAAAATTAGACTGGTATGGTAACATTCAAACTACCCCACTGGTTCCAAAAAAGGGATTCAAAATGATCAAATAAGGCCTTGCTAGCTCAGTCGGTAGAGCATGAGACTCTTAATCTCAGGGTCGTGGGTTCGAGCCCCAAGTTGGGCGCATTGCTTTAATCCTAAACTGAGAAGAAAAGTGAGTGTCTGAAAGCGCAAAATTATAATAATACGTACCATTTCTTGTGAATGCAATATCTCTGGAACACCTGGAGGGAATTGCTTTTATATTTGGCACAAATGTCCACTTTGACTCAAGAATGAACTGAAAATATTTATGTGGTCAAAGGTCAAGGTCATTGTGACCTCACGTCCGTCTCATTCTGCAATATCCCAGGAATGCCTAGAGGGAATCTTTTTCAAATTTGGCACAAACGTCCACTCGGTACAGAATACTACTTTCATTGGTCTAGGTAAAAAATGCCCCCATTCTTAAACCACACCCCACCCCTACGCTTTGCCCCTTTCACACTGCCCCACTGGTTCCAAAAGAGAGGTTAAAATAATACTTGACAGGCCCGGCTAGCTCAGTCGGTAGAGCATGAGACTCTTAATCTCAGGGTCGTGGGTTCGAGCCCCACGTTGGGCTCAGCGTTTTAATCTGAGACTGAGAAGAGAAATTAGTGGCCAAAAGCGCAAAATCATAATAATCCAGGAGTTAATAACAAGCGCACCCAACTGAATGCGCAAATGTGCCATGCGGTGCTTCTAGTAGAGTGTGGTGAAAAAAAATCACAGTGGTTTTCAGAACCTCAGTTACATAGGCCTACCAACTTTCAAACAAGTCTCATGGTCTAATTTCCACCCCTTTTCAACATCAATGACAGATTGAATGGTGGTTGGTAAGGTAAAATGACAAACACAAAATGTGTTAAAGACGGACCATCTCCAGACAAGAAGTCAAAATTAGACTGGTATGGTAACATTCAAACTACCCCACTGGTTCCAAAAAAGGGATTCAAAATGATCAAATAAGGCCTGGCTAGCTCAGTCGGTAGAGCATGAGACTCATAATCTCAGGGTCGTGGGTTCGAGCCCCACGTTGGGCGCATTGCTTTAATCCTAAACTGAGAAGAAAAGTGAGTGTCTGAAAGCGCAAAATTATAATAATACGTACCATTTCTTGTGAATGCAATATCTCTGGAACACCTGGAGGGAATTGCTTTTATATTTGGCACAAACGTCCACTTTGACTCAAGAATGAACTGAAAATATTTAGGTGGTCAAAGGTCAAGGTCATTGTGACCTCACGTCCGTCCCATTCTGCAATATCCCAGGAATGCCTAGAGGGAATCTTTTTCAAATTTGGCACAAACGTCCACTCGGTACAGAATACTACTTTCATTGGTCTAGGTAAAAAATGCCCCCATTCTTAAACCACACCCCACCCCTACGCTTTGCCCCTTTCACACTGCCCCACTGGTTCCAAAAGAGAGGTTAAAATAATACTTGACAGGCCCGCCTAGCTCAGTCGGTAGAGCATGAGACTCTTAATCTCAGGGTCGTGGGTTCGAGCCCCACGTTGGGCGCATTGCTTTAATGCTAAACTGAGAAGAAAAGTGAGTGTCTGAAAGCGCAAAATTATAATAATACGTACCATTTCTTGTGAATGCAATATCTCTGGAACTCCTGGAGGGAATTGCTTCAAATTTGGCACAAACGTCCACTTTGACTCAAGAATGAACTGAAAATATTTAGGTGGTCAAAGGTCAAGGTCATTGTGACCTCACGTCCGTCCTATTCTGCAATATCCCAGGAATGCCTAGAGGGAATCTTTTTCAAATTTGGCACAAACGTCCACTCGGTACAGAATACTACTTTCATTGGTCTAGGTAAAAAATTCCCCCATTCTTAAACCACACCCCACCCCTACGCTTTGCCCCTTTCACACTGCCCCACTGGTTCCAAAAGAGAGGTTAAAATAATGCTTGACAGGCCCGGCTAGCTCAGTCGGTAGAGCATGAGACTCTTAATCTCAGGGTCGTGGGTTCGAGCCCCATGTTGGGCTCAGCGTTTTAATCTGAGACTGAGAAGAGAAATTAGTGGCCAAAAGCGCAAAATCATAATAATCCAGGAGTTAATAACAAGCGCACCCAACTGAATGCGCAAATGTGCCATGCGGTGCTTCTAGTAGAGTGTGGTGAAAAAAAATCACAGTGGTTTTCAGAACCTCAGTTACATAGGCCTACCAACTTTCAAACAAGTCTCATGGTCTAATTTCCACCCCTTTTCAACATCAATGACAGATTGAATGGTGGTTGGTAAGGTAAAATGACAAACACAAAATGTGTTAAAGACGGACCATCTCCAGGCAAGAATTCAAAATTAGACTGCTATGGTAACATTCAAACTACCCCACTGGTTCCAAAAAAGGGATTCAAAATGATCAAATAAGGCCTTGCTAGCTCAGTCGGTAGAGCATGAGACTCTTAATCTCAGGGTCGTGGGTTCGAGCCCCAAGTTGGGCGCATTGCTTTAATCCTAAACTGAGAAGAAAAGTGAGTGTCTGAAAGCGCAAAATTATAATAATACGTACCATTTCTTGTGAATGCAATATCTCTGGAACACCTGGAGGGAATTGCTTTTATATTTGGCACAAATGTCCACTTTGACTCAAGAATGAACTGAAAATATTTATGTGGTCAAAGGTCAAGGTCATTGTGACCTCACGTCCGTCTCATTCTGCAATATCCCAGGAATGCCTAGAGGGAATCTTTTTCAAATTTGGCACAAACGTCCACTCGGTACAGAATACTACTTTCATTGGTCTAGGTAAAAAATGCCCCCATTCTTAAACCACACCCCACCCCTACGCTTTGCCCCTTTCACACTGCCCCACTGGTTCCAAAAGAGAGGTTAAAATAATACTTGACAGGCCCGGCTAGCTCAGTCGGTAGAGCATGAGACTCTTAATCTCAGGGTCGTGGGTTCGAGCCCCACGTTGGGCTCAGCGTTTTAATCTGAGACTGAGAAGAGAAATTAGTGGCCAAAAGCGCAAAATCATAATAATCCACGAGTTAATAACAAGCGCACCCAACTGAATGCGCAAATGTGCCATGCGGTGCTTCTAGTAGAGTGTGGTGAAAAAAAATCACAGTGGTTTTCAGAACCTCAGTTACATAGGCCTACCAACTTTCAAACAAGTCTCATGGTCTAATTTCCACCCCTTTTCAACATCAATGACAGATTGAATGGTGGTTGGTAAGGTAAAATGACAAACACAAAATGTGTTAAAGACGGACCATCTCCAGACAAGAAGTCAAAATTAGACTGGTATGGTAACATTCAAACTACCCCACTGGTTCCAAAAAAGGGATTCAAAATGATCAAATAAGGCCTGGCTAGCTCAGTCGGTAGAGCATGAGACTCATAATCTCAGGGTCGTGGGTTCGAGCCCCACGTTGGGCGCATTGCTTTAATCCTAAACTGAGAAGAAAAGTGAGTGTCTGAAAGCGCAAAATTATAATAATACGTACCATTTCTTGTGAATGCAATATCTCTGGAACACCTGGAGGGAATTGCTTTTATATTTGGCACAAACGTCCACTTTGACTCAAGAATGAACTGAAAATATTTAGGTGGTCAAAGGTCAAGGTCATTGTGACCTCACGTCCGTCCCATTCTGCAATATCCCAGGAATGCCTAGAGGGAATCTTTTTCAAATTTGGCACAAACGTCCACTCGGTACAGAATACTACTTTCATTGGTCTAGGTAAAAAATGCCCCCATTCTTAAACCACACCCCACCCCTACGCTTTGCCCCTTTCACACTGCCCCACTGGTTCCAAAAGAGAGGTTAAAATAATACTTGACAGGCCCGCCTAGCTCAGTCGGTAGAGCATGAGACTCTTAATCTCAGGGTCGTGGGTTCGAGCCCCACGTTGGGCGCATTGCTTTAATGCTAAACTGAGAAGAAAAGTGAGTGTCTGAAAGCGCAAAATTATAATAATACGTACCATTTCTTGTGAATGCAATATCTCTGGAACTCCTGGAGGGAATTGCTTCAAATTTGGCACAAACGTCCACTTTGACTCAAGAATGAACTGAAAATATTTAGGTGGTCAAAGGTCAAGGTCATTGTGACCTCACGTCCGTCCTATTCTGCAATATCCCAGGAATGCCTAGAGGGAATCTTTTTCAAATTTGGCACAAACGTCCACTCGGTACAGAATACTACTTTCATTGGTCTAGGTAAAAAATTCCCCCATTCTTAAACCACACCCCACCCCTACGCTTTGCCCCTTTCACACTGCCCCACTGGTTCCAAAAGAGAGGTTAAAATAATGCTTGACAGGCCCGGCTAGCTCAGTCGGTAGAGCATGAGACTCTTAATCTCAGGGTCGTGGGTTCGAGCCCCATGTTGGGCTCAGCGTTTTAATCTGAGACTGAGAAGAGAAATTAGTGGCCAAAAGCGCAAAATCATAATAATCCAGGAGTTAATAACAAGCGCACCCAACTGAATGCGCAAATGTGCCATGCGGTGCTTCTAGTAGAGTGTGGTGAAAAAAAATCACAGTGGTTTTCAGAACCTCAGTTACATAGGCCTATCAACTTTCAAACAAGTCTCATGGTCTAATTTCCACCCCTTTTCAACATCAATGACAGATTGAATGGTGGTTGGTAAGGTAAAATGACAAACACAAAATGTGTTAAAGACGGACCATCTCCAGGCAAGAATTCAAAATTAGACTGCTATGGTAACATTCAAACTACCCCACTGGTTCCAAAAAAGCGATTCAAAATGATCAAATAAGGCCTTGCTAGCTCAGTTTGTAGAGCATGAGACTCTTAATCTCAGGGTCGTGGGTTCGAGCCCCACGTTGGGCGCATTGCTTTAATCCTAAACTGAGAAGAAAAGTGAGTGTCTGAAAGTGCAAAATTAGAATAATACGTACCATTTCTTGTGAATGCAATATCTCTGGAACACCTGGAGGGAATTGCTTTTATATTTGGCACAAATGTCCACTTTGACTCAAGAATGAACTGAAAATATTTAGGTTGTCAAAGGTCAAGGTCATTGTGACCTCACGTCCGTCTCATTCTGCAATATCCCAGGAATGCCTAGAGGGAATCTTTTTCAAATTTGGCACAAACGTCCACTCGGTACAGAATACTACTTTCATTGGTCTAGGTAAAAAATGCCCCCATTCTTAAACCACACCCCACCCCTACGCTTTGCCCCTTTCACACTGCCCCACTGGTTCCAAAAGAGAGGTTAAAATAATACTTGACAGGCCCGGCTAGCTCAGTCGGTAGAGCATGAGACTCTTAATCTCAGGGTCGTGGGTTCGAGCCCCACGTTGGGCTCAGCGTTTTAATCTGAGACTGAGAAGAGAAATTAGTGGCCAAAAGCGCAAAATCATAATAATCCACGAGTTAATAACAAGCGCACCCAACTGAATGCGCAAATGTGCCATGCGGTGCTTCTAGTAGAGTGTGGTGAAAAAAAATCACAGTGGTTTTCAGAACCTCAGTTACATAGGCCTACCAACTTTCAAACAAGTCTCATGGTCTAATTTCCACCCCTTTTCAACATCAATGACAGATTGAATGGTGGTTGGTAAGGTAAAATGACAAACACAAAATGTGTTAAAGACGGACCATCTCCAGACAAGAAGTCAAAATTAGACTGGTATGGTAACATTCAAACTACCCCACTGGTTCCAAAAAAGGGATTCAAAATGATCAAATAAGGCCTGGCTAGCTCAGTCGGTAGAGCATGAGACTCTTAATCTCAGGGTCGTGGGTTCGAGCCCCACGTTGGGCGCATTGCTTTAATCCTAAACTGAGAAGAAAAGTGAGTGTCTGAAAGCGCAAAATTATAATAATACGTACCATTTCTTGTGAATGCAATATCTCTGGAACACCTGGAGGGAATTGCTTTTATATTTGGCACAAACGTCCACTTTGACTCAAGAATGAACTGAAAATATTTAGGTGGTCAAAGGTCAAGGTCATTGTGACCTCACGTCCGTCCCATTCTGCAATATCCCAGGAATGCCTAGAGGGAATCTTTTTCAAATTTGGCACAAACGTCCACTCGGTACAGAATACTACTTTCATTGGTCTAGGTAAAAAATGCCCCCATTCTTAAACCACACCCCACCCCTACGCTTTGCCCCTTTCACACTGCCCCACTGGTTCCAAAAGAGAGGTTAAAATAATACTTGACAGGCCCGCCTAGCTCAGTCGGTAGAGCATGAGACTCTTAATCTCAGGGTCGTGGGTTCGAGCCCCACGTTGGGCTCAGCGTTTTAATCTGAGACTGAGAAGAGAAATTAGTGGCCAAAAGCGCAAAATCATAATAATCCAGGAGTTAATAATAAGCGCACCCAACTGAATGCGCAAATGTGCCATGCAGTGCTTCTAGTAGAGTGTGGTGAAAAAAAATCACAGTGGTTTTCAGAACCTCAGTAACATAGGCCTACCAACTTTCAAACAAGTCTCATGGTCTAATTTCCACCCCTTTTCAACATCAATGACAGATTGAATGGTGGTTGGTAAGGTAAAATGACAAACACAAAATGTGTTAAAGACGGACCATCTCCAGGCAAGAAGTCAAAATTAGACTGGTATGGTAACATTCAAACTACCCCACTGGTTCCAAAAAAGGGATTCAAAATGATAAAATAAGGCCTGGCTAGCTCAGTCGGTAGAGCATGAGACTCATAATCTCAGGGTCGTGGGTTCGAGCCCCACGTTGGGCGCATTGCTTTAATGCTAAACTGAGAAGAAAAGTGAGTGTCTGAAAGCGCAAAATTATAATAATACGTACCATTTCTTGTGAATGCAATATCTCTGGAACTCCTGGAGGGAATTGCTTCAAATTTGGCACAAACGTCCACTTTGACTCAAGAATGAACTGAAAATATTTAGGTGGTCAAAGGTCAAGGTCATTGTGACCTCACGTCCGTCCTATTCTGCAATATCCCAGGAATGCCTAGAGGGAATCTTTTTCAAATTTGGCACAAACGTCCACTCGGTACAGAATACTACTTTCATTGGTCTAGGTAAAAAATTCCCCCATTCTTAAACCACACCCCACCCCTACGCTTTGCCCCTTTCACACTGCCCCACTGGTTCCAAAAGAGAGGTTAAAATAATACATGACAGGCCCGGCTAGCTCAGTCGGTAGAGCATGAGACTCTTAATCTCAGGGTCGTGGGTTCGAGCCCCATGTTGGGCTCAGCGTTTTAATCTGAGACTGAGAAGAGAAATTAGTGGCCAAAAGCGCAAAATCATAATAATCCAGGAGTTAATAACAAGCGCACCCAACTGAATGCGCAAATGTGCCATGCGGTGCTTCTAGTAGAGTGTGGTGAAAAAAAATCACAGTGGTTTTCAGAACCTCAGTTACATAGGCCTACCAACTTTCAAACAAGTCTCATGGTCTAATTTCCACCCCTTTTCAACATCAATGACAGATTGAATGGTGGTTGGTAAGGTAAAATGACAAACACAAAATGTGTTAAAGACGGACCATCTCCAGGCAAGAATTCAAAATTAGACTGCTATGGTAACATTCAAACTACCCCACTGGTTCCAAAAAAGCGATTCAAAATGATCAAATAAGGCCTTGCTAGCTCAGTTTGTAGAGCATGAGACTCTTAATCTCAGGGTCGTGGGTTCGAGCCCCACGTTGGGCGCATTGCTTTAATCCTAAACTGAGAAGAAAAGTGAGTGTCTGAAAGTGCAAAATTAGAATAATACGTACCATTTCTTGTGAATGCAATATCTCTGGAACACCTGGAGGGAATTGCTTTTATATTTGGCACAAATGTCCACTTTGACTCAAGAATGAACTGAAAATATTTAGGTTGTCAAAGGTCAAGGTCATTGTGACCTCACGTCCGTCTCATTCTGCAATATCCCAGGAATGCTTAGAGGGAATCTTTTTCAAATTTGGCACAAACGTCCACTCGGTACAGAATACTACTTTCATTGGTCTAGGTAAAAAATGCCCCCATTCTTAAACCACACCCCACCCCTACGCTTTGCCCCTTTCACACTGCCCCACTGGTTCCAAAAGAGAGGTTAAAATAATACTTGACAGGCCCGGCTAGCTCAGTCGGTAGAGCATGAGACTCTTAATCTCAGGGTCGTGGGTTCGAGCCCCACGTTGGGCTCAGCGTTTTAATCTGAGACTGAGAAGAGAAATTAGTGGCCAAAAGCGCAAAATCATAATAATCCAGGAGTTAATAACAAGCGCACCCAACTGAATGCGCAAATGTGCCATGCGGTGCTTCTAGTAGAGTGTGGTGAAAAGAAATCACAGTGGTTTTCAGAACCTCAGTTACATAGGCCTACCAACTTTCAAACAAGTCTCATGGTCTAATTTCCACCCCTTTTCAACATCAATGACAGATTGAATGGTGGTTGGTAAGGTAAAATGACAAACACAAAATGTGTTAAAGACGGACCATCTCCAGGCAAGAAGTCAAAATTAGACTGCTATGGTAACATTCAAACTACCCCACTGGTTCCAAAAAAGGGATTCAAAATGATCAAATAAGGCCTGGCTAGCTCAGTTGGTAGAGCATGAGACTCTTAATCTCAGGGTCGTGGGTTCGAGCCCCACGTTTGGGCGCATTGCTTTAATCCTAAACTGAGAAGAAAAGTGAGTGTCTGAAAGTGCAAAATTAGAATAATACGTACCATTTCTTGTGAATGCAATATCTCTGGAACACCTGGAGGGAATTGCTTTTATATTTGGCACAAATGTCCACTTTGACTCAAGAATGAACTGAAAATATTTATGTTGTCAAAGGTCAAGGTCATTGTGACCTCACGTCCGTCTCATTCTGCAATATCCCAGGAATGCTTAGAGGGAATCTTTTTCAAATTTGGCACAAACGTCCACTCGGTACAGAATACTACTTTCATTGGTCTAGGTAAAAAATGCCCCCATTCTTAAACCACACCCCACCCCTACGCTTTGCCCCTTTCACACTGCCCCACTGGTTCCAAAAGAGAGGTTAAAATAATACTTGACAGGCCCGGCTAGCTCAGTCGGTAGAGCATGAGCCTCTTAATCTCAGGGTCGTGGGTTCGAGCCCCACGTTGGGCTCAGCATTTTAATCTGAGACTGAGAAGAGAAATTAGTGGCCAAAAGCGCAAAATCATAATAATCCAGGAGTTAATAACAAGCGCACCCAACTGAATGCGCAAATGTGCCATGCGGTGCTTCTAGTAGAGTGTGGTGAAAAGAAATCACAGTGGTTTTCAGAACCTCAGTTACATAGGCCTACCAACTTTCAAACAAGTCTCATGGTCTAATTTCCACCCCTTTTCAACATCAATGACAGATTGAATGGTGGTTGGTAAGGTAAAATGACAAACACAAAATGTGTTAAAGACGGACCATCTCCAGGCAAGAAGTCAAAATTAGACTGCTATGGTAACATTCAAACTACCCCACTGGTTCCAAAAAAGGGATTCAAAATGATCAAATAAGGCCTGGCTAGCTCAGTTGGTAGAGCATGAGACTCTTAATCTCAGGGTCGTGGGTTCGAGCCCCACGTTTGGGCGCATTGCTTTAATCCTAAACTGAGAAGAAAAGTGAGTGTCTGAAAGCGCAAAATTATAATAATATGTACCATTTCTTGTGAATGCAATATCTCTGGAACTCCTGGAGGGAATTGCTTCAAATTTGGCACAAACGTCCACTTTGACTCAAGAATTAACTGAAAATATTTAGGTGGTCAAAGGTCAAGGTCATTGTGACCTCAGGTCCGTCCTATTCTGCAATATCCCAGGAATGCCTAGAGGGAATCTTTTTCAAATTTGGCACAAACGTCCACTCGGTACAGAATACTACTTTCATTGGTCTAGGTAAAAAATGCCCCCATTCTTAAACCACACCCCACCCCTACGGTTTGCCCCTTTCACACTGCCCCACTGGTTCCAAAAGAGAGGTTAAAATAATACTTGACAGGCCCGGCTAGCTCAGTCGGTAGAGCATGAGACTCTTAATCTCAGGGTCGTGGGTTCGAGCCCCACGTTGGGTGCATTGTTTAATCCCAAACTGAGAAGAAAAGTGAGTGTCTGAAAGCGCAAAATTCTAATAACACGTACTGTAACTGAGGGGTACAATTCCCTGACTGTATTGAAGAGTATGGTATATTAAACCACTACTAGTTATGTACTTTAATTACTGGCCATACAGTACATGAATATATATGGTGAACACCCACACAAGAATACGGCAATGACACATAAAGTACTATTTAGAGGGTATTTATTATTATCAAAGCAACGTTAGGTTACAGATTGAGAATTATGCTTGCGCTTGTATGGCGAAGAACACACGTAAAGTAAGTCAAGAGCGTAAGTCAATGAGAATAGTATGAATACTAAGATGGGTCTAAATTGACGCCACCTGTGGCATAGCAATTACATAGGGCACACTAGTACCAGCTGGAGACACTGGGGGGTTCCCTCCGGGTGTAAGGCCGGCCGGGTAGAGGAATGTTCGGGTACAAAGTCTGGGTCAACGAGGAATAACGAGGTTCCAGATACAGGAGCCAGTGCAGTACTCCCTTGATCAGTAGACAAAGCAACAGCTATAATCCAGTATGCTCGACAGCATGGAAGACAGCTAGCCAGCCTCTTCCTAGAGGCGAACTCGAGTGATGATCCTCACGGGGGGTAGATCCCAAACGATAGTGGGGTCGACGGTTCTCTGCTCCAGCAGTCACGGTACCAAAGCAATATAATCCAACCAGAAAAGGTTCTGCAGTCGCCGGTGTAGGTTCTCCGGTGTACATATCCAACGGTTCTCGTCTAGGACTCCTCGGGTGGGGGCACGAGTTTAGGCCGCCCAGCCTGGCTAAGTGCACTAGCTATATACACGACGAACCGGTGGTAATGCTGGTCACTGAAGAACGGTAGCCGCACGATACACTATAAATGATAGACTATTACTTCACATTAGAATAAGTCGAACTCAAGGGTACTGCGTTAAACTCTGACACTTTAGCAATCTATTCGCACGCGGTTCTCAAGGCTCTATTCAGAGGCAAAGTTGCTCACTTCACTGCACGTTGTCTCATGGTGAAGGCATCAAGGTTTAGAAGACAAGTGCTGCTGTGTACACCTGCGCCGTATTTATACGTAAGGTGAATTATCTAGTGCCAACCTCAGTTCTGTCTCGTATTACTGCGCAAACCCTGGGCATGTTGAGACATGCCTGGAGTTGCCTTTGAACTTGCCGTTGGGGGTATGGTCGTTGGCGCCTAGGGGTCGCTGTCCAATAGGAGAGCGAATATTATGGTCTGGTTTGTACCCAGGTAAAGGGATATTCCGTGTATATATACAAATAATATACAAGGGATATCAAACGATATACAAATATTATACAAGGGATCTCAAGCAATAAATATATATATTCGGTTTAATCTGACCCTTTGTAACAGCCGCCTCCTAATTAGTCCGCACCTAATTAGATAAAGCAAAGACAGATTAATCGTCTTGTCAACTACTCAATGTCTGTTGTGGGGGAGTAGGGCAATTTACAAAGTCAGTGGGTCATGATCGTCATCAAGGGAGTCAGGGAGCCTTGGCAACTCTATCAGCCTCGCCACGGGTCGGGTGTAGCGGTGAGGCAGGTCGGCCCTCCTGGGTATACTGGGCTGTGCTCGCCACTGGTGGTCTGGTCGAGTCCGCTGGAAGCGTCGTACTGCTTCTCTTCCATTCAGTATCCAATAGCCACGTCAAATCTCAGCGAAGACTCTCTCTGCCCCAGCGTGGTGCACATCCTCGTCGTATTTCTTTATGATGAGCTCGGTGACCTTGTGTCGGCTGTTGAGGACTATAGGGAACTTGACGTCCTCCGTTAAGTCCGGGGCCCGTCTCAGACGACCACCCACTCTGATGAGGTCATGGGCGTCGCGCTCAGGGGCCAAGTGGAGCAGTCTGCTGTCTGACGGGACTGGCTTTGATCCCTGCAGACAGTCTAGCTCGTCGGGGAACGAGTCTCTTTGGGCTCGCTGTAGCAGAAGGAGTTCTGCTTCTTCGTAGTTAGCTGCATTAATGTCAGTAGTGGAGGGAACCTCAGGGTGGTGCCACAGGAATGTCTTTAACTGCGCACTCTCAAGGGTGGGGCAGTCGTCTATGTTAGGGTCGGTGGGGACTGGTGTGTGCGTCAACCCACAGAACATAGATTTCTTGATCTCTGCCTCCTCTTGACTAGCCTCCCATGGGGTGGGGTTAGGCCACTCTTCTTCCGGGAGCTTGAGGAACTCAGGACCGTCACTGTAGATATTGTGACGTGTGAGGTCATCTAGGGACATCCCCCGTGTGATGACATCTGCTGGGTTCTGTTTCGTGTCCACGTACCTCCAGCATGCTGATTCTGTTAAGTCTTGGATCTCTGTGATTCTGACTCCCACGAAGACCTTGTATCTACACGAATCGGACTGGATCCATGTGAGTACGGTCATGGAGTCTGACCACAGGATTGTTCTTTGCACCGGGATGGTGAGTTCACGTTGGATTAACGTGGTGAGTTGCGCGCCTACCAGGGCTGCGCAGAGCTCTAGACGCGGGATCGATTGTTGCTTGCGGGGGGCTATCCTTGAGCGAGCCAGGATGAAGGCTGTGTGTATTTCTCCTCCCTCCTCTCGGGCCCGCAAGTAAGCCACCGAGCCGTAGGCTACTTCTGAGGCGTCGCTGAAGACGTGCAGGTCCATCTGGCACGTCTCCAGCCGCACTGTGGGTGGGAAGTAGCTGCGGCGTATGTTCACATTTGGGAGCGAGTTGAGTTCTTTCTCCCACTCTCTCCAGGTGGAAGCGAGGTGGTCGGGTATGGGGTCGTCCCAGCCCTGTTCCTTGTCCCACAGCTCTCGTACAATCATTTTCGCTCTGGTGGTGTAAGGTAGGATACATCCCAGTGGGTCATATTGTCTGGCGAGTGTTCTGTATACACTCCGTCTGGTGGTCGGTAGAGAGGTCGACCTTCCCTGCTCCGTGGTCAGGGGTGTGTATCTGTAATGGAGCGAGTCTGTTTTGAAGCGCCAGACTAGTCCTAATGTCATTTCTTGGGCTTCACCTGGGATGGTCGCCATCCAGGTCTCGCTGCTTGCTGCCTTTGTCTCTGGGGAGAGGCTGCGCAGTACTTGAGGGTCGCTGCTGGCCCACTGCCGAAGATCAAAGCCGCCTTTGATCAGGGAGGCGCGGAGCTTGAGTAGGAGGGCTTCGGCTTCTTCTGGCGTCGAGACGCTTTGCAGACAGTTGTCCACGTAGAAACTCGTCAGCTGCTGGGTCCTCTGCGACATGTTTTTGCAGTGCGAACGTAGCACAGCATGGGCTGCATGTGGTTCCGAAAGGGAGGACCTCCCATTGGTAGATGGATGGTTGCTCATCCCCGATCGTCTCTCTCCATAATAACCGCAGCAGGGGCTTGTCCTCTTCCACTAGTCGCACCTGCAAGAACATCCCTTTGATGTCGCCGCTGATGGCCACCTTGTCTTGGCGGAAACGTAGTAACACGCCTAGTAGAGAGGGGCCGAGTGTTGGGCTGGGCAAGAGTTCTTTATTCAGGTTCTGTAGTCCGATCTGGTAGCTGCAGTTGAACACAATACGATCCTTGCCGTTGTGGTGGACCTTGTGGTGGGGCACGTACCATGATTCGGTCGTCTGGTCGGCCTCTTGAATGTCAATTTTCTTTATGTGTCCCGCTGTGATTAGCTTGTCAATCTCAGCGCGGTACACAGTGGCTTGAGTGGGGTCTTTGGCTAGACGCCGCTCGGTGTTCAGTAGATATCGCTCCATCGCTTCTTTTGAGGCGTGGAAGGTGGGCATACCTTCTCGCCTCAAGAGTGGAGTTGCGTATCTCATCACTCCATTGACCTCGACTCTCTTTGTCCTCTGCCCGAGGAGGGTTATGGCATAAGTGTCTTCCTTTGATCGGACGAGTTTCTTTTCATTCTTAAAGGGCATTGCGTCTAATGTCCATAGCCTCTCGACGTGCTGTAAGAGGGTGGTGTCTTCTTCTTTTATTCTTGAGTGGAGGCAGCGAGTGGCTGCTGGTCGGTTGGGAGACCTGGAGAGGGGGCCTTGTAGTGTCCATCCTAGGCGGGTTTCGACTGCTGCTGGACAGCCTCTGGGCCCGATGTGGACCCGGTCCGTTGGGACGATGAGGTGTGCGTGGTCGGATCCTATGAGCAGGGTCGGGGTGGCGCCGTCGATGAGCGGTATAGGTAGTTGACGTAGGTGCACGTATTTTTCCATCAGCTTGGGGATGGGGTAGGTGTACTGTGACAGGCCTATGTCTTGGCTGGTGAAGGCGTTAGTAATCCTATACTGCTTCTCGGGCTGCCCCACTGCTGCTATCGTGAAGGAGACATTTTCACCCTTTATGGTCTTCAGGTCTCTTCTTATAGTACGGATTATCATTGTTTCTTCGCTCCCCCGCAGACCCAGCCGGGCTGCGGCGGATGCGAGGAGGAGAGTCTTTTCTGACCCATCGTCCAGGACGGCGTAAGTGTCCATGACCTTGTCCTCGTAGCTTAATATCACTCGGACCACTTTCAAGAGCACTCGGGAGCTCCCGCTGCTGGCGGGGTCGATATACATGACGTTCACTCTCGAGCTGCTTGGGGGTACGAGTTTCTTCTTGTTGCTGTCATGTAAGACATCCAAGTGGGCGCCGTCGCACTTGCTGCATTTCTTCTTTAAACGGCACTCGGCTGCCATATGGCTGCGCGCGCAGCGGAAGCAGCGGCGGTTGGCTTTGATCCACTGACTCACCTCGTCAGCGGTCATCTTCTTGAAGGTATCACATTGAGACAGCCAATGTTCTTTCTCACAGTACTGGCATACAATCTTCCACTTCTCTTTCGTCGAGGGGGTGTTGTGGTTCTTGTGCTGTGGTACTGACTCGGCTTGGTGCATAACGGTCACCGACCGGCGGTTATCATTAGATCTCCGAGGTCCATCTCTTGGGCTTGGTCCACTCCACACGAACGTATCAAGTCGGAGGCTGCTGACTTCCCTCGCGAGGAAGGCGGCCAGGTCTAGGAGGGATGGCTCGGGACCGTCGGGATCACGGTGGTCTCTCTGCCGCCGAAAGCGCTCTTGGCGGGCTGGAGGGAGCTTCTCTAGTATTCGTTCTACATTAGAGTTAGCATATAGTTCATGTCTCCCTTTCTCCTTTTGGGACCCCAGCATCCCTACCAGGGATTGTACCTTGATAGAGAGGTCATCCAATGCTCTATTGTCTTTGGCTGGGGGGAGACGGTCTATAGTTCTTATTTCTTGTATCACGTAGTCCCATATGCGTCCATAACGCTGGTCGAGGGCCACTAGAGCCACGGAGTATGGGGTGCTTGAGTTGGAATATGCCAGCGCTATATTATGCGCTCTGGGCACCTTGAGATGCTTGAGGAGGATGGCATATTTGTACGACTCATCAGGGACGTCGGACATCATAGTCTCTAAGCACATCCGTAATTACGTGTACTGTGCTCTGTCCTCGTGCGTAAAGTCGGGGAACGTCGGTGTGCCAAGGTACGATGCCATGGATGGCTGGCACATTGGTGAGCGTAGGGGAAGAGGCCTCCTGGGCGAGTCTCCCCGTACGTGTTGTCGTGGGCTGGTACTTGGTGGGTACCAGAGGCCGGGTACCCAGGTGCTGTTCCTCGGTGCCGACTGTGCGTCAAACTCACCCGTGAGTTGAGTCGGGGGTTTGTAGCGCAGTGACTCGGGGGTGAAGTCTGGGCTGTACTGGGCCTCCTGGTCCTGAGTACGTTGCTGCTGGTGGGCTTGACTTTCCTCCTCTTCCTCTTCCTCTTCTAGGTGCTGAAGTCTTCTATTCAGTCTCTCGGCCGCGTAGGCCGGTTCTTCCCGGTTGCTGGGTCTCGTATGGACCGGTCGGGGAGGGGGTTCGGAGACGTAGATAGGATCCTTCTGTTGGCCGGGTTCCGGGTCACTTGGTCGGGTAGGGGAAGGTGCCCTAGACCCTTGTCGTGATGATGTCCTGGAGCTCCGTGCGGAGAGAGGGGGTGTCGCCCTGGCAATCAATTGTTCTATTATCTGCGCCTGCAGCCGGTCGTGCTCTGCTTCGCGCTGGGCATGGGCGATGTCGCGCTCTGCTTCGCGCTGGGCATGGGCGGCGTCGCGCTGTGCATTGGCGGTGTCGCGCTGTGCATTGGCGGCGGCGCGCTGTGCATCGGCGCGGCCTCTTTCAATGTTCTCTTCCGTCTGGAGGCGTCTGGTCTCCAGTCTTATGCGGTCGTCTTCACTCCTTTGTTGCGCCTGGAAGCGCTCTCGCTCGGTTGCAGAGTGTTCGCGTTCACTAAGGGCTTGCGCTTGGAGTTGCGCGTGAAGGCGCTCTGGTTGGTCTGCAGATTGTTCGCGCTCGCTCGTCTGTTGAGCCTGAAGGCGTTCTCTTTCCATGGTAGAGTGTTCGTGCTCACTTAATTGTTGCGCCCGGAGGCGCTCTTGTTCCATGGAAGAATGTTCTCGCTCACTAAGCGTCTGTGCTTGAAGTCGATCGCGTTCAGTGGAGGCTGCCAGGGTGGCGATGAATGCCTGCGCCAGCATCTGGTCCGCTTCGCTGGGGGATGACACTGACGGAGGTGATCGGCTTCTGACAGTGCTCGTTGGAGATCTGTTCTCTGGGCGCGCCCCGAGGTCCATCTCCTGGGCGCGCTTCTCTTGGCGTGGTGTGTCGGGTTCTGTCCCTGGAGCGCTTTCTTTATCCTGGAGCTCTCCGGGAACTATCCCGTTGACGTTGTCTGGGGGTATAGTCATGTCATGTCCCCCCTGGTCCCCCCCGTGAGCTTGGTCAGTTTCGTTAGAACCCACTGGGTTCTCTACTGGCAGGGTCGCCTGGTCGGTAGGAATTGACATGCTTTGACTATCCGCTTTATCCGCATTTAACGTCTGTTTAAAGCTAGGTGTTACGAAGGATCAGATTAAACCGAATATATATATTTACTAATTGATATATATTGCATAATATTTGTATATCGTCTGATATCCCTTGTGTATTCTTTGTACATATACACGGAATATCCCTTTTACCTAGTACAGACCATAATATTTCGTTCTCCTATTGGATAGCGATCCACTAGGCGCCACTGCCATACCCCCAAGGTCTAGTTCAAAGTCACCGCCAAAGACATGCCTGGACATGAACGGCTCTGCGCAAGAATACGAGACAGGAATAAGGCTGGTACTAGTTTGTTCACCTAACGTATAAATACGGCGCAGGTGAATACAGAAGTTAGTTAACCTAGTTTGAGTTACCCAAGTGAAGCCTCACCCACGATACAACGTGCGGTGAAGTAGGGCCCGTTTGGCCCCAAATAGAGCATTGAGACTGCGTGCGAATTGATAGCTGAAGTATCAGAGTTTAACGCTGTACCGTCGAGTTCGACCTATTCTATTAATTCAGTAATAGTCTATTTATGTATAGTGTATCGTGCGGCTACCGTTCTACAGTGACCAGCATTACCAACGTTTCCCCGTACCAGCTAGTGTGCTTACCCAGGCTGGGCAGCTTACCCTGGCGCCTTCATCCGAGGAGCCCTAGACGAGGACCGTGTGGACATGTACACTGGATAACCTACCCGACGACTACATAGCCCTTTTCGGCTGGATTATATTTGCTTTGGTCCTGTAGCTGATGGAGCGGAGAATCGTCTACACCCACAATTGTGTGGGATTTACCCTGTGAGGAGCAACGTCGAGCCCGCCTCTAAGACGCCTGAGGCTGGCTAGCTTTCTTCCATGCGGAGCTGCATGCCGGAGAATAGCTGTTATTCGTCTGCGGATCAAGAGATTATTGCACTGTCTCCTGTACCTGGAGTCTCCCTATTCTTCGTTGACCCAGACTTTGCTACCGACAAATCCTCTCCCCTTGCTGGCCTACAACCGGAGGGACCCTACTAGTATCTCCCGCTGCTTTACTAGTGTACCATAGATATAATTCCTAAGATACAGGTGGTATTCATTATCTCCTGCGTAATATTATAATGGACTTACGCTCTTGACTTACTCACGCACATTCTTCGCCTTACAAGCGCGACTCTAAGTAAAGTAATGTAATCTACTATTATTGCTGCTAATAAATATTATTCTAACCAAGATTTGTGTGGAACCGTGTCATTGTGGAAGTGTTCATCTAATATACCTGTGTACTGTATGGCCAGTAGTAATGTACATAAGACAGTAGTGGTTTAATGATACCATACTTATTTAATACAGTCAGGGAATTGTACCCCTCAGTTACAATTGGTCCTTCGAGCCGGAGGGTAACTAGTGTAATATTAATATAATATTAATATTGACATGGCCAATGATGAACACTCCACAAACGGTTCTCCTAAAATAGATTGCCCGCAGCGTAGACGGCAGCCACCTCAGTACCTAGAGGACTACACTGCCAGTATACTACCTAGCTTTCTACAGACGTTAAACGCGGAAAAAGCGGATAGTAAAAGTATGTCAAACCCTACCGACCAGGCGACCCCGCCAGTAGAGACCCTAGTGGGTTCTAACGTAACTGACCAAGCTCACGGGGGGGACCAGGAGGGACCTGACATGACTTTACCCCCCGCCAACGTCGACGAGGTAGTCCCCGGAGAGCTCCAGGATAAAGAAAGCCCTCCAGGGACGGAACCCGACCCACCACAAGAAGAGACGCGCACCCAGGAGATAGACCTCCTCGGTACGCGACAGGAGAACGGATCTCCAACGAGTACTACCAGAAGCCGATCACATCTACCAGTGTCTTCCCCCAGCGAGGCGGACAAGATGCTGGCGCAGGCCTTTATCGCCACCCTGGCAGCCTCAACCGAACGCGATCGACTCCAAGCACAGACGCTTAGCGAGCGCGAACATTCTTCCATGGAACAAGAACGCTTCCACGCGAAACTCCAAGCGCAAGCCCTTAGTGAACGCGAACACTCTGCGACCGAGCGAGAGCGCTTCCAGGCGCAGCAACGGAGTGACGAAGACCGCATACGCCTAGAGACTAGACGCCTCCAGACGGAAGAGAATATGGAAAGAGACCGCGCCGAAGCCCAGCACGCCGCCGCCGGTGCCCAACGCGAAGCAGAGCGCGACCTCGCTCACACCAAGCGCGAAGCCGAGCGCGACCGATTACAAGCGCAGATAATGGAGCAACTGATTGCCAGGGTAACCCCCCCTCCCTCCGCACGGGGCTCCAGGGCCTCGTCAAGACAAGGGTCTAGGGCACCCTCCCCTACCCGATCAAGCGACCCTGAGCCCGGCCAACAGAGAGAGCCTATACCCCTCTCCGAACCCCTTCCCCGACCGGTCCAAGCGAGACCCAGCAACAGGGAAGAACCGGCCTATGCCGCGGAGAGACTAAATAGACGACTACAGGATCTAGATGACCTGGCAAAGGAAGAAGAAGAGGGAGAGGAGGAGAGTCAAGCCCAACAGCATCATCGTACTCCACAGGACCAGGAGGTCCAGTACAGCCCAGACTTTACCCCCGCGGCTCTGCGCTACAGACCCCCGACTCAATTCACGGGTGAGCTTAACGCACAACCAGCCCCGAGGAACAGCACCTGGGTACCCGACAGGTACCAGCCCACCACGACAAGTAAGAGGAGACTCGCCTAGAAGGCCTCTCCTCCAACGCTCACCGATGTGCCAGCCATCCATGGCATCGTACCTTGGCACACCGACGTTCCCGGACTTCACACACGAGAACAGAGCACAGTACACAGAGCTACGAATGTGCTTAGAGACAATGATGTCCGATGTAACAGATGAACCGTACAAGTATGCTATCCTACTCAAGCACCTGAAGGTGCCCAGAGCGCACAATATAGCGCTGGCATATTCCACCTCTACTACCCCATACACCGCGGCTCTAGCAGCCCTCGACCAACGTTATGGACGCATATGGGACTACGTAATACAAGAGATAAGGAATATTGACCGTCTACCCCCAGCAACAGACAATCACTCATTAGATGACCTGTCTATCAAGGTACAATCCCTGGTAGGGATGCTGGGGGCACAAAAGGAAAAGGGTATGCACGAACTGTACGCGAACTCTAATGTTGAGAGGATTTTAGAGAAGCTTCCGCCCGCCCGACAAGAGCGCTTCAGGCGGCAAAGAGACCACCGTGATCCTAACGGTCCCGAGCCATCCCTCCTAGACCTAGCCGACTTCCTGGCGAGAGAAGTCAACAGCCTACGATTGGATACGTTCGTGCGGAGCACGCCAAGCTCCAGAGAGGGACCTAGGAGAGCAAACGATGGCCGCAGGCTGGTGACCGTCATGCACCAAGCCGAATCAGTACCGAGCAACAAGAACCACAGTACCCCCTCGATGAAAGAGAAGTGGAAGATTGTATGCCCGTACTGCGAAAAGGAACACTGGCTGTCACACTGTGACACGTTCAAGAAGATGACCGCCGACGAGGTGAGTCAATGGATAAAGTCCAACCGACGCTGTTACCGATGTGCGCGCAGTCACATGGCAGCCGAGTGCCGCTTAAAGAAGAGGTGTAGTCGGTGTGACGGAGCCCACTTGGACGTCCTACATGACAGTAACAGAAGAAAGCCTGCACCCTCAAGCAGCACAAAGGCAAGTGTTATGTACATTGACCCCGCCAGCAGCGGGGGCGCCCGGGTGCTCTTGAAGGTGGTCCGCGTAACATTGAGTTACGAAGACAAGGTCATGGACACCTACGCCGTCCTTGACGACGGGTCAGAGAAGACCCTTCTCCTCGCGTCCGCTGCGGCCCAGCTGGGGCTGCGGGGGAGCGAAGAAACGATGACGATTCGGACAATAAGAAGAGACCTGAAGACGATCAAGGGCGAGAACGTCTCCTTCACTATCGCAGCAAGCGGGCAGCCAGAGAGACGGTATAGGATCACTAACGCTTTCACCAGCCAAGACATAGGCCTGTCGCAGTACACCTACCCCATCGCCAAGCTGATGGATAAATATGTGCACCTGCGTCAACTACCTATACCGCTCATAGACGGTGCCACCCCGACCCTGCTGATAGGATCCGACCATGCACACCTCATCGTCCCGATGGACCGGGTCCACACTGGGCCCAGAGGCTGTCCAGCAGCAGTCGAGACCCGCCTAGGATGGACACTACAAGGCCCCCTCTCTAGGTCTCCTAACCGAACAGCAGCCACTCGCTGCCTCCACTCCAGAGTGACAGAAGAAGACACCACCCTCCTACAGCACGTCGAGAGGCTATGGACACTAGAGACAATGCCCTTTAAGAACGAAAAGAAACACATTCGTTCCAACGAAGACATTTATGCCATAGCCCTCCTCGAGCGGGGGACAAAGAGAGTCAAAGTCAACGGAGTGATGAGATACGCAACTCCACTCCTGAGGCGAGAGGGTATGCCTACCTTCCACGCCCCAAAAGAAGCGACGGAGCGGTATCTATCGAACACAGAGCGGCGCCTAGCCAGAGACCCCGCTCAAGCTACTGTGTACCGCGCTGAGATTGACAAGCTAATCACAGCGGGACACATAAAGAAAATTGACATTAAAGAGGCCGATCAGACGACCGAATCATGGTACGTGCCGCACCACAAAGTCCACCACAACGGCAAGGATCGTATTGTGTTTAACTGCAGCTACCAGATCGGATCACAAAATCTGAATAAAGAGCTCTTGCCCGGCCCAACACTCGGCCCCTCTCTACTAGGCGTGTTGCTACGTTTCCGCCAAGACAAGGTGGCCATCAGCGGCGACATCAAAGGGATGTTTCTGCAGGTGCGACTAGTGGAAGAGGACAAGCCCCTGCTGCGGTTCTTATGGAGAGAGAGGATCGGGGATGAGCAACCATCCATCTATCAATGGGAAGTCCTCCCTTTCGGAACCACATGCAGCCCATGCTGTGCTACGTTTGCACTGCAAAAACACGTCGCAGAGGACCCAGCAGCTGATGAAGAGGTCCGACAAAGTGTAGGAAACAGTTTCTACATGGACAACTGTCTGCAAAGCGTCTCGACGCCAGAAGAAGCCGAGGCCCTCCTACTCAAGCTCCGCGCCTCCCTGATCAAAGGCGGCTTTGATCTCTGGCAGTGGGCCAGCAGCGACCCTCAAGTATTGCGCAGCCTTTCCCCAGAGGACAAGGCAGCAAGCAGCGAGACCTGGATGGCGACCATCCCAGGAGAAGCCGAAGAAATGACATTAGGACTAGTCTGGCGCTTCAAAACAGACTTGCTCCATTATAAACAACTCAAGAATGAACTCAAAATATTTAGGTGGTCAAAGGTCAAGGTCATTGTGACCTCACGTCCGTCCCATTCTGCAATATCCCAGGAATGCCTAGAGGGAATCTTTTTCAAATTTGGCACAAACGTCCACTCGGTACAGAATACTACTTTCATTGGTCTAGGTAAAAAATGCCCCCATTCTTAAACCACACCCCACCCCTACGCTTTGCCCCTTTCACACTGCCCCACTGGTTCCAAAAGAGAGGTTAAAATAATACTTGACAGGACTGGCTAGCTCAGTCGGTAGAGCATGAGACTCTTAATCTCAGGGTCGTGGGTTCGAGCCCCACGTTGGGCGCAGCCTTTTAATCTGAGACTGAGAAGAGAAATTAGTGGCCAAAAGCGCAAAATCATAATAAGCCAGGAGTTAATAACAAGCACACCCAACTGAATGCGCAAATGTGCCATGCGGTGCTTCTAGTAGAGTGTGGTGAAAAAAATCACAGTGGTTTTCAGAACCTCAGTTACATAGGCCTACCAACTTTCAAACAAGTCTCATGGTCTATTTCCCACCCCTTTTCAACATCAATGACAGATTGAATGGTGGTTGGTAAGGTAAAATGACAAACACAAAATGTGTTAAAGACGGACCATCTCCAGGCAAGAAGTCAAAATTAGACTGGTATGGTAACATTCAAACTACCCCACTGGTTCCAAAAAAGGGATTCAAAATGATCAAATAAGGCCCGGCTAGCTCAGTCGGTAGAGCATGAGACTCTTAATCTCAGGGTCGTGGGTTCGAGCCCCACGTTGGGCGCATTCCTTTAATCCTAAACTGAGAAGAGAAGTGAGTGTCTGAAAGCGCAAAATTATAATAATACGTACTATACCATTTCTTGTGAATGCAATATCTCTGGAACTCCTGGAGGGAATTGCTTCAAATTTGGCACAAACGTCCACTTTGACTCAAGAATGAACTGCAAATATTTAGGTGGTCAAAGGTCAAGGTCATTGTGACCTCACGTCCGTCCTATTCAGCAATATCCCAGGAATGCCTAGAGGGAATCTTTTTCAAATTTGGCACAAACGTCCACTCGGTACAGAATACTACTTTCATTGGTCTAGGTAAAAAATGCCCCCATTCTTAAACCACACCCCACCCCTACGCTTTGCCCCTTTCACACTGCCCCACTGGTTCCAAAAGAGAGGTTAAAATAATACTTGACAGGCCCGGCTAGCTCAGTCGGTAGAGCATGAGACTCTTAATCTCAGGGTCGTTGGTTCGAGCCCCATGTTGGGCTCAGCGTTTTAATCTGAGACTGAGAAGAGAAATTAGTGGCCAAAAGCGCTAAATCATAATAATCCAGGAGTTAATAACAAGCGCACCCAACTGAATGCGCAAATGTGCCATGCGGTGCTTCTAGTAGAGTGTGGTGAAAAAAAATCACAGTGGTTTTCAGAACCTCAGTTACATAGGCCTACCAACTTTCAAACAAGTCTCATGGTCTAATTTCCACCCCTTTTCAACATCAATGACAGATTGAATGGTGGTTCGTAAGGTAAAATGACAAACACAAAATGTGTTAAAGATGGCCCAGATAGCAAAAAATTAGTGAATCAACGTTGAAATAGGGTTCGGCAGAAATATTGAATCTATGTTGAAGCCTGACATCTAAATTATACAGATCGTTGTCTATGACTTACACGTTGAATCAACGTTAGGTGTCAACCATAACTGATACTATATCAATGTTGATTCAACCATCATCTAAATGGTAATCTACATGCACATTTTAGTTGATTTTATATTGAATCAATGTTAGACATCAATGTTTATTCAACCATAATCTAAATGGTAATCTACATGCACATTTTAGTTGATTTTATATTGAATCAATGTTAGACATCAATGTTTATTCAACCATAATCTAAATGGTACTCTACTTGTACATTTGTAACTTGTACATCTACTTGTAACTTGTAAAGTTAAGGAATCAATACTGATTAATGTACATTTTACATTAAAATATTGCTGCTGATATGTATACATCATAACATTACATGTTTTTTTCCTGCTGTTAAACACACTATTGTTAAATAAATAATAATAAAATTCTTATATGACCATATTTCCAAAAATGTGTGAACAAAAATGACAACATGGCTTTAATATGAAAATTTATTTTTTTCTAGGGTATCATACTTCCAGTGACCATACCTTTTACACAAAAAAAAAATAACAGACCTTATAACAGGCTTTCATTAACAATACATATATAGCCACTGCCAGAATAGTGACACACATATTGTGTGTGATGAGCACACGCATTCATGCACAACGAAGACAAGATTGCGTTGTCTCAATCATTTTAACTATAAATTTATGAGCTCAAAGTATGAGCTCACTACTGACTGAAATGTCAAACAAAAAGCATCAATTGTCAAATAATATTGATCACATTAACTAGACTAGATGTTTGAGGAAATTAGAAAGGGAACAACAACTTAACCCTTGTGTCTGATCAGATTCGTATTTGTTTGATAACTTTGCAGTGATTATGTTTGTAGCCAACATAATATGTGGCATAATCTTTTAATTATCTTGTATTTTTTTTTTACTCTTCATAAATTGTTTATTCCACTTCAGCCCGATCATAACCACCACATATTATTTTTTTTGTCATATTTAACAACTCTTTTCAGAAAAGTGGGAGTATTTCATTACAAAAATAATATAAAAAATGGTTATGATCAGGGCTGAAGTTGAATAAAATATTTATGGAAAAGAAAGTGGGAAATTATTTCAACATAATCTTTTTATGGAGTTTTTCAATTTAGTCCCCTAATAAGAGTATAATACTTTAGTTTTCAGACACAAGGGTTAAATAACAATGGCATAGGATTTTAATTTAAACACAGTGGAGCTTAGATGATCTACAGTTGTCCACGACTTATCCTCCAAGGCATCTGCTATATAATAATCTTCAGATTTACTTAAGTGTTATTAGTAGGTTACAGCAGTAAGCATTAGTTTGCTCAGTCAATTATGGCCAATTCGTTTTATATTGTTTAATACAGTTAAATAAATAGATAAATGAAAAGCAATTTTTTTTTGATTCCCCCCCCCCCCCCCACTGTACCGAAAATAATACCGAACCGTGTCTTCAAAACCGAGGTACGTACCGAACCGTGGATTTTGTGTACCGTTACACCCCTAATGTTTCTATAACTCTCTCCCATATAACTCTCTCCCATACCCTTAACACCAACCGCTGAAGTGCCCTTGAGCAAGGCACTAAACCCCCAACTGCTCCAGTGGAGTTGCTCAGTGGCCAACAGTGTCAGACTGTGGTTGTACTGGGGCCTAACAAAATTAATAGTTGGTTTCAGGTTGGTTGTCAGTTTGGCCATGGGTAGGTAGGGAATTTATTTTATTTTATTTTTTTATTTTTATTCTTTCCCACGGCGACTATGGATAGGGAATTTCTTTATTTAATTAAAATGTTCACAACAACATGGATGCATGTACTCTGCCAGCATGTTTAATATCCATAATACTAAATGTTTGACTAAGATTTCTATGAAACTTTATTAAAAAAAAAAAAAAAGTTTTATATTTTTAATTTTTTTATCGTTTTTTCTAAAAACTCATAAAATATATTGGGTCGCACCTAAATCGGCAGGGTCGGTCGGCAACCTGAAACCAACTATTAATTTTGTTAGGCCTGGGTAGCTCCCAGGTGTGAATGGAACTCTGTGAATGTGAAGCAGGGCGTAGCTGAAAAAGAGCATCCGTGCTCAGCGAACCTACCCTGGGTAAATAAAGGTAAAAAAAATAAATAAATAAAATAAACACTGCAAGAACAGGCTGAAGCAGCATAAGTCATTCAAGTAGATGCCGTCCATGGAAGAACAGTGTCCATGAGGGTAATTCCTTGTACTGTATGAACCAGGGAAACAGTGTGCTGGGGTACCCCAAGTTTGACTCTGGTTCGCTTGACAATTAAGTTTGGGTCACTTCGGTTCCAAGAACAGGCTGAAGCAGCATAAGTCATTCAAGTAGATGCCGTCCATGGAAGAACAGTGTCCATGAGGGTAATTCCTTGTACTGTATGAACCAGGGAAACAGTGTGTGCTGTGCTGGGGTACCCTAAATTTGACTCTGGTTCGCTTGACTTAAGTTTGGGTCACTTCGGTTCCTTGAGATGCCTCCCTCCCGGTCTGGCGCATAACGAAGCCACTTCTTGACAGTTTCGCTGTAGTCCTGGTCGGTCAGCTTGGGGTCAAACTGTCGAGCAGCAGCTGATAGACACAAAAATAAAAAAGTGAGGAAGAGAGGTGGGTGAGATGATGTACGATGATAAGAGCACCCCTCACTTCACACGAGTGCAATTTTTTTTAATCACTCAATTACTCACTCTGTAGGTCTACAGTAACAAGCTACAGTCAGCATCCAGTTAGACTGGACAGGAAAGAGAATTAAGCAATCGCCTAGCCTGACACCATCTAGGCAATACAATGTGTATCCATGCACCTCTAAAGCTCACCAATTACGTTGTCCATTTCTTATAGGTTGCACTTTCATCACTTTATTCCAACATAACACTTTTTTTTAAAGTTTTTGCAACAGCATAATTATATTCTGAATCACCAGCATCACCAGCATCACCACCTCACTACCTAAACTTAACCTATGAAGTAGTTTGCAGGGGAGGAAGCTCACCAAACATGCAGGCTTGTAGTGTGGTGTGCTTGAATGGCTTCTTGCTTTCTGAACAACGCTTGTCTTTCTTTCCAGCCCAGTTGAACCCACTGGCCAGGGCGTTGGTCATAGCAGTTTTCAACATCAGTCTGATCAGGTTCTCTGAATTGGTGCCTCCTACCAAAGCCAGGCGAGAAATCTAAATCAGAGAGAAGAAAATGAAGGCCCTGCATTAGAAACAGCATAACGTTTATTTTATGAACACAGAGCAACCAACTTGTTTATACACACACTTTATGCATGCACTGATATTCCAGCCCATGCCAGTCATTAGGTTTAACCACATTAACCCTCCTGTCCATATGTAAACGGTATATTTGAACAATTTCAAAACGTTTCATAAATAGCAGATATACAAGCTCTAACACATTTTGAACTAGAAAGTGCTAAACACATTTTTCCCCTGAACAAGACCACACTGAAACGATCTACATTTGATAAATGAATGCAGTTCAATAAATTACCATCTTTTGACGGACTGATTGCTCCATCAGTAATGATTCTGCCTCATTGAAGTCTTGTTCACTGGCGATTGGCAGCTGGAAGGGGAGCATAGTGGTTGTGGTGGCCACCCTGTGTCCCCTGGTCCCACCAGATATGTTGCCCTCAGCCAACTCGGTCTTGATGAACTGCACATCTCTGGATAGATCCTTCACCACGACAAGTAATTCAGCAAGCATTGAATTATTCTTCTGGATGGTAAGGTCTTCAGAAGAAGAGTTAAAATCATTAAGTGAGAAATAAAAATAAGCAGCAAATCACACGAGGAATTACACCATGTCCAATAGACTTGCCTTTCATAAGCTGCCCGTCATCGCCGGCCATATGTCTACGCTGTGAAACACCAGATGGGGTGTTGTAGTTCTCTAAAGAGTGATGGTTTGTCCTTGAATTAGCAGCAACAATTAACTTATAATCAGTGAGAATAGCCTGCTCTGTCTCTCTCAGTAATTTGTTGACTCTACGTCTTTTAGCCCGAGAATAAGATGACATAGTGATGAGGTGCTGTAGTCAATGTAATGGTACATAAATTGTGGTATTTACTTGGCTAGAACAGGTCTTTGCTTCAATTGCTGCAACGTGCGGCTTCTTGAAACTGGTACGTGATTCTGAAAAAAGAAAGAAAAAAGGGGGGAGGGTCCTGATTAATGTGCTGCATTGCAATGTGCAGGGTGAAACGCTTGCATAATTCTACATTTTGATCAATATCAAGAGAGTCCATTATTATATTATTGTTATATTGTTCATTAGAAAATACCATGCATATAACCAAACGTCTAACTATATAGTCAATGTAATGGTACATAAATTGTGCTATTTACTTGGCTAGAACAGGTCTTTGCTTCAATTGCTGCAACGTGCGGCTTCTTGAAACTGGTACGTGATTCTGGAAAAAGAAAGAAAAAAGGGGGGAGGGTCCTGATTAATGTGCTGCATTGCAATGTGCAGGGTGAAACACTTGCATAATTCTACATTTTGATCAATATCAAGAGAGTCCATTATTATATTATTGTTATATTGTTCATTAGAAAATACCATGCATATAACCAAACGTCTAACTATATACTATCTGTATGTCATGTATGTCCCTCCCTATGCCATAAATGTCATCATGTGTATGTCATAAATGTCACTATGAATTGAAAATGGGGGACCCTGATGTAAACGAGACAAAAACGTCTTTCTCTGGTCTGCATCCCCTTAACAATTGTGTGTATTGAGCCATACTGTATTGTACCCCTTCTGCAATCTGTTAAATAAAGTTTTCATTCATTCATTCAACATTAGCAGGACCAGTGGCACGCCAAACAGCCTGAAAACTACCTGGCGTTCTATCGCCATGCTCTAAGACAAACTCTAACCTTAACCAACTTCGAAAGAGTGCCTAAGCTTAAAGGGGAGATGAAGCATATAGCGATATAAACATAGTCATAGCATCAAATTAGTATTTAGATAAGCCACAGAAAAAATCACGTTATAAAAATAAGCAATAGACACAATATTTCTGACAATGTGAATACATTCCCTGAGGTCCATAGATGTCCCTAGATACCAATAATATGCAAATGGTCTTTCGATTTTGATTACTATTATTGTGAAATAATAATTAAATGTGAAATATTGCTATGTTATTGTGAGATTACAAAATCTGATGTGATATTACAGAGGATTTTGATTACAGCATTTTATTGTGAAATAATAATTAAATTATGTGAAATCAAAGGATACTGTATGAATGTCACTGTAATATGACACTCATAACAGAATTAGTTATCAATAACCTACCTGTATAAATGTTAAAAGTTGTTGCAAATATGCTTTCCCCTCATAAATATACCACTATACATTAATTTCTTATATTAGTTTTAAAATGACCATTTAACAGTTTAACAGTGCTCTGAAAATGCTCTGAGAACATGCGGTCATCATTCACTGTTTTAAGCACAAACACATGAGGGAGGGAGGGAGAGTGAGGGAGAGTCTTCGACAGACAGACCGGCGCAGGCTCCAGTTAGTTAGCACCAGCCAGGTATCAACGTTAGCTCTCAGAACGATAGCCAGTTAGCCAGCACCAGCCAGGTATCAACGTTAGCTCCCGGAACGATAGCCAGTTAGCCAGCATTAGCCAGGTATCAACGTTAGCTCCCGGAACGATAGCCTGTTAGCCAGCACCAGCCAGGTATCAACGTTAGCTCCCGGAACGATAGCCAGTTAGTTAGCACCAGCCAGGTATCAACGTTAGCTCCCGGAACGATAGCCAGTTAGCCAGGAGCTAACGTTGACACCTGGCTGGTGCTGGCTAACTGGCTATCGTTCCGGGAGCTAACGTTGATACCTGGCTGGTGCTAACTAACTGGCTATCGTTCCGGGAGCTAACGTTGATACCTGGCCTCTTATATTCTTATATGCAACAGGTGGATATCACTAAACACCAAAATCAAGAAACATTATAGCTAACTGCTAACGCTACTAGCTAAATTAGCTTCAGCTAGCAGGCATGCATAACGGTTAATATAATATTCTCTACCATGTAAAAACGAACACGGCACTACTCCACTGGCGTTTGCAATCGAAAGCATACATACAACATACAACATACAACATAATCGACATTATTGCCATGCAGTACTCACCAGTCTTAACTATGCAGAGAGACATGAGGTAGCTAGCTGCCAGGAAGCTGCCGCACAGGTGCATTCTGGGAGGCGGGGCACAAGTGCAGTGCAGTCTGGGTGATGAGACAATGACGACAGCATACGTTGAGCAGCATACGTTGATTCAACATTTATTAGATATTAGCATTTCAATCATTAAAATGCAACCACAAAACAATATTGATTCAATGACATGTTTTCAACATTAGTCAATTGCTTCATCGGTTAATGGGTGATTCACCATCAATCGTCGACCTTAACCAAAAATCAAGCATTTTGACCATAAATCAACATTGAATTAACACCTTTTGCTATCTGGGGGACCATCTCCAGGCAAGAAGTCAAAATTAGACTGGTATGGTAACATTCAAACTACCCCACTGGTTCCAAAAAAGGGATTCAAAATTATCAAATAAGGCCTGGCTAGCTCAGTCGGTAGAGCATGAGACTCTTAATCTCAGGGTCGTGGGTTCGAGCCCCACGTTGGGAGCATTGCTTTAATCCTAAACTGAGAAGAAAAATGAGTGTCTGAAAGCGCAAAATTATAATAATACGTACCATTTCTTGTGAATGCAATATCTCTGGAACACCTGGAGGGAATTGCTTTTATATTTGGCACAAACGTCCACTTTGACTCAAGAATGAACTCAAAATATTTAGGTGGTCAAAGGTCAAGGTCATTGTGACCTCACGTCCGTCCCATTCTGCAATATCCCAGGAATGCCTAGAGGGAATCTTTTTCAAATTTGGCACAAACGTCCACTCGGTACAGAATACTACTTTCATTGGTCTAGGTAAAAAATGCCCCCATTCTTAAACCACACCCCACCCCTACGCTTTGCCCCTTTCACACTGCCCCACTGGTTCCAAAAGAGAGGTTAAAATAATACTTGACAGGCCCGGCTAGCTCAGTCGGTAGAGCATGACACTCTTAATCTCAGGGTCGTGGGTTCGAGCCCCACGTTGGGCGCAGCCTTTTAATCTGAGACTCAGAAGAGAAATTAGTGGCCAAAAGCGCAAAATCATAATAAGCCAGGAGTTAATAACAAGCGCACCCAACTGAATGCGCAAATGTGCCATGCGGTGCTTCTAGTAGAGTGTGGTGAAAAAAATCACAGTGGTTTTCAGAACCTCAGTTACATAGGCCTACCAACTTTCAAACAAGTCTCATGGTCTAATTTCCACCCCTTTTCAACATCAATGACAGATTGAATGGTGGTTGGTAAGGTGTTGTGGAAAATGTGTATACGGGGGTGGAGGTAGGAAAGGGGTTAGTCTTGACTAGTTTAATATAGGTCAACTAGCAGGGCTCAAAGACACTAGGGCGACAGTCTGGCTGATGTTCTTAAAACAACCTCAAGATAGGCAGATGGACATTTCAGTACATCATATCGTGTGCTCTAATCTTGTGTCTTTTCTCTCTTTCACACATACACAGCACACACACACAGACACAGCACACACACACAGACACACAGACACACACATACACAGCACACACACACAGACACAGCACACACACACAGACACACAGACACACACATACACAGCACACACACACAGACACAGCACACACACACAGACACACAGACACACACAGTCACACAGACACACACACACACACACACAGACACACACAGTCGCACAGACATACACACCGACACACACACACACATTCCCTGTGTCACAATACACACATACAATACACACACGTCTGTACACAGACGCACACACACACAGACACACACACACAATACACACATACAATACACACACGTCTGTACACAGACGCACACACACACAGACACACACACACAATACACACATACAATACACACACGTCTGTACACAGACGCACACACACACAGACACACACACACATACACACACACACACACAAACACACACACACACACACATCTCACTAAATCTTTATCTCTCTTCGATGTTCTTAATGTTTTACATCATATCGTGTGTGTACATCATATTTTGTTTATCTCTCTTCGATGTTCTTAATGTTTTTATCTAAATCTATGTTCTTCTTAATGTCTTTATCTCTCTTCGATGTTCTTAATGTTTTTATCTCTCTCCGATGTTAAATCTACGTGTCATCTTAATGTACGTCATGTCATATCTGACATGATATGACACGTCATCATATCTGTCATGTGGGGGCAGGACTGGGAGGGGATTTAGGGGACAAGCAGAGGGATTGAGAGTTAGAGTGTTTTTCCTTCAACTGTGGTGACCGTCTACTGAGCCATAGCTTTTGCTGTTAAAAACTTCTTTTCCTAAATAAATTACCTACTTGTTAAAATTGGAAATATCGTCTCCTGCTGTGTTAAACAACCATCAGCCACAACATTTGGTGACCCTTGACCTGTAGACCGCCCTGCCGGGCCCCCTCACACGGCCAGCTCCGGACCTCTCCCGTAGAAATAGAAATTGTGTCGACAAACAAACACAGGTGAGCATTTTTGCTTTTGATTAGAATATCCGTAAGAGATTCTGAGGGAGGAATAAGTTGAGCTGACTGTGTGACGAGGTCTGGATGGACGGCTAAGACGAACACGAGTGGTGAGGTGTTTACACTAGGGCGATTCCTCTTTTAACAGGCTATAAGTGCGCCACTAATCAATTTTAATTGCATGTTTTCGACCTCTGGTCAAATTTTTCTCCATCTGTTCAAACTTCTCCCTGACCCCTTTCCCTGATCCCTTTACGACACTCTCCACATACACACATAACTGTGCCTTCTGTCCTCTGTAGATAAGACTCTCAATTTTCAAAACAAAAACCGGTGCCGCTCTGCTGTTATTCAAAACACACTATTACAGCTGGCATTCTCTGTGTCAAACTAATTACGTTTACGGATACACTATTGTTCGTTTTCTTATTGGCTTGTGAAGTTGTTGCTACAGAGAGGCTAGCTGTGATAATATGAGCAGAGAGTAAAAAAAAAAAAAAAAAAAAAACAATTTGGGCAGCGTGAGACGAGACTCTAGCTTGTTTGCACTATTGGGCCCACACACACACACACACACATTCCTGTGTCACAATACACACATACAATACACACACGTCTGTGCAAAGACACACACACACACACACACACACAGTCACACACACACACACACACACACACACACACACACACACACAGTCACACACACACACACACACACAACCACACACACACACACACAGTCACACACACGCACACATACACAGTCACACACACACACACACACACAGTCACACATACAATACACACACACACACACACACACACACACAGTCACACACACGTACACACACACAGTCACACACACGCACACACACACAGTCACACACACACACACACACACACAGTCACACATACAATACACACACACAGTCACACACACGCACACACACACAGTCACACACACGCACACACACACAGACACACACACACACACAGACACACACACACACACCGACACACACACACACACACACATTCCTGTGTCCCGGTAGACAGCGGGTTGTGACGCACACACACACCGACACACACACACACACATTCCGGTGTCCCGGTAGACAGCGGGTTGTGACGCACACACACACAGTACGCACACACACACAGTCACACACACACACACACACACACAGTCACACACACACACACACACAGTCACACACACACACACACACACACAGCAAAGACACACACACACACACACACACACAGACACACACACACATCGACACACACACACACACACACACATTACGCACACACACACAGTCACACACACACACACACACACAGTCACACACACACACACACACAGTCACACACACACACACACACACAGCAAAGACACACACACACACACACACAGACACACACACACCGACACACACACACACACACACATTCCTGTGTCCCGGTAGACAGCGGGTTGTGACGCACACACACACAGTCACACACACACAGTCACACACACACACACACACAATCTCACACACAAACACACACACACACCGACATACACACATACACACACACACACACACAGACACACACACCGACATACACACACACACACACACACACACACACACACACACAGTCACACACAGACACACACACACCGAGTTGTAGTAGCGTTGTAGTTGTAGATCTAGGTTAACTGTGTCCTGGTAGATCCAGGTTAACTGTGTCCTGGAGTGGTAGTTGTAGAGTAGTAGTAGATCTAGGTTAACTGTGTCCTGGAGTAGTAGTTGTAGAGTAGTAGTAGATCTAGGTTAACTGTGTCCTGGAGTAGAGTAGTAGTAGATCTAGGTTAACTGTGTCCTGGAGTAGTAGTTGTAGAGTAGTAGTAGATCTAGGTTAACTGTGTCCTGGAGTAGTAGTTGTAGAGTAGTAGTAGCTGAAGTACAACCACACACACACACACACAACACAATAAACACACATACACACTAAACAACGATGCATACAGCAGAGGACATACTGTTAGACCGGAACCCGCTCATAAAGAACCTAATTCTCAAGGTTGGTGTCCGTTGGCAGAGGCGTACAAAGGCCGGGGACACAAAATGGCCTTCCGGAGGTACTTTTGATCTCGACGTATGCGAAGAGATAAATGTAATGATTCGTAACCACAAGCCAGGCGACAGCAGCAAAAAGAGGTTGAAAAAAAGGACAGAAGAGTTGGGGGTAATGAAGCTCTACGCCCAGAAGGGGAGAGCATACAGGCAGGAAGCTTTAGCGCTAAATCAGAGAGAGACGGATATAGGGAAACCAACATCCCCACCTTATGTCACGCAATTGCCGGTGGGCACTGTGACAATAAGAGGAGAATATGAGGAGACGGAATTAGGGACCCCCGCTAGGTCAGAAACCCCCGCTAGGTCAGAAACCTCCGCTAGATCAGAGACCTCCCTTAGGCGAGATACCCCCCCCAAACTGACCCCGCAGGATCTCTATCCGAAAGTCCTGGCGGCATATGGCGAGACAGTACGTCGGAAGTTGTATGATGCAGAGGAAAAGGAGGTAGAGAACCTGGGCAGGCAGAGGGAGGGAGTCGGGAGGAAGATAGAGGAAGAGGCCCGTCAAAATGTGGCACAGCAGACATCAGGGAAACACGGGGCGTGTGGCCACACCAAACTGTTGACTGAGGAGGAAGATGAGAACGACACGAAACCAGCACAGGAGAAAGGAAACATTACAGGAACCCTGACTTTCGCCCCTACATTCCTGGGAAGTGTGACAAGTACAGGCCAGTTTCCCCTGCTAATAAAGGGGAACGATATCTTTCACATGCCATGGTCACCTCTAGACATCGATGGCATAATAGCAAGACTACCGGACCTTTCAGAAGGAGCCTCCAGGTGGATCACGCAGTTTGAGGAAAATACGTCATTTTTTCTGCTAGCAGTGGGTGACGTCAAATCCCTGTTGACGCGCTTGCTAGGAATTTGTGCCTGCCGGGACATCATGGGTGATACATCGATGCGAGTGGCATGCGACACGCAGGCCCATGATGGAGACATATTCAACGCGCATAGAGCGGCGTTGTGGTACAAACTCAGGAATCAATATCCATCACGTATTAATCCGGCAAAACTGGCGGGCAACCCCATAATGGAGACGGAAGGGCCTGGCACCTATGTGAACAAAATACTGAAGGAGTGGAGAGGTGAGCTAGGACACAACCCAGAAATTGACCCGTTGCAGAGAGCGATGTTTAGAGAAAGTGTGATGAGAGGGCTTCCAGAGGTGGTTAAGAATAGACTGGAAGACGTGGTGGGGTTAATGGACATGACTTATCCTTTGTTCTGTGCACATGTAACACATAGTGTGGAGAAGCAAAGGGCTCAGGAGCAGAAAGTCAGGGATCAGGATAGAAATGACTCAAGGAAGTTAACTCAGCAACAACTGCAGCCCCAAAGGAGGTTGCAGGCAGTAATGGTGTCATCTGCTACCTCTCCACCCATGCAGGACCAGGGACCCCCGCCTGCACCTCAGGTAGTGAGAAGCTATGGCTATAGTTCACAGAACCAGGCGTCCAGGCGGCAGGCAGGGAATGGGCAATCAGGCCCACGGTTTACACAGGGACCGGGGAACGAACAACAGTTTCCCCGTTTCCACTGTTGGAACTGCGGCATGCAGGGACACAGGGAAATGAGATGTAGGCAACCATACCGTCCCGGCTCGGAGTATGGAAGACCCGTGCGCCAGGGGGAGTCACAAGGGCCCCACGACCAGGGGGAGACAGGAGGGCCCCGAAACCAGGGGGGTAATCACTAGGGGTGCCCAGAGAATGCGACGGGGGGAAATCAAATGATTGTGGTTTCCAAGGGAGCTGAGCAAGAACCTATTCTGCAGGTCCTAGTGGAGGGCAAATTAACAGAGATGATGGCAGACACTGGAGCAGGTTTTTCCTGCATAAAGCAAAAATACGCCGCTCACTTACCCCAGTCTGGACAGTATGTTCGGACGGTCGGATTCTCGGGAAAAACACAATTAATACCCACATCAGATCCAATCTCTATGACGTATAACAACAAGACCATAACAATACCTGTATTAATTTCGGACAGCACCCCGCGCAATCTCTTGGGACGAGATGCAATGTGTAAACTAGGCTGTAAAATCCTATGTACGCCTGAGGGGATTCAAATTGAACAAGACGTGTACCAAATGATGCTACAAGGGACGGGGGAGAAAGAGGCCACTGTGTTCTGGCTGGGCAACATAGATGCAGAGCTGCAAAGGGTCTGTGACCCCTGGGAGCCATTTCTGAAAACCCAACTGCCTCAGTCTAGACAAACAAACATGGAGGCACATTGCACACTACAATATTTGACGAATAGTGACCTAGTTAGGAACAAGGCATGGTTGCAGGGACAGCCCGAGCAGGTGCAGATTAACTCATCTACGATAATTGTAGGGAGACAGGGCGCGGCGTTGAGGGTTAACACGGGTAAGTATCTACGGGAACAACATAGACTAAGAGACGCCGCCCCACACATCACTCTGAGAATAAATCCTGGTTACGAATCCGAACATCTAGGTTCAATGATACAGGAATCCGAGACTCAAAGGTGGGTCTCCACGGAATCTCCGCTAATTTGGAACAGCGCAGATGGGAGTTTCATAAAAATAATGATTTCCTTTTCAGTTTTGGCAAAACCGCAAGTAATCAGATTACCAGGAGACCCTTGCGTTATTCCAGAGGCGGATGCTTTGCTGGAACAGGACATGTTGGCGCGCACCCCGGAACGGTTGTGGTCAAAACACGACACAGATGTGGGTCTAATATTGTCGGCACAGCCAGTGAAGGTCAGGTTAAAGAAGGGTTGTAGACCACCCTTTATCAGACAGTATACAATGAAGCCAGAGTCGGAGGAAGCTATATCACATCAGATTGAGGGACTGTTAAAGGGGGGAGTGCTCGTCCCTTTCAAATCCAGATGTAATACACCTATCCACCCAGTGCTAAAGGCGGACAGGGCTAGGTACAGACTGGTACACGATTTGAGGGCGGTGAACGACGTGGTGTCTGGACCAGAGGCGGAAGTCGCTAATCCACACACCCTCCTGACAAACATCCCGAGTAGCTCGCAGTACTATACGGTCATTGATCTCACGCAGGCATTCTTCAGTGTTCCATTGGAAAAAGAGTCTCAGTATCTGTTTGCTTTTACCCACAGGGGGAAACAATACTCTTACACCCGGTTGCCACAAGGGTTCGCGCACTCGCCGCATTACTTCTCGAAGGCGCTCAAGGAAGACTTGCAAGGAGTGTGCGACACACTACTCAGCACGGTTTTACTGTATGCAGATGACATTCTAATCTGCTCGGATACACGTCAGCAGTGCCATGAGGACTCCATCAAAGTTTTGAGTGGATTGGCCGTGGGAGGCCACAAGGCATCCCGTTCAAAACTGCAGTACTGCCAGCCAAAAGTTGAGTACTTGTCTCGCGTCATTCAAAAGGGCATAAAAAACATCTCACCCACGCAACTCGAAGCTGTATCCAAGGCACCTAGGCCATTGACGGTCCGACAGATGATGACGTTTTTAGGGATGACTGGGTACAGCTCTGAGTGGGTGGAGGACTATACGATAGCGACAGCGCCGTTGAGGATGATGATAAAAGAGGCGGGTACAGACAAGCTTCGCGCTCCCTTGACATGGACCGAGGAGGGGGAGGACGCGTTCATAAACATTAAGCGTCTGTTGTTACAGGCCCCTGCCCTGGCGCTGCCGGATTATGAGAAGTGTTTCCACCTATTCGTCTCACATAGAGCGCAGCATGCGACAGCTGTCCTGACTCAAACACAGGGGGTGAGTGGGAAAAAACAACCGATAGCATATTACTCTAGAGCTCTTTCGCCGGTAGAGCAGGGTCTGCCACCTTGTTATCAGGCCCTGGCCGCAGCACATTTGATGTATGAGAAGGCAACGGCCGTGACAATGGGATATGATATTTGCATTTGGACACATCACAAATTGGCAAACTTGATTGAAAGAGGCAAATTTGTTCTGACCAGCCAACGGCAACAGGCTTACATGAGGCTCCTGCAGTACTCGGACGTTACGATAAAAACATGCCACGGCAGTAACCCGGCGGATCTGGTACCACTCCCGAGCGAGGGTCAACCGCATGAGTGCGAGGTGGAGGTACAGGCTTTCGTGAAACTCCGTCCTGATTTGGGAGTCGACCCGCTCGCGATAGCAGAACTCTCACTTTTTGTGGATGGGTCCTGCTATCGGGAGGGGGAAAATTTAAGGTCAGGATACGCCGTCGTACAGTGCAAACCTAACGGAGAAACACTAACAAGAAAGGCCGGACAATGCATGCAACCATGTTCGGCCCAGCTTGCAGAACTAATAGCACTAACAGAAGCATGCATAATAGCTAAAGATCGCACGGTTAACATCTTTACAGACTCTGCGTATGCGCATGGCGTATGCCACCTATTCGCGGCCATTTGGAAGGCAAGAGGCTTTAAGAAATCGGACGGCTCACCGATCCTTCACCACAAGCAGGTTGTGGCGCTTATTCAGGCTGTAAAGTTGCCCAAAAGCATTGCTATCGTAAAGTGCCAGGCACACAGAAAAGACCTGTCCTTTGTGACGACGGGAAACAACGCGGCGGACGAGGCCGCGAAGGCGGCGGCTGCGGTGCCGTTCCCGGCTGTTCTGATGTTTGCGGCCGAACTGACGACTGAGGTAACTGAGGATAATTTGAGTGATCTTCAGGACTCAGCCACGCAGGCCGAGAAACAGTCGTGGACGGAGAGGGGGGCTGTAAGGGGGGCAGATGGTCTGTGGAGGAGTCATAACGGTTTGATAGTCGCCTCCATCGATCTTCTGTCCTTGGTGATACCTGAGGCTCATGGTGTTGATCACTGTGGAAGAGCAGAGACCCTGAAACGAATCACGAAAATGGGATTTTGGTCCCCAAAGCTTCAGGCACAAATTGACGTTACACTAGCCAGGTGTTTAACATGCTTACAGGGCAATGTGCGCAAAGGAGTACCGACAGTGGCGGCTTACACACCCCTCCCTGAGGGACCATTCAGACATCTGATTATGGACTATACAGATATGATAACGCCAGTGCAGGGCAAACGATACCTCCTGGTAGTAGAGGACTGCTTTAGTCGCTGGATTGAGGCCATTCCATCTAAACACAAGAACGCGGACACAGTGATCAAGTTCCTGTGTCGCGAGGTCATTCCGAGATTTGGAATTCCCACGATATTACAAAGCGATAATGGCCGCGAGTTCATCGACAAGGTGGTTAAAGGGCTGATGCAGAAATTAGGTATAAAACAGCGCCTTTCCTGTGTCTATAGTCCCGGGTCGCAGGGGAAGGTGGAAAGGGCCAATCTGGTCATTAAAAACAAACTGTTGAAAATCTGTATGCAAACTAAGCTTAACTGGATTGATGCTTTGCCACTTGCTCTGATGGCTATTAGAAGCAGCGTAAACCGCCAAACACAGCTAACACCGCATGAAATGCTTACAGGCCGCAGCATGCCAGCACCGCCATTTAGACACCTGGCTAGGGGCCCGGCATTAGATATTTTTGAGCAAGATCTGAAAAAATATCTTCAGCAAGTGACTAAAATACATGAAGCTGTGTTTCGACAGGAGCAGAGAAAGGAGAAAAAGGGGGTGAAGGAGGCGGAGAAGGAAGCCACCAAACCGAGACTGATCCCTGGGGACCTGGTCTTCGTAAAGGTCCACAAGAGAAAGTGGTCATCACCCCGGAGAGAGGGCCCGTACGAGGTGATCCGATCGACTGGAACGGCAGTCCAAGTCAAAGGATCAGCGACCTGGTTCCACTTCAATCACTGCATAAAGGCCAGCGGCGATCTCTTGGGGGATACAATCGATCGCAGTTATGCAGAACCCGACATGGAGGGTCCGAGACGGCAACTGGAAGGTGCAGTGCCTGCTGATGCTCCCGCAGATGTTGGCAGCAGTGTGCGGACGGTCGGCCGGGCACAACGACGTCATTGAGAACCGTCACGGTCGACCCGTCCTTGAGGATGACGGGTTTGAGTGGGTAGGAGTCCCACGGGGTCCCGCTCAGGCTCAAGTACCGGCAGGCTTTCATGACCAGGCTCAGAATCAGGCGCCCCCTCTGCCCTCCATCGAGGAAGGGGGGGAGAAGATAAGACTACAACCAAAAGGGGTGTTTCCCGTAGGACCGCAAGGGCATGTTTTTGATTTTGACCATTCCCCCGTTACAGGCGGGGATACTTACCATTATACTAACGAGGATCGGGTTGTGGGGGTAGATAGGAGGGTTGAGCCTGTCCCGAACCAATCACAGGGGACAGGGGTGAGGGGAAAAAGGGAGGTCAAGGACACTGAGTCGGAAGAGGTGGGGGGACAGGATATGTTCCAGAGGACAGCCGGAACGTTGAGGGACTCAGTGGGCTCACTCTGGGCCAGGTTGAGGGGTTTGCTTCCTTCCGGGGAACAAGATGGGGGCGACTATGACTATGACAAGGAAGACCCGGAGGCTGACCCGATGTATAGGGCGGCTTTAGGGAATGAGTGGTTTAAGTGGGTCCAGTACACGAGCGCGCAGAATCAGATAGAGGATTGTTATGTCTGCTCCAAGGCACGTCCGGATAGGCTGCTGGTGAAGGGCACGAAGTTCAGTTGGGCTCAGTGTGACAGGGACGCAGAGGCATGGGAGGGGCCCCATAATAGTCGCCCTTGGTGCGAGGCAGAGTGTTTGGGGTTTCTCGGCTCTAGTCGTTTTAAGGCGGCAGGAAACGTCACGGATTTCAAGGATGTCACTATGCGGGAACGTTGTAGGAAATTGGATGTACGTGTGCAGGGGGTAGCGACGGGGTTGCCAATACCCAGAGGTGTCAAACTATGGCTGACCAAGGATTTCGAGTGCTTGCAAAAGGAGGGGACCCGGGACGTAGGGGAGGTGGCAGAGGGGCGGTGCACTACTATTTGGAGCATCACGACTAACTGCACGAAAGAAGGAAAGTGTGGACACGGGGTCGTGTTAAAGGGAGTGGATACCAACCCACGGCCTGTAGCTTGCCCTTTTCATGTCCAGGATATGGCACTGGCGGACCAATACTGGCTCTGCGGCGGTAGGAGGTTGAGGAATACACTTCCTTTAGATTGGTCAGGTAGATGTGCCCGGGTTCAGGCGATCATGCCAATGGTGGTCCTACCATTATCAGTGACGGAAGGACCTTCTGAGTCTCCTATCTCTCGAACGAAGCGTAGCTACAAGGCAGACCCAAGGGTGTATCTGGACAGCATAGGACAGCCAAGGGGCATTCCAGCCGAGTTCATGGCTAAGAATGAGATTGCGGCAGGGTTTGAGTCTATTCTGCCATGGATATCGGTCAATAAGAACACCGGGTGGATCAACTATTTGTTTTACAATCAGCAGCGGTATCTCAACTACACCGAGGAGGCGTTGGATGCAATGGGGGACCAGATGCACGCGACCAGTACGGTGGCGTGGCAGAATAGACAGGCTCTGAACTGGTTAATGGCGGAGAAGGGTGGAGTCTGTTCCATGTTTGGACAGTACTGCTGCACATTCATTCCGACGAATGTGGGGCCAGGGGGAAAGTTCTCCGAGGCCATGGCTAAGCTGAAGGATTTGAGGGAGGAGTTGAGGGGGAATTCTGGCCGGAATGAAGAATGGTGGGGGAGTGGGGTGTTGGAAAGATTGGGACAGTGGGGAAGCATAGTGATGCAGACGGGGATATCCATTGGGGTGGCAGGGTTGATATTGGTTCTCCTTTTCTGTTGTGGTATGCCTCTCTTGGGTAGGCTGGTAACTTCACACGTAACGAGCCAAATGCTGATGGTGGGACAGAAAGAGATTGAGCCACAAATCGGGCCATGTCCTCAGCTTTATGCTGCCTTAGAGGGAGACGAGGGGATAGAGGATTAGGGGTATGGTGAGGTAGGGACATTTTCTTTTTGTTGGTTCTTTCCTTTAAGAGTGACAGGGGATGGTCTGAGTGCAGTTTTGTTGGTTTATTCCTTTAACTAGGAATTTTAGTCTGATTTTCTAATGATCCTTCGGCATAGAGATTGCAACCATTGAAAATCATTGCATTATTTTTAATTTTTTTATTATTTTTTGTTTATTTTACTCGTGGTCCTGGTCAAACCGGAATGGGAAGGGGCATCGGCAGAGTGTCGGTTCTGAGCCTGAGGAAGCATTGAGAAGAAGTGTTCTGGGGATCGGTTCTGGGGACTGGAGGGACAAAGGGGGGGGGCTAACGCAGTGGGCAAGATGGGCACCTCCCGTCGAAGATGGGGGGACACGTGGTGAGGTCGGGACCAGCGCCTCCCGTCCAGGCATGGGGACATGCTTCTACGGGGACTGGAGGTGTGGCGTGGTGGTTGCGGTATTGGCAAAATGTGACTTTTTGGCAATACGGTGAGGAGACTATGGCGTGGGCATGGAAGGGGGGCTGAGCGATGGACACTAGGACTCAATGTTATGGAAGAGACAATGTCATTTTTTTTTTGGGAGGGATGTTCTATGTTTAGTTCTGACGGTCAACTTCTCCTTTCCCTGATGAGAGTCGCGGTTTCCGGCCGGAACTGTGGCTCATTTGGTAAGCGGTGGAGGTTGGGGGGATTTGTCTGTCAGGTTAGGATTATAAATTGGGGTATTTTGTTGATGTTTTATTATTACTCTTGTTTGGAACGGTTTTGTGTTTTGGTAAGAACGGTAGTCAGCCTTTGTTGGTCCGTTAGGGGTCCAGTGAATGAAGTAAGGTTTCTGGTTTAGATTAGGCATTTAAACTTTTATTATATAATTGTGGTTTCTCGTTTAGTTAGACGTTCACATTTTCTTGGTTATATGATTTGGGTGGGACTAGGGATAGCCCCAAATGGGGGAATGTTGTGGAAAATGTGTATACGGGGGTGGAGGTAGGAAAGGGGTTAGTCTTGACTAGTTTAATATAGGTCAACTAGCAGGGCTCAAAGACACTAGGGCGACAGTCTGGCTGATGTTCTTAAAACAACCTCAAGATAGGCAGATGGACATTTCAGTACATCATATCGTGTGCTCTAATCTTGTGTCTTTTCTCTCTTTCACACATACACAGCACACACACACAGACACAGCACACACACACACAGACACACAGACACACAGACACACACATACACAGCACACACACACAGACACAGCACACACACACAGACACACAGACACACACATACACAGCACACACACACAGACACAGCACACACACACAGACACACAGACACACACAGTCACACAGACACACACACACACACACACAGACACACACAGTCGCACAGACATACACACCGACACACACACACACACACACACATTCCCTGTGTCACAATACACACATACAATACACACACGTCTGTACACAGACGCACACACACACAGACACACACACACAATACACACATACAATACACACACGTCTGTACACAGACGCACACACACACAGACACACACACACAATACACACATACAATACACACACGTCTGTACACAGACGCACACACACACAGACACACACACACATACACACACACACACACACAAACACACACACACACACACACACACATCTCACTAAATCTTTATCTCTCTTCGATGTTCTTAATGTTTTACATCATATCGTGTGTGTACATCATATTTTGTTTATCTCTCTTCGATGTTCTTAATGTTTTTATCTAAATCTATGTTCTTCTTAATGTCTTTATCTCTCTTCGATGTTCTTAATGTTTTTATCTCTCTCCGATGTTAAATCTACGTGTCATCTTAATGTACGTCATGTCATATCTGACATGATATGACACGTCATCATATCTGTCATGTGGGGGCAGGACTGGGAGGGGATTTAGGGGACAAGCAGAGGGATTGAGAGTTAGAGTGTTTTTCCTTCAACTGTGGTGACCGTCTACTGAGCCATAGCTTTTGCTGTTAAAAACTTCTTTTCCTAAATAAATTACCTACTTGTTAAAATTGGAAATATCGTCTCCTGCTGTGTTAAACAACCATCAGCCACAACAAAGGTAAAATGACAAACACAAAATGTGTTAAAGACGGACCATCTCCAGGCAAGAAGTCAAAATTAGACTGGTATGGTAACATTCAAACTACCCCACTGGTTCCAAAAAAGGGATTCAAAATTATCAAATAAGGCCTGGCTACCTCAGTCGGTAGAGCATGAGACTCTTAATCTCAGGGTCGTGGGTTCGAGCCCCACGTTGGGCGCATTGCTTTAATCCTAAACTCAGAAGAAAAATGAGTGTCTGAAAGCGCAAAATTATAATAATACGTACCATTTCTTGTGAATGCAATATCTCTGGAACACCTGGAGGGAATTGCTTTTATATTTGGCACAAACGTCCACTTTGACTCAAGAATGAACTCAAAATATTTAGGTGGTCAAAGGTCAAGGTCATTGTGACCTCACGTCCGTCCCATTCTGCAATATCCCAGGAATGCCTAGAGGGAATCTTTTTCAAATTTGGCACAAACGTCCACTCGGTACAGAATACTACTTTCATTGGTCTAGGAAAAAAATTCCCCCATTCTTAAACCACACCCCACCCCTACGCTTTGCCCCTTTCACACTGCCCCACTGGTTCCAAAAGAGAGGTTAAAATAATGCTTGACAGGCCCGGCTTGCTCAGTCGGTAGAGCATGAGACTCTTAATCTCAGGGTCGTGGGTTCGAGCCCCACGTTGGGCGCAGCCTTTTAATCTGAGACTGAGAAGAGAAATTAGTGGCCAAAAGCGCAAAATCATAATAAGCCAGGAGTTAATAACAAGCGCACCCAACTGAATGTGCAAATGTGCCATGCGGTGCTTCTAGTAGAGTGTGGTGAAAAAAATCACAGTGGTTTTCAGAACCTCAGTTACATAGGCCTACCAACTTTCAAACAAGTCTCATGGTCTATTTCCCACCCCTTTTCAACATCAATGACAGATTGAATGGTGGTTGGTAAGGTAAAATGACAAACACAAAATGTGTTAAAGACGGACCATCTCCAGGCAAGAAGTCAAAATTAGACTGGTATGGTAACATTCAAACTACCCCACTGGTTCCAAAAAAGGGATTCAAAATGATCAAATAAGGCCCGGCTAGCTCAGTCGGTAGAGCATGAGACTCTTAATCTCAGGGTCGTGGGTTCGAGCCCCACGTTGGGCGCGTTCCTTTAATCCTAAACTGAGAAGAGAAGTGAGTGTCTGAAAGCGCAAAATTATAATAATACGTACTGTACCATTTCTTGTGAATGCAATATCTCTGGAACTCCCGGAGGGAATTGCTTCAAATTTGGCACAAACGTCCACTTTGACTCAAGAATTAACTGCAAATATTTAGGTGGTCAAAGGTCAAGGTCATTGTGACCTCACGTCCGTCCTATTCTGCAATATCCCAGGAATGCCTAGAGGGAATCTTTTTCAAATTTGGCACAAACGTCCACTCGGTACAGAATACTACTTTCATTGGTCTAGGTAAAAAATGCCCCCATTCTTAAACCACACCCCACCCCTACGCTTTGCCCCTTTCACACTGCCCCACTGGTTCCAAAAGAGAGGTTAAAATAATACTTGACAGGCCCGGCTAGCTCAGTCGGTAGAGCATGAGACTCTTAATCTCAGGGTCGTGGGTTCGAGCCCCACGTTGGGCGCAGCCTTTTAATCTGAGACTGAGAAAAGAAATTAGTGGCCAAAAGCGCTAAATCATAATAATCCAGGAGTTAATAACAAGCGCACCCAACTGAATGCGCAAATGTGCCATGCGGTGCTTCTAGTAGAGTGTGGTGAAAAAAAATCACAGTGGTTTTCAGAACCTCAGTTACATAGGCCTACCAACTTTCAAACAAGTCTCATGGTCTAATTTCCACCCCTTTTCAACATCAATGACAGATTGAATGGTGGTTGGTAAGGTAAAATGACAAACACAAAATGTGTTAAAGACGGACCATCTCCAGGCAAGAAGTCAAAATTAGACTGGTATGGTAACATTCAAACTACCCCACTGGTTCCAAAAAAGGGATTCAAAATGATCAAATAAGGCCCGGCTAGCTCAGTCGGTAGAGCATGAAACTCTTAATCTCAGGGTCGTGGGTTCGAGCCCCACGTTGGGCGCGTTCCTTTAATCCTAAACTGAGAAGAGAAGTGAGTGTCTGAAAGCGCAAAATTATAATAATACGTACTGTACCATTTCTTGTGAATGCAATATCTCTGGAACTCCCGGAGGGAATTGCTTCAAATTTGGCACAAACGTCCACTTTGACTCAAGAATTAACTGCAAATATTTAGGTGGTCAAAGGTCAAGGTCATTGTGACCTCACGTCCGTCCTATTCTGCAATATCCCAGGAATGCCTAGAGGGAATCTTTTTCAAATTTGGCACAAACGTCCACTCGGTACAGAATACTACTTTCATTGGTCTAGGTAAAAAATGCCCCCATTCTTAAACCACACCCCACCCCTACGCTTTGCCCCTTTCACACTGCCCCACTGGTTCCAAAAGAGAGGTTAAAATAATACTTGACAGGCCCGGCTAGCTCAGTCGGTAGAGCATGAGACTCTTAATCTCAGGGTCGTGGGTTCGAGCCCCACGTTGGGCGCAGCCTTTTAATCTGAGACTGAGAAAAGAAATTAGTGGCCAAAAGCGCTAAATCATAATAATCCAGGAGTTAATAACAAGCGCACCCAACTGAATGCGCAAATGTGCCATGCGGTGCTTCTAGTAGAGTGTGGTGAAAAAAAATCACAGTGGTTTTCAGAACCTCAGTTACATAGGCCTACCAACTTTCAAACAAGTCTCATGGTCTAATTTCCACCCCTTTTCAACATCAATGACAGATTGAATGGTGGTTGGTAAGGTAAAATGACAAACACAAAATGTGTTAAAGACGGACCATCTCCAGGCAAGAAGTCAAAATTAGACTGGTATGGTAACATTCAAACTACCCCACTGGTTCCAAAAAAGGGATTCAAAATGATCAAAAAAGGCCTGGCTAGCTCAGTCGGTAGAGCATGAGACTCTTAATCTCAGGGTCGTGGGTTCGAGCCCCACGTTGGGCGCATTGCTTTAATCCTAAACTGAGAAGAAAAATGAGTGTCTGAAAGCGCAAAATTATAATAATACGTACCATTTCTTGTGAATGCAATATCTCTGGAACACCGGGAGGGAATTGCTTTTATATTTGGCACAAACGTCCACTTTGACTCAAGAATGAACTCAAAATATTTAGGTGGTCAAAGGTCAAGGTCATTGTGACCTCACGTCCGTCCCATTCTGCAATATCCCAGGAATGCCTAGAGGGAATCTTTTTCAAATGTGGCACAAACGTCCACTCGGTACAGAATACTACTTTCATTGGTCTAGGTAAAAAATGCCCCCATTCTTAAACCACACCCCACCCCTACGCTTTGCCCCTTTCACACTGCCCCACTGGTTCCAAAAGAGAGGTTAAAATAATACTTGACAGGCCCGGCTAGCTCAGTCGGTAGAGCATGAGACTCTTAATCTCAGGGTTGTGGGTTCGAGCCCCACGTTGGGCGCATTCCTTTAATCCTAAACTGAGAAGAGAAGTGAGTGTCTGAAAGCGCAAAATTATAATAATACGTACTGTACCATTTCTTGTGAATGCAATATCTCTGGAACTCCTGGAGGGAATTGCTTCAAATTTGGCACAAACGTCCACTTTGACTCAAGAATGAACTGCAAATATTTAGGTGGTCAAAGGTCAAGGTCATTGTGACCTCACGTCCGTCCTATTCTGCAATATCCCAGGAATGCCTAGAGGGAATCTTTTTCAAATTTGGCACAAACGTCCACTCGGTACAGAATACTACTTTCATTGGTCTAGGTAAAAAATGCCCCCATTCTTAAACCACACCCCACCCCTACGCTTTGCCCCTTTCACACTGCCCCACTGGTTCCAAAAGAGAGGTTAAAAAAATACTTGACAGGCCCGGCTAGCTCAGTCGGTAGAGCATGAGACTCTTAATCTCAGGGTCGTGGGTTCGAGCCCCATGTTGGGCTCAGTGTTTTAATCTGAGACTGAGAAGAGAAATTAGTGGCCAAAAGCGCTAAATCATAATAATCCAGGAGTTAATAACAAGTGCACCCAACTGAATGCGCAAATGTGCCATGCGGTGCTTCTATTAGAGTGTGGTGAAAAAAAATCACAGTGGTTTTCAGAACCTCAGTTACATAGGCCTACCAACTTTCAAACAAGTCTCATGGTCTAATTTCCACCCCTTTTCAACATCAATGACAGATTGAATGGTGGTTGGTAAGGTAAAATGACAAACACAAATTGTGTTGAAGACGGACCATCTCCAGGCAATAAGTCAAAATTAGACTGGTATGGTAACATTCAAACTACCCCACTGGTTCCAAAAAAGGGATTCAAAATGATCAAATAAGGCCCGGCTAGCTCAGTCGGTAGAGCATGAGACTCTTAATCTCAGGGTCGTGGGTTCGAGCCCCACATTGGGCGCAGCCTTTTAATCTGACACTGAGAAGAGAAATTAGTGGCCAAAAGCGCTAAATCATAATAATCCAGGAGTTAATAACAAGTGCACCCAACTGAATGCGCAAATGTGCCATGCGGTGCTTCTATTAGAGTGTGGTGAAAAAAAATCACAGTGGTTTTCAGAACCTCAGTTACATAGGCCTACCAACTTTCAAACAAGTCTCATGGTCTAATTTCCACCCCTTTTCAACATCAATGACAGATTGAATGGTGGTTGGTAAGGTAAAATGACAAACACAAATTGTGTTGAAGACGGACCATCTCCAGGCAATAAGTCAAAATTAGACTGGTATGGTAACATTCAAACTACCCCACTGGTTCCAAAAAAGGGATTCAAAATGATCAAATAAGGCCCGGCTAGCTCAGTCGGTAGAGCATGAGACTCTTAATCTCAGGGTCGTGGGTTCGAGCCCCACATTGGGCGCAGCCTTTTAATCTGACACTGAGAAGAGAAATTAGTGGCCAAAAGCGCAAAATCATAATAAGCCAGGAGTTAATAACAAGCGCACCCAACTGAATGCGCAAATGTGCCATGCAGTGCTTCTAATAGAGTGTGGTGAAAAAAATCACAGTGGTTTTCAGAACCTCAGTTACATAGGCCTACCAACTTTCAAACAAGTCTCATGGTCTATTTCCCACCCCTTTTCAACATCAATGACAGATTGAATGGTGGTTGGTAAGGTAAAATGACAAACACAAAATGTGTTAAAGACGGACCATCTCCAGGCAATAAGTCAAAATTAGACTGGTATGGTAACATTCAAACTACCCCACTGGTTCCAAAAAAGGGATTCAAAATGATCAAATAAGGCCCGGCTAGCTCAGTCGGTAGAGCATGAGACTCTTAATCTCAGGGTCGTGGGTTCGAGGCCCACATTGGGCGCAGCCTTTTAATCTGAGACTGAGAAGAGAAATTAGTGGCCAAAAGCGCAAAATCATAATAAGCCAGGAGTTAATAACAAGCGCACCCAACTGAATGCGCAAATGTGCCATGCGGTGCTTCTAGTAGAGTGTGGTGAAAAAAAATCACAGTGGTTTTCAGAACCTCAGTTACATAGGCCTACCAACTTTCAAACAAGTCTCATGGTCTAATTTCCACCCCTTTTCAACATCAATGACAGATTGAATGGTGGTTGGTAAGGTAAAATGACAAACACAAAGTGTGTTAAAGACGGACCATCTCCAGGCAAGAAGTCAAAATTAGACTGGTACGGTAACATTCAAACTACCCCACTGGTTCCAAAAAAGGGATTCAAAATTATCAAATAAGGCCTGGCTAGCTCAGTCGGTAGAGCATGAGACTCTTAATCTCAGGGTCGTGGGTTCGAGCCCCACGTTGGGCGCATTGCTTTAATCCTAAACTGAGAAGAAAAATGAGTGTCTGAAAGCGCAAAATTATAATAATACGTACCATTTCTTGTGAATGCAATATCTCTGGAACACCTGGAGGGAATTGCTTTTATATTTGGCACAAACGTCCACTTTGACTCAAGAATGAACTCAAAATATTTAGGTGGTCAAAGGTCAAGGTCATTGTGACCTCACGTCCGTCCCATTCTGCAATATCCCAGGAATGCCTAGAGGGAATCTTTTTCAAATTTGGCACAAACGTCCACTCGGTACAGAATACTACTTTCATTGGTCTAGGTAAAAAATGCCCCCATTCTTAAACCACACCCCACCCCTACGCTTTTCCCCTTTCACACTGCCCCACTGGTTCCAAAAGAGAGGTTAAAATATTACTTGACAGGCCCGGCTAGCTCAGTCGGTAGAGCATGAGACTCTTAATCTCAGGGTCGTGGGTTCGAGCCCCACGTTGGGCGCAGCCTTTTAATCTGAGACTGAGAAGAGAAATTAGTGGCCAAAAGCGCAAAATCATAATAAGCCAGGAGTTAATAACAAGCGCACCCAACTGAATGCGCAAATGTGCCATGCGGTGCTTCTAGTAGAGTGTTGTGAAAAAAATCACAGTGGTTTTCAGAACCTCAGTTACATAGGCCTACCAACTTTCAAACAAGTCTCATGGTCTATTTCCCACCCCTTTTCAACATCAATGACAGATTGAATGGTGGGTGGTAAAGTAAAATGACAAACACAAAATGTGTTAAAGACGGACCATCTCCAGGCAAGAAGTCAAAATTAGACTGGTATGGTAACATTCAAACTACCCCACTGGTTCCAAAAAAGGGATTCAAAATGATCAAATAAGGCCCGGCTAGCTCAGTCGGTAGAGCATGAGACTCTTAATCTCAGGGTCGTGGGTTCGAGCCCCACGTTGGGCGCATTCCTTTAATCCTAAACTGAGAAGAGAAGTGAGTGTCTGAAAGCGCAAAATTATAATAATACGTACTGTACCATTTCTTGTGAATGCAATATCTCTGGAACTCCTGGAGGGAATTGCTTCAAATTTGGCACAAACGTCCACTTTGACTCAAGAATGAACTGCAAATATTTAGGTGGTCAAAGGTCAAGGTCATTGTGACCTCACGTCCGTCCTATTCTGCAATATCCCAGGAATGCCTAGAGGGAATCTTTTTCAAATTTGGCACAAACGTCCACTCGGTACAGAATACTACTTTCATTGGTCTAGGTAAAAAATGCCCCCATTCTTAAACCACACCCCACCCCTACGCTTTGCCCCTTTCACACTGCCCCACTGGTTCCAAAAGAGAGGTTAAAAAAATACTTGACAGGCCCGGCTAGCTCAGTCGGTAGAGCATGAGACTCTTAATCTCAGGGTCGTGGGTTCGAGCCCCATGTTGGGCTCAGCGTTTTAATCTGAGACTGAGAAGAGAAATTAGTGGCCAAAAGCGCTAAATCATAATAATCCAGGAGTTAATAACAAGCGCACCCAACTGAATGCAAAAATGTGCCATGCGGTGCTTCTATTAGAGTGTGGTGAAAAAAAATCACAGTGGTTTTCAGAATCTCAGTTACATAGGCCTACCAACTTTCAAACAAGTCTCATGGTCTAATTTCCACCCCTTTTCAACATCAATGACAGATTGAATGGTGGTTGGTAAGGTAAAATGACAAACACAAATTGTGTTGAAGACGGACCATCTCCAGGCAATAAGTCAAAATTAGACTGGTATGGTAACATTCAAACTACCCCACTGGTTCCAAAAAAGGGATTCAAAATGATCAAATAAGGCCCGGCTAGCTCAGTCGGTAGAGCATGAGACTCTTAATCTCAGGGTCGTGGGTTCGAGCCCCATGTTGGGCGCATTCCTTTAATCCTAAACTGAGAAGAGAAGTGAGTGTCTGAAAGCGCAAAATTATAATAATACGTACTGTACCATTTCTTGTGAATGCAATATCTCTGGAACACCTGGAGGGAATTGCTTTTATATTTGGCACAAACGTCCACTTTGACTCAAGAATGAACTCAAAATATTTAGGTGGTCAAAGGTCAAGGTCATTGTGACCTCACGTCCGTCCCATTCTGCAATATCCCAGGAATGCCTAGAGGGAATCTTTTTCAAATTTGGCACAAACGTCCACTCGGTACAGAATACTACTTTCATTGGTCTAGGTAAAAAATGCCCCCATTCTTAAACCACACCCCACCCCTACGCTTTGCCCCTTTCACACTGCCCCACTGGTTCCAAAAGAGAGGTTAAAATAATACTTGACAGGCCCGGCTTGCTCAGTCGGTAGAGCATGAGACTCTTAATCTCAGGGTCGTGGGTTCGAGCCCCATGTTGGGCGCAGCCTTTTAATCTGAGACTGAGAAGAGAAATTAGTGGCCAAAAGCGCAAAATCATAATAAGCCAGGAGTTAATAACAAGCGCACCCAACTGAATGTGCAAATGTGCCATGCGGTGCTTCTAGTAGAGTGTGGTGAAAAAAATCACAGTGGTTTTCAGAACCTCAGTTACATAGGCCTACCAACTTTCAAACAAGTCTCATGGTCTATTTCCCACCCCTTTTCAACATCAATGACAGATTGAATGGTGGTTGGTAAGGTAAAATGACAAACACAAAATGTGTTAAAGACGGACCATCTCCAGGCAAGAAGTCAAAATTAGACTGGTATGGTAACATTCAAACTACCCCACTGGTTCCAAAAAAGGGATTCAAAATGATCTAATAAGGCCCGGTTAGCTCAGTCGGTAGAGCATGAGACTCTTAATCTCAGGGTCGTGGGTTCGAGCCCCACGTTGGGCGCGTTCCTTTAATCCTAAACTGAGAAGAGAAGTGAGTGTCTGAAAGCGCAAAATTATAATAATACGTACTGTACCATTTCTTGTGAATGCAATATCTCTGGAACTCCCAGAGGGAATTGCTTCAAATTTGGCACAAACGTCCACTTTGACTCAAGAATGAACTGCAAATATTTAGGTGGTCAAAGGTCAAGGTCATTGTGACCTCACGTCCGTCCTATTCTGCAATATCCCAGGAATGCCTAGAGGGAATCTTTTTCAAATTTGGCACAAACGTCCACTCGGTACAGAATACTACTTTCATTGGTCTAGGTAAAAAATGCCCCCATTCTTAAACCACACCCCACCCCTACGCTTTGCCCCTTTCACACTGCCCCACTGGTTCCAAAAGAGAGGTTAAAATAATACTTGACAGGCCCGGCTAGCTCAGTCGGTAGAGCATGAGACTCTTAATCTCAGGGTCGTGGGTTCGAGCCCCACGTTGGGCGCAGCCTTTTAATCTGAGACTGAGAAGAGAAATTAGTGGCCAAAAGCGCTAAATCATAATAATCCAGGAGTTAATAACAAGCGCACCCAACTGAATGCGCAAATGTGCCATGCGGTGCTTCTAGTAGAGTGTGGTGAAAAAAAATCACAGTGGTTTTCAGAACCTCAGTTACATAGGCCTACCAACTTTCAAACAAGTCTCATGGTCTAATTTCCACCCCTTTTCAACATCAATGACAGATTGAATGGTGGTTGGTAAGGTAAAATGACAAACACAAAATGTGTTAAAGACGGACCATCTCCAGGCAAGAAGTCAAAATTAGACTGGTATGGTAACATTCAAACTACCCCACTGGTTCCAAAAAAGGGATTCAAAATGATCAAATAAGGCCTGGCTAGCTCAGTCGGTAGAGCATGAGACTCTTAATCTCAGGGTCGTGGGTTCGCGCCCCACGTTGGGTGCATTGCTTTAATCCTAAACTGAGAAGAGAAGTGAGTGTCTGAAAGCGCAAAATTATAATAATACGTACTGTACCATTTCTTGTGAATGCAATATCTCTGGAACTCCCGGAGGGAATTGCTTCAAATTTGGCACCAACGTCCACTTTGTCTCAAGAATGAACTGCAAATATTTAGGTGGTCAAAGGTCAAGGTCATTGTGACCTCACGTCCGTCCCATTCTGCAATATCCCAGGAATGCCTAGAGGGAATCTTTTTCAAATTTGACACAAACGTCCACTCGGTACAGAATACTACTTTCATTGGTCTAGATAAAAAATTCCCCCATTCTTAAACCACACCCCACCCCTACGCTTTGCCCCTTTCACACTGCCCCACTGGTTCCAAAAGAGAGGTTAAAATAATACTTGACAGGCCCGGCTAGCTCAGTCGGTAGAGCATGAGACTCTTAATCTCAGGGTCGTGGGTTCGAGCCCCGCGTTGGGCGCAGCCTTTTAATCTGAGATTGAGAAGAGAAATTAGTGGCCAAAAGCGCAAAATCATAATAAGCCAGGAGTTAATAACAAGCGCACCCAACTGAATGCTCAAATGTGCCATGCGGTGCTTCTAGTAGAGTGTGGTGAAAAAAATCACAGTGGTTTTCAGAACCTCAGTTACATAGGCCTACCAACTTTCAAACAAGTCTCATGGTCTATTTCCCACCCCTTTTCAACATCAATGACAGATTGAATGGTGGTTGGTAAGGTAAAATGACAAACACAAAATGTGTTAAAGACGGACCATCTCCAGGCAAGAAGTCAAAATTAGACTGGTATGGTAACATTTAAACTACCCCACTGGTTCCAAAAAAGGGATTCAAAATGATCAAATAAGGCCTGGCTAGCTCAGTCGGTAGAGCATGAGACTCTTAATCTCAGGGTCGTGGGTTCGAGCCCCACGTTGGGCGCATTGCTTTAATCCTAAACTGAGAAGAAAAATGAGTGTCTGAAAGCGCAAAATTATAATAATACGTACCATTTCTTGTGAATGCAATATCTCTGGAACACCTGGAGGGAATTGCTTTTATATTTGGCACAAACGTCCACTTTGACTCAAGAATGAACTGAAAATAATTAGGTGGTCAAAGGTCAAGGTCATTGTGACCTCACGTCCGTCCCATTCTGCAATATCCCAGGAATGCCTAGAGGGAATCTTTTTCAAATTTGGCACAAACGTCCACTCGGTACAGAATACTACTTTCATTGGTCTAGGTAAAAAATGCCCCCATTCTTAAACCACACCCCACCCCTACGCTTTGCCCCTTTCACACTGCCCCACTGGTTCCAAAAGAGAGGTTAAAATAATACTTGACAGGCCCGGCTAGCTCAGTCGGTAGAGCATGAGACTCTTAATCTCAGGGTCGTGGGTTCGAGCCCCGCGTTGGGCGCAGCCTTTTAATCTGAGATTGAGAAGAGAAATTAGTGGCCAAAAGCGCAAAATCATAATAAGCCAGGAGTTAATAACAAGCGCACCCAACTGAATGCTCAAATGTGCCATGCGGTGCTTCTAGTAGAGTGTGGTGAAAAAAATCACAGTGGTTTTCAGAACCTCAGTTACATAGGCCTACCAACTTTCAAACAAGTCTCATGGTCTATTTCCCACCCCTTTTCAACATCAATGACAGATTGAATGGTGGTTGGTAAGGTAAAATGACAAACACAAAATGTGTTAAAGACGGACCATCTCCAGGCAAGAAGTCAAAATTAGACTGGTATGGTAACATTCAAACTACCCCACTGGTTCCAAAAAAGGGATTCAAAATGATTAAATAAGGCCCGGCTAGCTCAGTCGGTAGAGCATGAGACTCTTAATCTCAGGGTCGTGGGTTCGAGCCCCACGTTGGGCGCATTCCTTTAATCCTAAACTGAGAAGAGAAGTGAGTGTCTGAAAGCGCAAAATTATAATAATACGTACTGTACCATTTCTTGTGAATGCAATATCTCTGGAACTCCTGGAGGGATTTGCTTCAAATTTGGCACAAACATCCACTTTGACTCAAGAATGAACTGCAAATATTTAGGTGGTCAAAGGTCAAGGTCATTGTGACCTCAGGTCCGTCCTATTCTGCAATATCCCAGGAATGCCTAGAGGGAATCTTTTTCAAATTTGGCACAAACGTCCACTCGGTACAGAATACTACTTTCATTGTCTAGGTAAAAAATGCCCCAATTCTTAAACCACACCCCACCCCTACACTTTGCCCCTTTCACACTGCCCCACTGGTTCCAAAAGAGAGGTTAAAATAATACTTGACAGGCCCGGCTAGCTCAGTCGGTAGAGCATGAGACTCTTAATCTCAGGGTCGTGGGTTCGAGCCCCATGTTGGGCTCAGCGTTTTAATCTGAGACTGAGAAGAGAAATTAGTGGCCAAAAGCGCTAAATCATAATAATCCAGGAGTTAATAACAAGCGCACCCAACTGAATGCGCAAATGTGCCATGCGGTGCTTCTAGTAGAGTGTGGTGAAAAAAAATCACAGTGGTTTTCAGAACCTCAGTTACATAGGCCTACCAACTTTCAAACAAGTCTCATGGTCTAATTTCCACCCCTTTTCAACATCAATGACAGATTGAATGGTGGTTGGTAAGGTAAAATGACAAACACAAAATGTGTTAAAGATGGACCATCTCCAGGCAAGAAGTCAAAATTAGACTGGTATGGTAACATTCAAACTACCCCACTGGTTCCAAAAAAGGGATTCAAAATTATCAAATAAGGCCTGGCTGGCTCAGTCGGTAGAGCATGAGACTCTTAATCTCAGGGTCGTGGGTTCGAGCCCCACGTTGGGCGCATTGCTTTAATCCTAAACTGAGAAGAAAAATGAGTGTCTGAAAGCGCAAAATTATAATAATACGTACCATTTCTTGTGAATGCAATATCTCTGGAACACCTGGAGGGAATTGCTTTTATATTTGGCACAAACGTCCACTTTGACTCAAGAATGAACTCAAAATATTTAGGTGGTCAAAGGTCAAGGTCATTGTGACCTCACGTCCATCCCATTCTGCAATATCCCAGGAATGCCTAGAGGGAATCTTTTTCAAATTTGGCACAAACGTCCACTCGGTACAGAATACTACTTTCATTGGTCTAGGTAAAAAATGCCCCCATTCTTAAACCACACCCCACCCCTACGCTTTGCCCCTTTCACACTGCCCCACTGGTTCCAAAAGAGAGGTTAAAATAATACTTGACAGGCCCGGCTTGCTCAGTCGGTAGAGCATGAGACTCTTAATCTCAGGGTCGTGGGTTCGAGCCCCACGTTGGGCGCAGCCTTTTAATCTGAGACTGAGAAGAGAAATTAGTGGCCAAAAGCGCAAAATCATAATAAGCCAGGAGTTAATAACAAGCGCACCCAACTGAATGCGCAAATGTGCCATGCGGTGCTTCTAGTAGAGTGTGGTGAAAAAAATCACAGTGGTTTTCAGAACCTCAGTTACATAGGCCTACCAACTTTCAAACAAGTCTCATGGTCTATTTCCCACCCCTTTTCAACATCAATGACAGATTGAATGGTGGTTGGTAAGGTAAAATGACAAACACAAAATGTGTTAAAGACGGACCATCTCCAGGCAAGAAGTCAAAATTAGACTGGTATGGTAACATTCAAACTACCCCACTGGTTCCAAAAAAGGGATTCAAAATGATCAAATAAGGCCCGGCTAGCTCAGTCGGTAGAGCATGAGACTCTTAATCTCAGGGTCGTGGGCAAGAAGTCAAAATTAGACTGGTATGGTAACATTCAAACTACCCCACTGGTTCCAAAAAAGGGATTCAAAATGATCAAATAAGGCCCGGCTAGCTCAGTCGGTAGAGCATGAGACTCTTAATCTCAGGGTCGTGGGTTCGAGCCCCACGTTGGGCGCATTCCTTTAATCCTAAACTGAGAAGAGAAGTGAGTGTCTGAAAGCGCAAAATTATAATAATACGTACTGTACCATTTCTTGTGAATGCAATATCTCTGGAACTCCTGGAGGGAATTGCTTCAAATTTGGCACAAACGTCCACTTTGACTCAAGAATGAACTGCAAATATTTAGGTGGTCAAAGGTCACGGTCATTGTGACCTCACGTCCGTCCTATTCTGCAATATCCCAGGAATGCCTAGAGGGAATCTTTTTCAAATTTGGCACAAACGTCCACTCGGTACAGAATACTACTTTCATTGGTCTAGGTAAAAAATGCCCCCATTCTTAAACCACACCCCACCCCTACGCTTTGCCCCTTTCACACTGCCCAACTGGTTCCAAAAGAGAGGTTAAAATAATACTTGACAGGCCCGGCTAGCTCAGTCGGTAGAGCATGAGACTCTTAATCTCAGGGTCGTGGGTTCGAGCCCCACGTTGGGCGCAGCCTTTTAATCTGAGACTGAGAAGGGAATTAGTGGCCAAAAGCGTAAAATCATAATAAGCCAGGAGTTAATAACAAGCGCACCCAACTGAATGCGCAAATGTGCCATGCGGTACTTCTAGTAGAGTGTGGTGAAAAAAATCACAGTGGTTTTCAGAACCTCAGTTACATAGGCCTACCAACTTTAAAACAAGTCTCATGGTCTATTTCCCACCCCTTTTCAACATCAATGACAGATTGAATGGTGGTTGGTAAGGTAAAATGACAAACACAAAATGTGTTAAAGACGGACCATCTCCAGGCAAGAAGTCAAAATTAGACTGGTATGGTAACATTCAAACTACCCCACTGGTTCCAAAAAAGGGATTCAAAATGATCAAATAAGGCCCGGCTAGCTCAGTCGGTAGAGCATGAGACTCTTAATCTCAGGGTCGTGGGTTCGAGCCCAACGTTGGGCGCATTCCTTTAATCCTAAACTGAGAAGAGAAGTGAGTGTCTGAAAGCGCAAAATTATAATAATACGTACTGTACCATTTCTTGTGAATGCAATATATCTGGAACTCCTGGAGGGAATTGCTTCAAATTTGGCACAAACATCCACTTTGACTCAAGAATGAACTGCAAATATTTAGGTGGTCAAAGGTCAAGGTCATTGTGACCTCACGTCCGTCCTATTCTGCAATATCCCAGGAATGCCTAGAGGGAATCTTTTTCAAATTTGGCACAAACGTCCACTCAATACAGAATACTACTTTCATTGGTCTAGGTAAAAAATGCCCCCATTCTTAAACCACACCCCACCCCTACGCTTTGCCCCTTTCACACTGCCCCACTGGTTCCAAAAGAGAGGTTAAAATAATACTTGACAGGCCCGGCTAGCTCAGTCGGTAGAGCATGAGACTCTTAATCTCAGGGTCGTGGGTTCGAGCCCCATGTTGGGCTCAGCGTTTTAATCTGATACTGAGAAGAGAAATTAGTGGCCAAAAGCGCTAAATCATAATAATCCAGGAGTTAATAACAAGCGCACCCAACTGAATGCGCAAATGTGCCATGCGGTGCTTCTAGTAGAGTGCGGTGAAAAAAAATCACAGTGTTTTTCAGAACCTCAGTTACATAGGCCTACCAACTTTCAAACAAGTCTCATGGTCTAATTTCCACCCCTTTTCAACATCAATGACAGATTGAATGGTGGTTGGTAAGGTAAAATGACAAACACAAAATGTGTTAAAGACGGACCATCTCCAGGCAAGAAGTCAAAATTAGACTGGTATGGTAACATTCAAACTACCCCACTGGTTCCAAAAAAGGGATTCAAAATTATCAAATAAGGCCTGGCTAGCTCAGTCGGTAGAGCATGAGACTCTTAATCTCATGGTCGTGGGTTCGAGCCCCATGTTGGGCGCATTGCTTTAATCCAAAACTGAGAAGAAAAATGAGTGTCTGATAGCGCAAAATTATAATAATACGTACCATATCTTGTGAATGCAATATCTCTGGAACACCTGGAGGGAATTGCTTTTATATTTGGCACAAACGTCCACTTTGACTCAAGAATGAACTCAAAATATTTAGGTGGTCAAAGGTCAAGGTCATTGTGACCTCACGTCCGTCCCATTCTGCAATATCCCAGGAATGCCTAGAGGGAATCTTTTTCAAATTTGGCACAAACGTCCACTCGGTACAGAATACTACTTTCATTGGTCTAGGTAAAAAATGCCCCCATTCTTAAACCACACCCCACCCCTACGCTTTGCCCCTTTCACACTGCCCCACTGGTTCCAAAAGAGAGGTTAAAATAATACTTGACAGGCCCGGCTAGCTCAGTCGGTAGAGCATGAGACTCTTAATCTCAGGGTCGTGGGTTCGAGCCCCACGTTGGGCTCAGCGTTTTAATCTGAGACTGAGAAGAGAAATTAGTGGCCAAAAGCCCTAAATCATAATAATCCAGGAGTTAATAACAAGCGCACCCAACTGAATGCGCAAATGTGCCATGCGGTGCTTCTAGTAGAGTGTGGTGAAAAAAAATCACAGTGGTTTTCAGAACCTCAGTTACATAGGCCTACCAACTTTCAAACAAGTCTCATTGTCTAATTTCCACCCCTTTTCAACATCAATGACAGATTGAATGGTGGTTGGTAAGGTAAAATGACAAACACAAAATGTGTTAAAGATGGACCATCTCCAGGCAAGAAGTCAAAATTAGACTGGTATGGTAACATTCAAACTACCCCACTGGTTCCAAAAAAGGGATTCAAAATTATCAAATAAGGCCTGGCTAGCTCAGTCGGTAGAGTATGAGACTCTTAATCTCAGGGTCGTGGGTTCGAGCCCCACGTTGGGCGCATTGCTTTAATCCTAAACTGAGAAGAAAAATGAGTGTCTGAAAGCGCAAAATTATAATAATACGTACCATTTCTTGTGAATGCAATATCTCTGGAACACCTGGAGGGAATTGCTTTTATATTTGGCACAAACGTCCACTTTGACTCAAGAATGAACTCAAAATATTTAGGTGGTCAAAGGTCAAGGTCATTGTGACCTCACGTCCGTCCCATTCTGCAATATCCCAGGAATGCCTAGAGGGAATCTTTCTCAAATTTGGCACAAACGTCCACTCGGTACAGAATACTACTTTCATTGGTCTAGGTAAAAAATGCCCCCATTCTTAAACCACACCCCACCCCTACGCTTTGCCCCTTTCACACTGCCCCACTGGTTCCAAAAGAGAGGTTAAAATAATACTTGACAGGCCCGGCTAGCTCAGTCGGTAGAGCATGAGACTCTTAATCTCAGGGTCGTGGGTTCGAGCCCCACGTTGGGCGCAGCCTTTTAATCTGAGACTGAGAAGAGAAATTAGTGGCCAAAAGCGCAAAATCATAATAAGCCAGGAGTTAATAACAAGCGCACCCAACTGAATGCGCAAATGTGCCATGCGGTGCTTCTAGTAGAGTGTGGTGAAAAAAATCACAGTGGTTTTCAGAACCTCAGTTACATAGGCCTACCAACTTTCAAACAAGTCTCATGGTCTATTTCCCACCCCTTTTCAACATCAATGACAGATTGAATGGTGGTTGGTAAGGTAAAATGACAAACACAAAATGTGTTAAAGACGGACCATCTCCAGGCAAGAAGTCAAAATTAGACTGTTATGGTAACATTCAAACTACCCCACTGGTTCCAAAAAAGGGATTCAAAATGATCAAATAAGGCCCGGCTAGCTCAGTCGGTAGAGCATGAGACTCTTAATCTCAGGGTCGTGGGTTCGAGCCCCACGTTGGGCGCATTGCTTTAATCCTAAACTGAGAAGAAAAATGAGTGTCTGAAAGCGCAAAATTATAATAATACGTACCATTTCTTGTGAATGCAATATCTCTGGAACACCTGGAGGGAATTGGTTTTATATTTGGCACAAACGTCCACTTTGACTCAAGAATGAACTCAAAATATTTAGGTGGTCAAAGGTCAAGGTCATTGTGACCTCACGTCCGTCCCATTCTGCAATATCCCAGGAATGCCTAGAGGGAATCTTTTTCAAATTTGGCACAAACGTCCACTCGGTACAGAATACTACTTTCATTGGTCTAGGTAAAAAATGCCCCCATTCTTAAACCACACCCCACCCCTACGCTTTGCCCCTTTCACACTGCCCCACTGGTTCCAAAAGAGAGGTTAAAATAATACTTGACAGGCCCGGCTAGCTCAGTCGGTAGAGCATGAGACTCTTAATCTCAGGGTCGTGGGTTCGAGCCCCACGTTGGGCGCAGCCTTTTAATCTGAGACTGAGAAGAGAAATTAGTGGCCAAAAGCGTAAAATCATAATAAGCCAGGAGTTAATAACAAGCGCACCCAACTGAATGCGCAAATGTGCCATGCGGTACTTCTAGTAGAGTGTGGTGAAAAAAATCACAGTGGTTTTCAGAACCTCAGTTACATAGGCCTACCAACTTTAAAACAAGTCTCATGGTCTATTTCCCACCCCTTTTCAACATCAATGACAGATTGAATGGTGGTTGGTAAGGTAAAATGACAAACACAAAATGTGTTAAAGACGGACCATCTCCAGGCAAGAAGTCAAAATTAGACTGGTATGGTAACATTCAAACTACCCCACTGGTTCCAAAAAAGGGATTCAAAATGATCAAATAAGGCCCGGCTAGCTCAGTCGGTAGAGCATGAGACTCTTAATCTCAGGGTCGTGGGTTCGAGCCCAACGTTGGGCGCATTCCTTTAATCCTAAACTGAGAAGAGAAGTGAGTGTCTGAAAGCGCAAAATTATAATAATACGTACTGTACCATTTCTTGTGAATGCAATATATCTGGAACTCCTGGAGGGAATTGCTTCAAATTTGGCACAAACATCCACTTTGACTCAAGAATGAACTGCAAATATTTAGGTGGTCAAAGGTCAAGGTCATTGTGACCTCACGTCCGTCCTATTCTGCAATATCCCAGGAATGCCTAGAGGGAATCTTTTTCAAATTTGGCACAAACGTCCACTCAATACAGAATACTACTTTCATTGGTCTAGGTAAAAAATGCCCCCATTCTTAAACCACACCCCACCCCTACGCTTTGCCCCTTTCACACTGCCCCACTGGTTCCAAAAGAGAGGTTAAAATAATACTTGACAGGCCCGGCTAGCTCAGTCGGTAGAGCATGAGACTCTTAATCTCAGGGTCGTGGGTTCGAGCCCCATGTTGGGCTCAGCGTTTTAATCTGAGACTGAGAAGAGAAATTAGTGGCCAAAAGCCCTAAATCATAATAATCCAGGAGTTAATAACAAGCGCACCCAACTGAATGCGCAAATGTGCCATGCGGTGCTTCTAGTAGAGTGTGGTGAAAAAAAATCACAGTGGTTTTCAGAACCTCAGTTACATAGGCCTACCAACTTTCAAACAAGTCTCATTGTCTAATTTCCACCCCTTTTCAACATCAATGACAGATTGAATGGTGGTTGGTAAGGTAAAATGACAAACACAAAATGTGTTAAAGATGGACCATCTCCAGGCAAGAAGTCAAAATTAGACTGGTATGGTAACATTCAAACTACCCCACTGGTTCCAAAAAAGGGATTCAAAATTATCAAATAAGGCCTGGCTAGCTCAGTCGGTAGAGTATGAGACTCTTAATCTCAGGGTCGTGGGTTCGAGCCCCACGTTGGGCGCATTGCTTTAATCCTAAACTGAGAAGAAAAATGAGTGTCTGAAAGCGCAAAATTATAATAATACGTACCATTTCTTGTGAATGCAATATCTCTGGAACACCTGGAGGGAATTGCTTTTATATTTGGCACAAACGTCCACTTTGACTCAAGAATGAACTCAAAATATTTAGGTGGTCAAAGGTCAAGGTCATTGTGACCTCACGTCCGTCCCATTCTGCAATATCCCAGGAATGCCTAGAGGGAATCTTTCTCAAATTTGGCACAAACGTCCACTCGGTACAGAATACTACTTTCATTGGTCTAGGTAAAAAATGCCCCCATTCTTAAACCACACCCCACCCCTACGCTTTGCCCCTTTCACACTGCCCCACTGGTTCCAAAAGAGAGGTTAAAATAATACTTGACAGGCCCGGCTAGCTCAGTCGGTAGAGCATGAGACTCTTAATCTCAGGGTCGTGGGTTCGAGCCCCACGTTGGGCGCAGCCTTTTAATCTGAGACTGAGAAGAGAAATTAGTGGCCAAAAGCGCAAAATCATAATAAGCCAGGAGTTAATAACAAGCGCACCCAACTGAATGCGCAAATGTGCCATGCGGTGCTTCTAGTAGAGTGTGGTGAAAAAAATCACAGTGGTTTTCAGAACCTCAGTTACATAGGCCTACCAACTTTCAAACAAGTCTCATGGTCTATTTCCCACCCCTTTTCAACATCAATGACAGATTGAATGGTGGTTGGTAAGGTAAAATGACAAACACAAAATGTGTTAAAGACGGACCATCTCCAGGCAAGAAGTCAAAATTAGACTGTTATGGTAACATTCAAACTACCCCACTGGTTCCAAAAAAGGGATTCAAAATGATCAAATAAGGCCCGGCTAGCTCAGTCGGTAGAGCATGAGACTCTTAATCTCAGGGTCGTGGGTTCGAGCCCCACGTTGGGCGCATTGCTTTAATCCTAAACTGAGAAGAAAAATGAGTGTCTGAAAGCGCAAAATTATAATAATACGTACCATTTCTTGTGAATGCAATATCTCTGGAACACCTGGAGGGAATTGGTTTTATATTTGGCACAAACGTCCACTTTGACTCAAGAATGAACTCAAAATATTTAGGTGGTCAAAGGTCAAGGTCATTGTGACCTCACGTCCGTCCCATTCTGCAATATCCCAGGAATGCCTAGAGGGAATCTTTTTCAAATTTGGCACAAACGTCCACTCGGTACAGAATACTACTTTCATTGGTCTAGGTAAAAAATGCCCCCATTCTTAAACCACACCCCACCCCTACGCTTTGCCCCTTTCACACTGCCCCACTGGTTCCAAAAGAGAGGTTAAAATAATACTTGACAGGCCCGGCTAGCTCAGTCGGTAGAGCATGAGACTCTTAATCTCAGGGTCGAGGGTTCGAGCCACACGTTGGGCTCAGCGTTTTAATCTGAGACTGAGAAGAGAAATTAGTGGCCAAAAACCCTAAATCATAATAATCCAGGAGTTAATAACAAGCGCACCCAACTGAATGCGCAAATGTGCCATGCGGTGCTTCTAGTAGAGTGTGGTGAAAAAAAATCACAGTGGTTTTCAGAACCTCAGTTACATAGGCCTACCAACTTTCAAACAAGTCTCATTGTCTAATTTCCACCCCTTTTCAACATCAATGACAGATTGAATGGTGGTTGGTAAGGTAAAATGACAAACACAAAATGTGTTAAAGATGGACCATCTCCAGGCAAGAAGTCAAAATTAGACTGGTATGGTAACATTCAAACTACCCCACTGGTTCCAAAAAAGGGATTCAAAATGATCAAATAAGGCCTGACTAGCTCAGTCGGTAGAGCATGAGACTCTTAATCTCAGGGTCGTGGGTTCGAGCCCCACGTTGGGAGCATTGCTTTAATCCTAAACTGAGAAGAAAAATGAGTGTCTGAAAGCGCAAAATTATAATAATACGTACCATTTCTTGTGAATGCAATATCTCTGGAACACCTCGAGGGAATTGCTTTTATATTTGGCACAAACGTCCACTTTGACTCAAGAATGAACTCAACATATTTAGGTGGTCAAAGGTCAAGGTCATTGTGACCTCACGTCCGTCCCATTCTGCAATATCCCAGGAATGCCTAGAGGGAATCTTTTTCAAATTTGGCACAAACGTCCACTCGGTACAGAATACTACTTTCATTGGTCTAGGTAAAAAATGCCCCCATTCTTAAACCACACCCCACCCCTACGCTTTGCACCTTTCACACTGCCCCACTGGTTCCAAAAGAGAGGTTAAAATAATACTTGACACGCCCGGCTAGCTCAGTCGGTAGAGCATGAGACTCTTAATCTCAGGGTCGTCGGTTCGAGCCCCACGTTGGGCGCAGCCTTTTAATCTGAGACTGAGAAGAGAAATTAGTGGCCAAAAGCGCAAAATCATAATAAGCCAGGAGTTAATAACAAGCGCACCCAACTGAATGCGCAAATGTGCCATGCGGTGCTCCTAGTAGAGTGTGGTGAAAAAAATCACAGTGGTTTTCAGAACCTCAGTTACATACAGTAGGCCTACCAACTTTCAAACAAGTCTCATGGTCTATTTCCCACCCCTTTTCAACATCAATGACAGATTGAATGGTGGTTGGTAAGGTAAAATGACAAACACAAAATGTGTTAAAGACGGACCATCTCCAGGCAAGAAGTCAAAATTAGACTGGTATGGTAACATTCAAACTACCCCACTGGTTCCAAAAAAGGGATTCAAAATTATCAAATAAGGCCTGGCTAGCTCAGTCGGTAGAGTATGAGACTCTTAATCTCAGGGTCGTGGGTTCGAGCCCCACGTTGGGCGCATTGCTTTAATCCTAAACTGAGAAGAAAAATGAGTGTCTGAAAGCGCAAAATTATAATAATACGTACCATTTCTTGTGAATGCAATATCTCTGGAACACCTGGAGGGAATTGCTTTTATATTTGGCACAAACGTCCACTTTGACTCAAGAATGAACTCAAAATATTTAGGTGGTCAAAGGTCAAGGTCATTGTGACCTCACGTCCGTCCCATTCTGCAATATCCCAGGAATGCCTAGAGGGAATCTTTCTCAAATTTGGCACAAACGTCCACTCGGTACAGAATACTACTTTCATTGGTCTAGGTAAAAAATGCCCCCATTCTTAAACCACACCCCACCCCTACGCTTTGCCCCTTTCACACTGCCCCACTGGTTCCAAAAGAGAGGTTAAAATAATACTTGACAGGCCCGGCTAGCTCAGTCGGTAGAGCATGAGACTCTTAATCTCAGGGTCGTGGGTTCGAGCCCCACGTTGGGCGCAGCCTTTTAATCTGAGACTGAGAAGAAAAATTAGTGGCCAAAAGCGCAAAATCATAATAAGCCAGGAGTTAATAACAAGCGCACCCAACTGAATGCGCAAATGTGCCATGCGGTGCTTCTAGTAGAGTGTGGTGAAAAAAATCACAGTGGTTTTCAGAACCTCAGTTACATAGGCCTACCAACTTTCAAACAAGTCTCATGGTCTATTTCCCACCCCTTTTCAACATCAATGACAGATTGAATGGTGGTTGGTAAGGTAAAATGACAAACACAAAATGTGTTAAAGACGGACCATCTCCAGGCAAGAAGTCAAAATTAGACTGTTATGGTAACACTCAAACTACCCCACTGGTTCCAAAAAAGGGATTCAAAATGATCAAATAAGGCCCGGCTAGCTCAGTCGGTAGAGCATGAGACTCTTAATCTCAGGGTCGTGGGTTCGAGCCCCACGTTGGGTGCATTCCTTTAATCCTAAACTGAGAAGAGAAGTGAGTGTCTGAAAGCGCAAAATTATAATAATACGTACTGTACCATTTCTTGTGAATACAATATCTCTGGAACTCCTGGAGGGAATTGCTTCAAATTTGGCACAAACGTCCACTTTGACTCAAGAATGAACTGCAAATATTTAGGTGGTCAAAGGTCAAGGTCATTGTGACCTCACGTCAGTTCTATTCTGCAATATCCCAGGAATGCCTAGAGGGAATCTTTTTCAAATTTGGCACAAACGTCCACTCGGTACAGAATACTACTTTCATTGGTCTAGGTAAAAAATGCCCCCATTCTTAAACCACACCCCACCCCTACGCTTTGCCCCTTTCACACTGCCCCACTGGTTCCAAAAGAGAGGTTAAAATAATACTTGACAGGCCCGGCTAGCTCAGTCGGTAGAGCATGAGACTCTTAATCTCAGGGTCGTGGGTTCGAGCCCCATGTTCGGCTCAGCGGTTTAATCTGAGACTGAGAAGAGAAATTAGTGGCCAAAAGCGCTAAATCATAATAATCCAGGAGTTAATAACAAGCGCACCCAACTGAATGCACAAATGTGCCATGCGGTGCTTCTAGTAGAGTGTGGTGAAAAAAAATCACAGTGGTTTTCAGAACCTCAGTTACATAGGCCTACCAACTTTCAAACAAGTCTCATGGTCTAATTTCCACCCCTTTTCAACATCAATGACAGATTGAATGGTGGTTGGTAAGGTAAAATGACAAACACAAAATGTGTTAAAGACGGACCATCTCCAGGCAAGAAGTCAAAATTAGACTGGTATGGTAACATTCAAACTACCCCACTGGTTCCAAAAAAGGGATTCAAAATCATCAAATAAGGCCTGGCTAGCTCAGTCGGTAGAGCATGAGACTCTTAATCTCAGGGTCGTGGGTTCGAGCCCCACGTTGGGCGCATTGCTTTAATCCTAAACTGAGAAGAAAAATGAGTGTCTGAAAGCGCAAAATTATAATAATACGTACCATTTCTTGTGAATGCAATATCTCTGGAACACCTGGAGGGAATTGGTTTTATATTTGGCACAAACGTCCACTTTGACTCAAGAATGAACTCAAAATATTTAGGTGGTCAAAGGTCAAGGTCATTGTGACCTCACGTCCGTCCCATTCTGCAATATCCCAGGAATGCCTAGAGGGAATCTTTTTCAAATTTGGCACAAACGTCCACTCGGTACAGAATACTACTTTCATTGGTCTAGGTAAAAAATGCCCCCATTCTTAAACCACACCCCACCCCTACGCTTTACCCCTTTCACACTGCCCCACTGGTTCCAAAAGAGAGGTTAAAATACTACTTGACAGGCCCGGCTAGCTCAGTCGGTAGAGCATGAGACTCTTAATCTCAGGGTCGTGGGTTCGAGCCACACGTTGGGCTCAGCGTTTTAATCTGAGACTGAGAAGAGAAATTAGTGGCCAAAAGCCCTAAATCATAATAATCCAGGAGTTAATAACAAGCGCACCCAACTGAATGCGCAAATGTGCCATGCGGTGCTCCTAGTAGAGTGTGGTGAAAAAAATCACAGTGGTTTTCAGAACCTCAGTTACATACAGTAGGCCTACCAACTTTCAAACAAGTCTCATGGTCTATTTCCCACCCCTTTTCAACATCAATGACAGATTGAATGGTGGTTGGTAAGGTAAAATGACAAACACAAAATGTGTTAAAGACGGACCATCTCCAGGCAAGAAGTCAAAATTAGACTGGTATGGTAACATTCAAACTACCCCACTGGTTCCAAAAAAGGGATTCAAAATTATCAAATAAGGCCTGGCTAGCTCAGTCGGTAGAGTATGAGACTCTTAATCTCAGGGTCGTGGGTTCGAGCCCCACGTTGGGCGCATTGCTTTAATCCTAAACTGAGAAGAAAAATGAGTGTCTGAAAGCGCAAAATTATAATAATACGTACCATTTCTTGTGAATGCAATATCTCTGGAACACCTGGAGGGAATTGCTTTTATATTTGGCACAAACGTCCACTTTGACTCAAGAATGAACTCAAAATATTTAGGTGGTCAAAGGTCAAGGTCATTGTGACCTCACGTCCGTCCCATTCTGCAATATCCCAGGAATGCCTAGAGGGAATCTTTCTCAAATTTGGCACAAACGTCCACTCGGTACAGAATACTACTTTCATTGGTCTAGGTAAAAAATGCCCCCATTCTTAAACCACACCCCACCCCTACGCTTTGCCCCTTTCACACTGCCCCACTGGTTCCAAAAGAGAGGTTAAAATAATACTTGACAGGCCCGGCTAGCTCAGTCGGTAGAGCATGAGACTCTTAATCTCAGGGTCGTGGGTTCGAGCCCCACGTTGGGCGCAGCCTTTTAATCTGAGACTGAGAAGAAAAATTAGTGGCCAAAAGCGCAAAATCATAATAAGCCAGGAGTTAATAACAAGCGCACCCAACTGAATGCGCAAATGTGCCATGCGGTGCTTCTAGTAGAGTGTGGTGAAAAAAATCACAGTGGTTTTCAGAACCTCAGTTACATAGGCCTACCAACTTTCAAACAAGTCTCATGGTCTATTTCCCACCCCTTTTCAACATCAATGACAGATTGAATGGTGGTTGGTAAGGTAAAATGACAAACACAAAATGTGTTAAAGACGGACCATCTCCAGGCAAGAAGTCAAAATTAGACTGTTATGGTAACACTCAAACTACCCCACTGGTTCCAAAAAAGGGATTCAAAATGATCAAATAAGGCCCGGCTAGCTCAGTCGGTAGAGCATGAGACTCTTAATCTCAGGGTCGTGGGTTCGAGCCCCACGTTGGGTGCATTCCTTTAATCCTAAACTGAGAAGAGAAGTGAGTGTCTGAAAGCGCAAAATTATAATAATACGTACTGTACCATTTCTTGTGAATACAATATCTCTGGAACTCCTGGAGGGAATTGCTTCAAATTTGGCACAAACGTCCACTTTGACTCAAGAATGAACTGCAAATATTTAGGTGGTCAAAGGTCAAGGTCATTGTGACCTCACGTCAGTTCTATTCTGCAATATCCCAGGAATGCCTAGAGGGAATCTTTTTCAAATTTGGCACAAACGTCCACTCGGTACAGAATACTACTTTCATTGGTCTAGGTAAAAAATGCCCCCATTCTTAAACCACACCCCACCCCTACGCTTTGCCCCTTTCACACTGCCCCACTGGTTCCAAAAGAGAGGTTAAAATAATACTTGACAGGCCCGGCTAGCTCAGTCGGTAGAGCATGAGACTCTTAATCTCAGGGTCGTGGGTTCGAGCCCCATGTTCGGCTCAGCGGTTTAATCTGAGACTGAGAAGAGAAATTAGTGGCCAAAAGCGCTAAATCATAATAATCCAGGAGTTAATAACAAGCGCACCCAACTGAATGCACAAATGTGCCATGCGGTGCTTCTAGTAGAGTGTGGTGAAAAAAAATCACAGTGGTTTTCAGAACCTCAGTTACATAGGCCTACCAACTTTCAAACAAGTCTCATGGTCTAATTTCCACCCCTTTTCAACATCAATAACAGATTGAATGGTGGTTGGTAAGGTAAAATGACAAACACAAAATGTGTTAAAGACGGACCATCTCCAGGCAAGAAGTCAAAATTAGACTGGTATGGTAACATTCAAACTACCCCACTGGTTCCAAAAAAGGGATTCAAAATGATCAAATAAGGCCTGGCTAGCTCAGTCGGTAGAGCATGAGACTCTTAATCTCAGGGTCGTGGGTTCGAGCCCCACGTTGGGCGCATTGCTTTAATCCTAAACTGAGAAGAAAAATGAGTGTCTGAAAGCGCAAAATTATAATAATACGTACCATTTCTTGTGAATGCAATATCTCTGGAACACCTGGAGGGAATTGGTTTTATATTTGGCACAAACGTCCACTTTGACTCAAGAATGAACTCAAAATATTTAGGTGGTCAAAGGTCAAGGTCATTGTGACCTCACGTCCGTCCCATTCTGCAATATCCCAGGAATGCCTAGAGGGAATCTTTTTCAAATTTGGCACAAACGTCCACTCGGTACAGAATACTACTTTCATTGGTCTAGGTAAAAAATGCCCCCATTCTTAAACCACACCCCACCCCTACGCTTTGCCCCTTTCACACTGCCCCACTGGTTCCAAAAGAGAGGTTAAAATACTACTTGACAGGCCCGGCTAGCTCAGTCGGTAGAGCATGAGACTCTTAATCTCAGGGTCGTGGGTTCGAGCCACACGTTGGGCTCAGCGTTTTAATCTGAGACTGAGAAGAGAAATTAGTGGCCAAAAGCCCTAAATCATAATAATCCAGGAGTTAATAACAAGCGCACCCAACTGAATGCGCAAATGTGCCATGCGGTGCTTCTAGTAGAGTGTGGTGAAAAAAAATCACAGTGGTTTTCAGAACCTCAGTTACATAGGCCTACCAACTTTCAAACAAGTCTCATTGTCTAATTTCCACCCCTTTTCAACATCAATGACAGATTGAATGGTGGTTGGTAAGGTAAAATGACAAACACAAAATGTGTTAAAGATGGACCATCTCCAGGCAAGAAGTCAAAATTAGACTCGTATGGTAACATTCAAACTACCCCACTGGTTCCAAAAAAGGGATTCAAAATGATCAAATAAGGCCTGGCTAGCTCAGTCGGTAGAGCATGAGACTCTTAATCTCAGGGTCGTGGGTTCGAGCCCCACGTTGGGAGCATTGCTTTAATCCTAAACTGAGAAGAAAAATGAGTGTCTGAAAGCGCAAAATTATAATAATACGTACCATTTCTTGTGAATGCAATATCTCTGGAACACCTCGAGGGAATTGCTTTTATATTTGGCACAAACGTCCACTTTGACTCAAGAATGAACTCAACATATTTAGGTGGTCAAAGGTCAAGGTCATTGTGACCTCACGTCCGTCCCATTCTGCAATATCCCAGGAATGCCTAGAGGGAATCTTTTTCAAATTTGGCACAAACGTCCACTCGGTACAGAATACTACTTTCATTGGTCTAGGTAAAAAATGCCCCCATTCTTAAACCACACCCCACCCCTACGCTTTGCACCTTTCACACTGCCCCACTGGTTCCAAAAGAGAGGTTAAAATAATACTTGACAGGCCCGGCTAGCTCAGTCGGTAGAGCATGAGACTCTTAATCTCAGGGTCGTCGGTTCGAGCCCCACGTTGGGCGCAGCCTTTTAATCTGAGACTGAGAAGAGAAATTAGTGGCCAAAAGCGCAAAATCATAATAAGCCAGGAGTTAATAACAAGTGCACCCAACTGAATGCGCAAATGTGCCATGCGGTGCTCCTAGTAGAGTGTGGTGAAAAAAATCACAGTGGTTTTCAGAACCTCAGTTACATACAGTAGGCCTACCAACTTTCAAACAAGTCTCATGGTCTATTTCCCACCCCTTTTCAACATCAATGACAGATTGAATGGTGGTTGGTAAGGTAAAATGACAAACACAAAATGTGTTAAAGACGGACCATCTCCAGGCAAGAAGTCAAAATTAGACTGGTATGGTAACATTCAAACTACCCCACTGGTTCCAAAAAAGGGATTCAAAGTTATCAAATAAGGTCTGGCTAGCTCAGTCGGTAGAGCATGAGACTCTTAATCTCAGGGTCGTGGGTTCGAGCCCCACGTTGGGCGCATTGCTTTAATCCTAAACTGAGAAGAAAAATGAGTGTCTGAAAGCGCAAAATTATAATAATACGTACCATTTCTTGTGAATGCAATATCTCTGGAACACCTGGAGGGAATTGCTTTTATATTTGGCACAAACGTCCACTTTGACTCAAGAATGAACTCAAAATATTTAGGTGGTCAAAGGTCAAGGTCATTGTGACCTCACGTCCGTCCCATTCTGCAATATCCCAGGAATGCCTAGAGGGAATCTTTTTCAAATTTGGCACAAACGTCCACTCGGTACAGAATACTACTTTCATTGGTCTAGGTAAAAAATGCCCCCATTCTTAAACCACACCCCACCCCTACGCTTTGCCCCTTTCACACTGCCCCACTGGTTCCAAAAGAGAGGTTAAAATAATACTTGACAGGCCCGGCTAGCTCAGTCGGTAGAGCATGAGACTCTTAATCTCAGTGTCGTGGGTTCGAGCCCCACGTTGGGCGCAGCCTTTTAATCTGAGACTGAGAAGAGAAATTAGTGGCCAAAAGCGCAAAATCATAATAAGCCAGGAGTTAATAACAAGCGCACCCAACTGAATGCGCAAATGTGCCATGCGGTGCTTCTAGTAGAGTGTGGTGAAAAAAATCACAGTGGTTTTCAGAACCTCAGTTACATAGGCCTACCAACTTTCAAACAAGTCTCATGGTCTATTTCCCACCCCTTTTCAACATCAATGACAGATTGAATGGTGGTTGGTAAGGTAAAATGACAAACACAAAATGTGTTAAAGACGGACCATCTCCAGGCAAGAAGTCAAAATTAGACTGTTATGGTAACATTCAAACTACCCCACTGGTTCCAAAAAAGGGATTCAAAATGATCAAATAAGGCCCGGCTAGCTCAGTCGGTAGAGCATGAGACTCTTAATCTCAGGGTCGTGGGTTCGAGCCCCAAGTTGGGTACATTCCTTTAATCCTAAACTGAGAAGAGAAGTGAGTGTCTGAAAGCGCAAAATTATAATAATACGTACTGTACCATTTCTTGTGAATGCAATATCTCTGGAACACCTGGAGGGAATTGCTTCAAATTTGGCACAAACGTCCACTTTGACTCAAGAATGAACTGAAAATATTTAGGTGGTCAAAGGTCAAGGTCATTGTGACCTCACGTCCGTCCTATTCTGCAATATCCCAGGAATGCCTAGAGGGAATCTTTTTCAAATTTGGCACAAACGTCCACTCGGTACAGAATACTACTTTCATTGGTCTCGGTAAAAAATGCCCCCATTCTTAAACCACACCCCACCCCTACGCTTTGCCCCTTTCACACTGCCCCACTGGTTCCAAAAGAGAGGTTAAAATAATACTTCACAGGCCCGGCTAGCTCAGTCGGTATAGCATGAGACTCTTAATCTCAGGGTCGTGGGTTCGAGCCCCACGTTGGGCGCAGCCTTTTAATCTGAGACTGAGAAGAGAAATTAGTGGCCAAAAGCGCAAAATCATAATAAGCCAGGAGTTAATAACAAGCGCACCCAACTGAATGCGCAAATGTGCCATGCGGTGCTTCTAGTAGAGTGTGGTGAAAAAAAATCACAGTGGTTTTCAGAACCTCAGTTACATAGGCCTACCAACTTTCAAACAAGTCTCATGGTCTATTTCCCACCCCTTTTCAACATCAATGACAGATTGAATGGTGGTTGGTAAGGTAAAATGACAAACACAAAATGTGTTAAAGACGGACCATCTCCAGGCAAGAAGTCAAAATTAGACTGGTATGGTACTATGTCTGTACTCAGGTAGAAGTAATAATCCCCACCACCAAAATTAATATCTACCCAAATCAAAAGCCCTGGGTAGACAAATCCGTCCGTGAGGCTCTGAAAGTGCGCACATCAGCATACAACACCGGGCTGGTGACAGGCAACATGGAAGAACACAAGATGGCAAGATACAACGTCAGGAGAGCAGTAATAGAGGCAAAACGGCGTTACAGGGATAAAGTTGAACTTCAGTTTGAACAGGCTGACTCTAGAGGCATGTGGCAGGGCCTCAGAACAATGACAGACTACAAAGGAACCCCCCTCAAACTGAACAGTGACATCTCCTTAGCAAATGATCTCAACTCCTTCTATGCGAGGTTTGAGGCTGTGAATAACAACACCAGCCTACAAACCACGGCAATGGGGGGGGGGGGGGGTCTGCTGATGGAGACTCAGTGTTCAGGGTAACAGAGCATGAGGTGAGACGGATCTTTAAAAAAGTGGATATCAGGAAGGCAGCAGGACCGGACGGCATCCCCGGCCGCGTCCTAAAAGTCTGTGCCGACCAACTGGCCCCGGTATTCACTGACATCTTCAACCTGTCCTTGGAACAGGCCGTCATCCCCACCTGTCTGAAGAAGTCCACCATCATCCCTGTACCCAAAAAATCTACGCCCGCTTGCCTCAACGACTACCGCCCTGTAGCCCTCACCTCCATAGCCATGAAGTGCTTTGAGAAGCTAGTGAAGGGCTACATCTGTTCCTCCCTCCCCATCAACCTGGACCCTCTGCAATTTGCATATCGCCCCAACAGGTCCACGGAGGACGCCATAGCCCATGTGCTGCACACAGCAGCATCACATCTGGACAAGAGGAAGGGGAACTATGTGAGAATGCTGTTCATCGACTACAGCTCAGCATTCAATACCATAGTCCCCTCCAAACTCATAGCCAAGCTCAGGGACCTGGGCTTGAACTATGACCTGTGCCAGTGGGTCCTGGACTTCCTGACGGGCAGACCCCAGGTGGTAAGAGCCGGCAACTGCACCTCCTCATCCATCACGCTCAACATAGGGGCCCCCCAGGGCTGTGTTCTGAGCCCCCTCCTCTACTCCCTGTACACACATGACTGCGTAGCACAGCGGAACAACAACACCATCATCAAATTTGCTGATGACACAGTAGTGGTGGGCCTGATCTCTGCCAACGACGAAAGGGCCTACCTGAAAGAGGTAGAGAACCTGTCACAGTGGTGTCAGGAGAACTGCCTCTCCCTGAACGTCAGCAAAACAAAAGAGATGATTGTGGACTTCAGGAGGTCGGGGGTCAAGGACTACAGCCCCCTCAGCATCGACGGGGCACCAGTTGAGAGAGTGAACAGTTTCAAGTACCTCGGAGCCCACATATCCGAGGACTTGACATGGACCACACACATTGACAGTGTTGTGAAGAAGGCACGACAACGCCTCTACTTCCTCAGGCGCCTAAGGAAGTTCCAAGTCAGTCAGAAGATCCTTAGGAACTTCTACTCATGTACAATAGAGAGCATCCTGACCGGCAACATCACCTCCTGGTTTGGGAATAGCACTGCACAAGACCGTAGCAGACTACAAAGAGTGACACGTTCAGCCGAACGCACAATTAGAGGGGGGCTTCCCACCCTCCAGAACATTTACAACAAGCGGTGCAAGGGGAAGGCTAAGAGAATTATTAAGGACTCGAGCCACCCGAACAACTGCCTCTTTGAACTGCTGCCGTCAGGCAAGCGATACCGGAGTCTTATGGCGAGCACAGAAAGACTCAGAAGGAGCTTCTATCCCCAGGCCATCAGGCTGCTAAACGAACAATAATCGCTAAACGAACAATAATCACTATGCAACAACCATCAAATGCACACAGCACACACACCCACACGCACACACACACTCACTCAAACAAACAACACACTGCAGCACCCACTCTCCACACTTTAGATCACACAAACACACTTACACTTTATATTTATTGATAAAGGATTTGCACTACAACTCGTACACCTACTGTGAATTGTACCTAAACTGCACCTCGTCCATTTATGCCTTGCACTATATAGTATTGTATATTAGTACACTGCACAGTATTGTATATTGTATGGTAACTACGTCTACGAACATTGTACATATGTCTAAACTGAACACTGTGACCTCTCTTTTTTTTTCTTCTAATTTTTACTATGTTTTTATTTCATACTTATCTTGTCATGCACAGTCTCTGGAGCGCAACAGTAAGAAGCATTTTGTACAAAAGTATTCTGTACTTCTGTATGACAACTATTAAAGAAACTTGAACTTGGTAACATTCAAACTACCCCACTGGTTCCAAAAAAGGGATTCAAAATGATCAAATAAGGCCTGGCTAGCTCAGTCGGTAGAGCATGAGACTCTTAATCTCATGGTCGTGAGTTCGAGCCCCACGTTGGGCGCATTGCTTTAATCCTAAACTGAGAAGAGAAGTGAGTGTCTGAAAGCGCAAAATTATAATAATACGTACCAATTTTTGTGAATGCAATATCTCTGGAACACCTGGAGGGAATTGCTTCAAATTTGGCACAAACGTCCACTTTGACTCGAGAATGAACTGAAAATATTTAGGTGGTCAAAGGTCAAGGTCATTGTGACCTCACGTTCGTCCTATTCTGCAATATCCCAGGAATGCCTAGTGGGAATCTTTTTCAAATTTGGCACAAACGTCCACTCGGTACAGAATACTACTTTCATTGGTCTCGGTAAAAAATGCCCCCATTCTTAAACCACACCCCACCCCTACGCTTTGCCCCTTTCACACTGCCCCACTGGTTCCAAAAGAGAGGTTAAAATAATACTTGACAGGCCCGGCTAGCTCAGTCCGTAGAGCATGAGACTCTTAATCTCAGGTTTGTGGGTTCGAGCCCCGCGTTGGGCTCAGCGTTTTAATCTGAGACTGAGAAGAGAAATTAGTGGCCAAAAGCGCAAAATCATAATAATCCAGGAGTTAATAACAAGCGCACCCAACTGAATGCGCAAATGTGCCATGCGGTGCTTCTAGTAGAGTGTGGTGAAAAAAAATCACAGTGGTTTTCAGAACCTCAGTTACATAGGCCTACCAACTTTCAAACAAGTCTCATGGTCTAATTTCCACCCCTTTTCAACATCAATGACAGATTGAATGGTGGTTGGTAAGGTAAAATGACAAACACAAATTGTGTTAAAGACGGACCATCTCCAGGCAATAAGTCAAAATTAGACTGGTATGGTAACATTCAAACTACCCCACTGGTTCCAAAAAAGGGATTCAAAATGATCAAATAAGGCCCGGCTAGCTCAGTTGGTAGAGCATGAGACTCTTAATCTCAGGGTCGTGGGTTCGAGCCCCACGTTGGGCGCATTCCTTTAATCCTAAACTGAGAAGAGAAGTGAGTGTCTGAAAGCGCAAAATTATAATAATACGTACTGTACCATTTCTTGTGAATGCAATATCTCTGGAACTCCTGGAGGGAATTGCTTCAAATTTGGCACAAACGTCCACTTTGACTCAAGAATGAACTGCAAATATTTAGGTGGTCAAAGGTCAAGGTCATTGTGACCTCACGTCCGTCCTATTCTGCAATATCCCAGGAATGCCTAGAGGGAATCTTTTTCAAATTTGGCACAAACGTCCACTCGGTACAGAATACTACTTTCATTGGTCTAGGTAAAAAATGCCCCCATTCTTAAACCACACCCCACCCCTACGCTTTGCCCCTTTCACACTGCCCCACTGGTTCCAAAAGAGAGGTTAAAATAATACTTGACAGGCCCGGCTAGCTCAGTCGGTAGAGCATGAGACTCTTAATCTCCGGGTCGTGGGTTCGAGCCCCACGTTGGGCTCAGCGTTTTAATCTGAGACTGAGAAGAGAAATTAGTGGCCAAAAGCGCAAAATCATAATAATCCAGGAGTTAATAACAAGCGCACCCAACTGAATGCGCAAATGTGCCATGCGGTGCTTCTAGTAGAGTGTGGTGAAAGAAATCACAGTGGTTTTCAGAACCTCAGTTACATAGGCCTACCAACTTTCAAACAAGTCTCATGGTCTAATTTCCACCCCTTTTCAACATCAATGACAGATTGAATGGTGGTTGGTAAGGTAAAATGACAAACACAAAATGTGTTAAAGACGGACCATCTCCAGGCAAGAAGTCAAAATTAGACTTGTATGGTAACATTCAAACTACCCCACTGGTTCCAAAAAAGGGATTCACAATGATCAAATAAGGCCTGGCTAGCTCAGTCGGTAGAGCATGAGACTCTTAATCTCAGGGTTGTGGGTTCGAGCCCCACGTTGGGTGCATTGCTTTAATCCTAAAATGAGAAGAGAAGTGAGTGTCTGAAAGTGCAAAATTATAATAATACGTACCATTTCTTGTGAATACAATATCTCTGGAACACCTGGAGGGAATTGCTTCAAATTTGGCACAAACGTCCACTTTGACTCAAGAATGAACTGAAAATATTTAGGTGGTCAAAGGTCAAGGTCATTGTGACCTCACGTCCATCCCATTCTGCAATATCCCAGGAATGCCTAGAGGGAATCTTTTTCAAATTTGGCACAAACGTCCACTCGGTACAGAATACTACTTTCATTGGTCTAGGAAAAAAATTCCCCCATTCTTAAACCACACCCCACCCCTACGCTTTGCCCCTTTCACACTGCCCCACTGGTTCCAAAAGAGAGGTTAAAATAATACTTGACAGGCCCGGCTAGCTCAGTCGGTAGAGCATGAGACTCTTAATCTCAGGGTTGTGGGTTCGAGCCCCGCGTTGGGCTCAGCGCTTTAATCTGAGACTCAGAAGAGAAATTAGTGGCCAAAAGCGCAAAATCATAATAATCCAGGAGTTAATAACAAGCGCACCCAACTGAATGCGCAAATGTGCCATGCGGTGCTTCTAGTAGAGTGTGGTGAAAAAAAATCACAGTGGTTTTCAGAACCTCAGTTACATAGGCCTACCAACTTTCAAACAAGTCTCATGGTCTAATTTCCACCCCTTTTCAACATCAATGACAGATTGAATGGTGGTTGGTAAGGTAAAATGACAAACACAAATTGTGTTAAAGACGGACCATCTCCAGGCAATAAGTCAAAATTAGACTGGTATGGTAACATTCAAACTACCCCACTGGTTCCAAAAAAGGGATTCAAAATGATCAAATAAGGCCCGGCTAGCTCAGTTGGTAGAGCATGAGACTCTTAATCTCAGGGTCGTGGGTTCGAGCCCCACGTTGGGCGCATTCCTTTAATCCTAAACTGAGAAGAGAAGTGAGTGTCTGAAAGCGCAAAATTATAATAATACGTACTGTACCATTTCTTGTGAATGCAATATCTCTGGAACTCCTGGAGGGAATTGCTTCAAATTTGGCACAAACGTCCACTTTGACTCAAGAATGAACTGCAAATATTTAGGTGGTCAAAGGTCAAGGTCATTGTGACCTCACGTCCGTCCTATTCTGCAATATCCCAGGAATGCCTAGAGGGAATCTTTTTCAAATTTGGCACAAACGTCCACTCGGTACAGAATACTACTTTCATTGGTCTAGGTAAAAAATGCCCCCATTCTTAAACCACACCCCACCCCTACGCTTTGCCCCTTTCACACTGCCCCACTGGTTCCAAAAGAGAGGTTAAAATAATACTTGACAGGCCCGGCTAGCTCAGTCGGTAGAGCATGAGACTCTTAATCTCCGGGTCGTGGGTTCGAGCCCCACGTTGGGCTCAGCGTTTTAATCTGAGACTGAGAAGAGAAATTAGTGGCCAAAAGCGCAAAATCATAATAATCCAGGAGTTAATAACAAGCGCACCCAACTGAATGCGCAAATGTGCCATGCGGTGCTTCTAGTAGAGTGTGGTGAAAGAAATCACAGTGGTTTTCAGAACCTCAGTTACATAGGCCTACCAACTTTCAAACAAGTCTCATGGTCTAATTTCCACCCCTTTTCAACATCAATGACAGATTGAATGGTGGTTGGTAAGGTAAAATGACAAACACAAAATGTGTTAAAGACGGACCATCTCCAGGCAAGAAGTCAAAATTAGACTTGTATGGTAACATTCAAACTACCCCACTGGTTCCAAAAAAGGGATTCACAATGATCAAATAAGGCCTGGCTAGCTCAGTCGGTAGAGCATGAGACTCTTAATCTCAGGGTTGTGGGTTCGAGCCCCACGTTGGGTGCATTGCTTTAATCCTAAAATGAGAAGAGAAGTGAGTGTCTGAAAGTGCAAAATTATAATAATACGTACCATTTCTTGTGAATGCAATATCTCTGGAACACCTGGAGGGAATTGCTTCAAATTTGGCACAAACGTCCACTTTGACTCAAGAATGAACTGAAAATATTTAGGTGGTCAAAGGTCAAGGTCATTGTGACCTCACGTCCATCCCATTCTGCAATATCCCAGGAATGCCTAGAGGGAATCTTTTTCAAATTTGGCACAAACGTCCACTCGGTACAGAATACTACTTTCATTGGTCTAGGAAAAAAATTCCCCCATTCTTAAACCACACCCCACCCCTACGCTTTGCCCCTTTCACACTGCCCCACTGGTTCCAAAAGAGAGGTTAAAATAATACTTGACAGGCCCGGCTAGCTCAGTCGGTAGAGCATGAGACTCTTAATCTCAGGGTTGTGGGTTCGAGCCCCGCGTTGGGCTCAGCGCTTTAATCTGAGACTCAGAAGAGAAATTAGTGGCCAAAAGCGCAAAATCATAATAATCCAGGAGTTAATAACAAGCGCACCCAACTGAATGCGCAAATGTGCCATGCGGTGCTTCTAGTAGAGTGTGGTGAAAAAAATCACAGTGGTTTTCAGAACCTCAGTTACATAGGCCTACCAACTTTCAAACAAGTCTCATGGTCTAATTTCCACCCCTTTTCAACATCAATGACAGATTGAATGGTGGTTGGTAAGGTAAAATGACAAACACAAAATGTGTTAAAGACGGACCATCTCCAGGCAATAAGTCAAAATTAGACTTGTATGGTAACATTCAAACTACCCCACTGGTTCCAAAAAAGGGATTCACAATGATCAAATAAGGCCTGGCTAGCTCAGTCGGTAGAGCATGAGACTCTTAATCTCAGGGTTGTGGGTTCGAGACCCAAGTTGGGTGCATTGCTTTAATCCTAAAATGAGAAGAGAAGTGAGTGTCTGAAAGTGCAAAATTATAATAATACGTACCATTTCTTGTGAATGCAATATCTCTGGAACACCTGGAGGGAATTGCTTCAAATTTGGCACAAACGTCCACTTTGACTCAAGAATGAACTGAAAATATTTAGGTGGTCAAAGGTCAAGGTCATTGTGACCTCACGTCCATCCCATTCTGCAATATCCCAGGAATGCCTAGAGGGAATCTTTTTCAAATTTGGCACAAACGTCCACTCGGTACAGAATACTACTTTCATTAGTCTAGGAAAAAAATTCCCCCATTCTTAAACCACACCCCACCCCTACGCTTTGCCCCTTTCACACTGCCCCACTGGTTCCAAAAGAGAGGTTAAAATAATACTTGACAGGCCCGGCTAGCTCAGTCGGTAGAGCATGAGACTCTTAATCTCAGGGTTGTGGGTTCGAGCCCCGCGTTGGGCTCAGCGCTTTAATCTGAGACTGAGAAGAGAAATTAGTGGCCAAAAGCGCAAAATCATAATAATCCAGGAGTTAATAACAAGCGCACCCAACTGAATGCGCAAAAGTGCCATGCGGTGCTTCTAGTAGAGTGTGGTGAAAAAAAATCACAGTGGTTTTCAGAACCTCAGTTACATAGGCCTACCAACTTTCAAACAAGTCTCATGGTCTAATTTCCACCCCTTTTCAACATCAATGACAGATTGAATGGTGGTTGGTAAGGTAAAATGACAAACACAAATTGTGTTAAAGACGGACCATCTCCAGGCAATAAGTCAAAATTAGACTGGTATGGTAACATTCAAACTACCCCACTGGTTCCAAAAAAGGGATTCAAAATGATCAAATAAGGCCCGGCTAGCTCAGTTGGTAGAGCATGAGACTCTTAATCTCAGGGTCGTGGGTTCGAGCCCCACGTTGGGCGCATTCCTTTAATCCTAAACTGAGAAGAGAAGTGAGTGTCTGAAAGCGCAAAATTATAATAATACGTACTGTACCATTTCTTGTGAATGCAATATCTCTGGAACTCCTGGAGGGAATTGCTTCAAATTTGGCACAAACGTCCACTTTGACTCAAGAATGAACTGCAAATATTTAGGTGGTCAAAGGTCAAGGTCATTGTGACCTCACGTCCGTCCTATTCTGCAATATCCCAGGAATGCCTAGAGGGAATCTTTTTCAAATTTGGCACAAACGTCCACTCGGTACAGAATACTACTTTCATTGGTCTAGGTAAAAAATGCCCCCATTCTTAAACCACACCCCACCCCTACGCTTTGCCCCTTTCACACTGCCCCACTGGTTCCAAAAGAGAGGTTAAAATAATACTTGACAGGCCCGGCTAGCTCAGTCGGTAGAGCATGAGACTCTTAATCTCCGGGTCGTGGGTTCGAGCCCCACGTTGGGCTCAGCGTTTTAATCTGAGACTGAGAAGAGAAATTAGTGGCCAAAAGCGCAAAATCATAATAATCCAGGAGTTAATAACAAGCGCACCCAACTGAATGCGCAAATGTGCCATGCGGTGCTTCTAGTAGAGTGTGGTGAAAGAAATCACAGTGGTTTTCAGAACCTCAGTTACATAGGCCTACCAACTTTCAAACAAGTCTCATGGTCTAATTTCCACCCCTTTTCAACATCAATGACAGATTGAATGGTGGTTGGTAAGGTAAAATGACAAACACAAAATGTGTTAAAGACGGACCATCTCCAGGCAAGAAGTCAAAATTAGACTTGTATGGTAACATTCAAACTACCCCACTGGTTCCAAAAAAGGGATTCACAATGATCAAATAAGGCCTGGCTAGCTCAGTCGGTAGAGCATGAGACTCTTAATCTCAGGGTTGTGGGTTCGAGCCCCACGTTGGGTGCATTGCTTTAATCCTAAAATGAGAAGAGAAGTGAGTGTCTGAAAGTGCAAAATTATAATAATACGTACCATTTCTTGTGAATACAATATCTCTGGAACACCTGGAGGGAATTGCTTCAAATTTGGCACAAACGTCCACTTTGACTCAAGAATGAACTGAAAATATTTAGGTGGTCAAAGGTCAAGGTCATTGTGACCTCACGTCCATCCCATTCTGCAATATCCCAGGAATGCCTAGAGGGAATCTTTTTCAAATTTGGCACAAACGTCCACTCGGTACAGAATACTACTTTCATTGGTCTAGGAAAAAAATTCCCCCATTCTTAAACCACACCCCACCCCTACGCTTTGCCCCTTTCACACTGCCCCACTGGTTCCAAAAGAGAGGTTAAAATAATACTTGACAGGCCCGGCTAGCTCAGTCGGTAGAGCATGAGACTCTTAATCTCAGGGTTGTGGGTTCGAGCCCCGCGTTGGGCTCAGCGCTTTAATCTGAGACTGAGAAGAGAAATTAGTGGCCAAAAGCGCAAAATCATAATAATCCAGGAGTTAATAACAAGCGCACCCAACTGAATGCGCAAATGTGCCATGCGGTGCTTCTAGTAGAGTGTGGTGAAAAAAAATCACAGTGGTTTTCAGAACCTCAGTTACATAGGCCTACCAACTTTCAAACAAGTCTCATGGTCTAATTTCCACCCCTTTTCAACATCAATGACAGATTGAATGGTGGTTGGTAAGGTAAAATGACAAACACAAATTGTGTTAAAGACGGACCATCTCCAGGCAATAAGTCAAAATTAGACTGGTATGGTAACATTCAAACTACCCCACTGGTTCCAAAAAAGGGATTCAAAATGATCAAATAAGGCCCGGCTAGCTCAGTTGGTAGAGCATGAGACTCTTAATCTCAGGGTCGTGGGTTCGAGCCCCACGTTGGGCGCATTCCTTTAATCCTAAACTGAGAAGAGAAGTGAGTGTCTGAAAGCGCAAAATTATAATAATACGTACTGTACCATTTCTTGTGAATGCAATATCTCTGGAACTCCTGGAGGGAATTGCTTCAAATTTGGCACAAACGTCCACTTTGACTCAAGAATGAACTGCAAATATTTAGGTGGTCAAAGGTCAAGGTCATTGTGACCTCACGTCCGTCCTATTCTGCAATATCCCAGGAATGCCTAGAGGGAATCTTTTTCAAATTTGGCACAAACGTCCACTCGGTACAGAATACTACTTTCATTGGTCTAGGTAAAAAATGCCCCCATTCTTAAACCACACCCCACCCCTACGCTTTGCCCCTTTCACACTGCCCCACTGGTTCCAAAAGAGAGGTTAAAATAATACTTGACAGGCCCGGCTAGCTCAGTCGGTAGAGCATGAGACTCTTAATCTCCGGGTCGTGGGTTCGAGCCCCACGTTGGGCTCAGCGTTTTAATCTGAGACTGAGAAGAGAAATTAGTGGCCAAAAGCGCAAAATCATAATAATCCAGGAGTTAATAACAAGCGCACCCAACTGAATGCGCAAATGTGCCATGCGGTGCTTCTAGTAGAGTGTGGTGAAAGAAATCACAGTGGTTTTCAGAACCTCAGTTACATAGGCCTACCAACTTTCAAACAAGTCTCATGGTCTAATTTCCACCCCTTTTCAACATCAATGACAGATTGAATGGTGGTTGGTAAGGTAAAATGACAAACACAAAATGTGTTAAAGACGGACCATCTCCAGGCAAGAAGTCAAAATTAGACTTGTATGGTAACATTCAAACTACCCCACTGGTTCCAAAAAAGGGATTCACAATGATCAAATAAGGCCTGGCTAGCTCAGTCGGTAGAGCATGAGACTCTTAATCTCAGGGTTGTGGGTTCGAGCCCCACGTTGGGTGCATTGCTTTAATCCTAAAATGAGAAGAGAAGTGAGTGTCTGAAAGTGCAAAATTATAATAATACGTACCATTTCTTGTGAATGCAATATCTCTGGAACACCTGGAGGGAATTGCTTCAAATTTGGCACAAACGTCCACTTTGACTCAAGAATGAACTGAAAATATTTAGGTGGTCAAAGGTCAAGGTCATTGTGACCTCACGTCCATCCCATTCTGCAATATCCCAGGAATGCCTAGAGGGAATCTTTTTCAAATTTGGCACAAACGTCCACTCGGTACAGAATACTACTTTCATTGGTCTAGGAAAAAAATTCCCCCATTCTTAAACCACACCCCACCCCTACGCTTTGCCCCTTTCACACTGCCCCACTGGTTCCAAAAGAGAGGTTAAAATAATACTTGACAGGCCCGGCTAGCTCAGTCGGTAGAGCATGAGACTCTTAATCTCAGGGTTGTGGGTTCGAGCCCCGCGTTGGGCTCAGCGCTTTAATCTGAGACTCAGAAGAGAAATTAGTGGCCAAAAGCGCAAAATCATAATAATCCAGGAGTTAATAACAAGCGCACCCAACTGAATGCGCAAATGTGCCATGCGGTGCTTCTAGTAGAGTGTGGTGAAAAAAATCACAGTGGTTTTCAGAACCTCAGTTACATAGGCCTACCAACTTTCAAACAAGTCTCATGGTCTAATTTCCACCCCTTTTCAACATCAATGACAGATTGAATGGTGGTTGGTAAGGTAAAATGACAAACACAAAATGTGTTAAAGACGGACCATCTCCAGGCAATAAGTCAAAATTAGACTTGTATGGTAACATTCAAACTACCCCACTGGTTCCAAAAAAGGGATTCACAATGATCAAATAAGGCCTGGCTAGCTCAGTCGGTAGAGCATGAGACTCTTAATCTCAGGGTTGTGGGTTCGAGCCCCAAGTTGGGTGCATTGCTTTAATCCTAAAATGAGAAGAGAAGTGAGTGTCTGAAAGTGCAAAATTATAATAATACGTACCATTTCTTGTGAATGCAATATCTCTGGAACACCTGGAGGGAATTGCTTCAAATTTGGCACAAACGTCCACTTTGACTCAAGAATGAACTGAAAATATTTAGGTGGTCAAAGGTCAAGGTCATTGTGACCTCACGTCCATCCCATTCTGCAATATCCCAGGAATGCCTAGAGGGAATCTTTTTCAAATTTGGCACAAACGTCCACTCGGTACAGAATACTACTTTCATTGGTCTAGGAAAAAAATTCCCCCATTCTTAAACCACACCCCACCCCTACGCTTTGCCCCTTTCACACTGCCCCACTGGTTCCAAAAGAGAGGTTAAAATAATACTTGACAGGCCCGGCTAGCTCAGTCGGTAGAGCATGAGACTCTTAATCTCAGGGTTGTGGGTTCGAGCCCCGCGTTGGGCTCAGCGCTTTAATCTGAGACTGAGAAGAGAAATTAGTGGCCAAAAGCGCAAAATCATAATAATCCAGGAGTTAATAACAAGCGCACCCAACTGAATGCGCAAAAGTGCCATGCGGTGCTTCTAGTAGAGTGTGGTGAAAAAAAATCACAGTGGTTTTCAGAACCTCAGTTACATAGGCCTACCAACTTTCAAACAAGTCTCATGGTCTAATTTCCACCCCTTTTCAACATCAATGACAGATTGAATGGTGGTTGGTAAGGTAAAATGACAAACACAAATTGTGTTAAAGACGGACCATCTCCAGGCAATAAGTCAAAATTAGACTGGTATGGTAACATTCAAACTACCCCACTGGTTCCAAAAAAGGGATTCAAAATGATCAAATAAGGCCCGGCTAGCTCAGTTGGTAGAGCATGAGACTCTTAATCTCAGGGTCGTGGGTTCGAGCCCCACGTTGGGCGCATTCCTTTAATCCTAAACTGAGAAGAGAAGTGAGTGTCTGAAAGCGCAAAATTATAATAATACGTACTGTACCATTTCTTGTGAATGCAATATCTCTGGAACTCCTGGAGGGAATTGCTTCAAATTTGGCACAAACGTCCACTTTGACTCAAGAATGAACTGCAAATATTTAGGTGGTCAAAGGTCAAGGTCATTGTGACCTCACGTCCGTCCTATTCTGCAATATCCCAGGAATGCCTAGAGGGAATCTTTTTCAAATTTGGCACAAACGTCCACTCGGTACAGAATACTACTTTCATTGGTCTAGGTAAAAAATGCCCCCATTCTTAAACCACACCCCACCCCTACGCTTTGCCCCTTTCACACTGCCCCACTGGTTCCAAAAGAGAGGTTAAAATAATACTTGACAGGCCCGGCTAGCTCAGTCGGTAGAGCATGAGACTCTTAATCTCCGGGTCGTGGGTTCGAGCCCCACGTTGGGCTCAGCGTTTTAATCTGAGACTGAGAAGAGAAATTAGTGGCCAAAAGCGCAAAATCATAATAATCCAGGAGTTAATAACAAGCGCACCCAACTGAATGCGCAAATGTGCCATGCGGTGCTTCTAGTAGAGTGTGGTGAAAGAAATCACAGTGGTTTTCAGAACCTCAGTTACATAGGCCTACCAACTTTCAAACAAGTCTCATGGTCTAATTTCCACCCCTTTTCAACATCAATGACAGATTGAATGGTGGTTGGTAAGGTAAAATGACAAACACAAAATGTGTTAAAGACGGACCATCTCCAGGCAAGAAGTCAAAATTAGACTTGTATGGTAACATTCAAACTACCCCACTGGTTCCAAAAAAGGGATTCACAATGATCAAATAAGGCCTGGCTAGCTCAGTCGGTAGAGCATGAGACTCTTAATCTCAGGGTTGTGGGTTCGAGCCCCACGTTGGGTGCATTGCTTTAATCCTAAAATGAGAAGAGAAGTGAGTGTCTGAAAGTGCAAAATTATAATAATACGTACCATTTCTTGTGAATGCAATATCTCTGGAACACCTGGAGGGAATTGCTTCAAATTTGGCACAAACGTCCACTTTGACTCAAGAATGAACTGAAAATATTTAGGTGGTCAAAGGTCAAGGTCATTGTGACCTCACGTCCATCCCATTCTGCAATATCCCAGGAATGCCTAGAGGGAATCTTTTTCAAATTTGGCACAAACGTCCACTCGGTACAGAATACTACTTTCATTGGTCTAGGAAAAAAATTCCCCCATTCTTAAACCACACCCCACCCCTACGCTTTGCCCCTTTCACACTGCCCCACTGGTTCCAAAAGAGAGGTTAAAATAATACTTGACAGGCCCGGCTAGCTCAGTCGGTAGAGCATGAGACTCTTAATCTCAGGGTTGTGGGTTCGAGCCCCGCGTTGGGCTCAGCGCTTTAATCTGAGACTCAGAAGAGAAATTAGTGGCCAAAAGCGCAAAATCATAATAATCCAGGAGTTAATAACAAGCGCACCCAACTGAATGCGCAAATGTGCCATGCGGTGCTTCTAGTAGAGTGTGGTGAAAAAAATCACAGTGGTTTTCAGAACCTCAGTTACATAGGCCTACCAACTTTCAAACAAGTCTCATGGTCTAATTTCCACCCCTTTTCAACATCAATGACAGATTGAATGGTGGTTGGTAAGGTAAAATGACAAACACAAAATGTGTTAAAGACGGACCATCTCCAGGCAATAAGTCAAAATTAGACTTGTATGGTAACATTCAAACTACCCCACTGGTTCCAAAAAAGGGATTCACAATGATCAAATAAGGCCTGGCTAGCTCAGTCGGTAGAGCATGAGACTCTTAATCTCAGGGTTGTGGGTTCGAGCCCCAAGTTGGGTGCATTGCTTTAATCCTAAAATGAGAAGAGAAGTGAGTGTCTGAAAGTGCAAAATTATAATAATACGTACCATTTCTTGTGAATGCAATATCTCTGGAACACCTGGAGGGAATTGCTTCAAATTTGGCACAAACGTCCACTTTGACTCAAGAATGAACTGAAAATATTTAGGTGGTCAAAGGTCAAGGTCATTGTGACCTCACGTCCATCCCATTCTGCAATATCCCAGGAATGCCTAGAGGGAATCTTTTTCAAATTTGGCACAAACGTCCACTCGGTACAGAATACTACTTTCATTGGTCTAGGAAAAAAATTCCCCCATTCTTAAACCACACCCCACCCCTACGCTTTGCCCCTTTCACACTGCCCCACTGGTTCCAAAAGAGAGGTTAAAATAATACTTGACAGGCCCGGCTAGCTCAGTCGGTAGAGCATGAGACTCTTAATCTCAGGGTTGTGGGTTCGAGCCCCGCGTTGGGCTCAGCGCTTTAATCTGAGACTGAGAAGAGAAATTAGTGGCCAAAAGCGCAAAATCATAATAATCCAGGAGTTAATAACAAGCGCACCCAACTGAATGCGCAAAAGTGCCATGCGGTGCTTCTAGTAGAGTGTGGTGAAAAAAAATCACAGTGGTTTTCAGAACCTCAGTTACATAGGCCTACCAACTTTCAAACAAGTCTCATGGTCTAATTTCCACCCCTTTTCAACATCAATGACAGATTGAATGGTGGTTGGTAAGGTAAAATGACAAACACAAATTGTGTTAAAGACGGACCATCTCCAGGCAATAAGTCAAAATTAGACTGGTATGGTAACATTCAAACTACCCCACTGGTTCTAAAAAAGGGATTCAAAATGATCAAATAAGGCCCGGTTAGCTCAGTTGGTAGAGCATGAGACTCTTAATCTCAGGGTCGTGGGTTCGAGCCCCACGTTGGGCGCATTCCTTTAATCCTAAACTGAGAAGAGAAGTGAGTGTCTGAAAGCGCAAAATTATAATAATACGTACTGTACCATTTCTTGTGAATGCAATATCTCTGGAACTCCTGGAGGGAATTGCTTCAAATTAGGCACAAACGTCCACTTTGACTCAAGAATGAACTGAAAATATTTAGGTGGTCAAAGGTCAAGGTCATTGTGACCTCACGTCCGTCCCATTCTGCAATATCCCAGGAATGCCTAGAGGGAATCTTTTTCAAATTTGGCACAAACGTCCACTCGGTACAGAATACTACTTTCATTGGTCTAGGTAAAAAATGCCCCCATTCTTAAACCACACCCCACCCCTACGCTTTGCCCCTTTCACACTGCCCCACTGGTTCCAAAAGAGAGGTTAAAATAATACTTGACAGGCCCGGCTAGCTCAGTCGGTAGAGCATGAGACTCTTAATCTCAGGGTCGTGGGTTCGAGCCCCACGTTGGGCTCAGTGTTTTAATCTGAGACTGAGAAGAGAAATTAGTGGCCAAAAGCGCAAAATCATAATAATCCAGGAGTTAATAACAAGCGCACCCAACTGAATGCGCAAATGTGCCATGCGGTGCTTCTAGTAGAGTGTGGTGAAAAAAATCGCAGTGGTTTTCAGAACCTCAGTTACATAGGCCTACCAACTTTCAAACAAGTCTCATGGTCTAATTTCCACCCCTTTTCAACATCGATGACAGATTGAATGGTGGTTGTAAGGTAAAATGACAAACACAAAATGTGTTAAAGACGGACCATCTCCAGGCAAGAAGTCAAAATTAGACTCGTATGGTAACATTCAAACTACCCCACTGGTTCCAAAAAAGGGATTCACAATGATCAAATAAGGCCTGGCTAGCTCAGTCGGTAGAGCATGAGACTCTTAATCTCAGGGTCGTGGGTTCGAGCCCCACGTTGGGCGCATTGCTTTAATCCTAAAATGAGAAGAGAAGTGAGTGTCTGAAAGCGCAAAATTATAATAATACGTACCATTTCTTGTGAATGCAATATCTCTGGAACACCTGGAGGGAATTGCTTCAAATTTGGCACAAACGTCCACTTTGACTCAAGAATGAACTGAAAATATTTAGGTGGTCAAAGGTCAAGGTCATTGTGACCTCACGTCCATCCCATTCTGCAATATCCCAGGAATGCCTAGAGGGAATCTTTTTCAAATTTGGCACAAACGTCCACTCGGTACAGAATACTACTTTCATTGGTCTAGGAAAAAAATGCCCCCATTCTTAAACCACACCCCACCCCTACGCTTTGCCCCTTTCACACTGCCCCACTGGTTCCAAAAGAGAGGTTAAAATAATACTTGACAGGCCCGGCTAGCTCAGTCGGTAGAGCATGAGACTCTTAATCTCAGGGTTGTGTGTTCGAGCCCCACGTTAGGCGCAGCCTTATAATCTGAGACTGAGAAGAGAAATTAATTAGTGGCCAAAAGCGCAAAATCATAATAATCCAGGAGTTAATAACAAGTGCACCCAACTGAATGTGCAAATGTGCCATGCAGTGCTTCTAGTAGAGTGTGGTGAAAAAAATCACAGTGGTTTTCAGAACCTCAGTTACATAGGCCTACCAACTTTCAAACAAGTCTCATGGTCTATTACCCACCCCTTTTCAACATCAATGACAGATTGAATGGTGGTTGGTAAGGTAAAATGACAAACACAAAATGTGTTAAAGATGGACCATCTCCAGCCAAGAAGTCAAAATTAGACTGGTATGGTAACATTCAAACTACCCCACTGGTTCCAAAAAAGGGATTCAAAATGATCAAATAAGGCCTGGCTAGCTCAGTCGGTAGAGCATGAGACTCTTAATCTCATGGTCGTGAGTTCGAGCCCCACGTTGGGCGCATTGCTTTATTCCTAAACTGAGAAGAGAAGTGAGTGTCTGAAAGCGCAAAATTATAATAATACGTACCAATTTTTGTGAATGCAATATCTCTGGAACACCTGGAGGGAATTGCTTCAAATTTGGCACAAACGTCCACTTTGACTCGAGAATGAACTGAAAATATTTAGGTGGTCAAAGGTCAATGTCATTGTGACCTCACGTTCGTCCTATTCTGCAATATCCCAGGAATGCCTAGAGGGAATCTTTTTCAAATTTGGCACAAACGTCCACTCGGTACAGAATACTACTTTCATTGGTCTCGGTAAAAAATGCCCCCATTCTTAAACCACACCCCACCCCTACGCTTTGCCCCTTTCACACTGCCCCACTGGTTCCAAAAGAGAGGTTAAAATAATACTTGACAGGCCCGGCTAGCTCAGTCGGTAGAGCATGAGACTCTTAATCTCAGGGTCGTGGGTTCGAGCCCCACGTTGGGCTCAGTGTTTTAATCTGAGACTGAGAAGAGAAATTAGTGGCCAAAAGCGCAAAATCATAATAATCCAGGAGTTAATAACAAGCGCACCCAACTGAATGCGCAAATGTGCCATGCGGTGCTTCTAGTAGAGTGTGGTGAAAAAAAAGTCACAGTGGTTTTCAGAACCTCAGTTACATAGGCCTACCAACTTTCAAACAAGTCTCATGGTCTAATTTCCACCCCTTTTCAACATCAATGACAGATTGAATGGTGGTTGGTAAGGTAAAATGACAAACACAAATTGTGTTAAAGACGGACCATCTCCAGGCAATAAGTCAAAATTAGACTGGTATGGTAACATTCAAACTACCCCACTGGTTCCAAAAAAGGGATTCAAAATGATCAAATAAGGCCCGGCTAGCTCAGTTGGTAGAGCATGAGACTCTTAATCTCAGCGTCGTGGGTTTGAGCCCCACGTTGGGCGCATTCCTTTAATCCTAAACTGAGAAGAGAAGTGAGTGTCTGAAAGCGCAAAATTATAATAATACGTACCATTTCTTGTGAATGCAATATCTCTGGAACACCTGGAGGGAATTGCTTCAAATTTGGCAAAAACGTCCACTTTGACTCAAGAATGAACTGAAAATATTTAGGTGGTCAAAGGTCAAGGTCATTGTGACCTCACGTCCGTCCTATTCTGCAATATCCCAGGAATGCCTAGAGGGAATCTTTTTCAAATTTGGCACAAACGTCCACTCGGTACAGAATACTACTTTCATTGGTCTAGGTAAAAAATTCCCCCATTCTTAAACCACACCCCACCCCTACGCTTTGCCCCTTTCACACTGCCCCACTAGTTCCAAAAGAGAGGTTAAAATAATACTTGACAGGCCCGGCTAGCTCAGTCGGTAGAGCATGAGACACTTAATCTCAGGGTTGTGTGTTCGAGCCCCACGTTGGGCGCAGCCTTATAATCTGAGACTGAGAAGAGAAATTAATTAGTGGCCAAAAGCTCAAAATCATAATAATCCAGGAGTTAATAACAAGCGCACCCAACTAAATGTGCCATGCGGTGCTTCTAGTAGAGTGTGGTGAAAAAAATCACAGTTGTTTTCAGAACCTCAGTTACATAGGCCTACCAACTTTCAAACAAGTCTCATGGTCTATTACCCACCCCTTTTCAACATCAATGACAGATTGAATGGTGGTTGGTAAGGTAAAATGACAAACACAAAATGTGTTAAAGATGGACCATCTCCAGCCAAGAAGTCAAAATTAGACTGGTATGGTAACATTCAAACTACCCCACTGGTTCCAAAAAAGGGATTCGAAATGATCAAATAAGGCCTGGCTAGCTCAGTCGGTAGAGCATGAGACTCTTAATCTCAGCGTCGTGGGTGTGAGCCCCACGTTGGGCGCATTGCTTTAATCCTAAACTGAGAAGAGAAGTGAGTGTCTGAAAGCGCAAAATTATAATAATACGTACCATTTCTTGTGAATGCAATATCTCTTGAACACCTGGAGGGAATTGCTTCAAATTAGGCAAAAACGTCCACTTTGACTCAAGAATGAACTGAAAATATTTAGGTGGTCAAAGGTCAAGGTCATTGTGACCTCACGTCCGTCCTATTCTGCAATATCCCAGGAATGCCTAGAGGGAATCTTTTTCAAATTTGGCACAAACGTCCACTCGGTACAGAATACTACTTTCATTGGTCTAGGTAAAAAATTCCCCCATTCTTAAACCACACCCCACCCCTACGCTTTGCCCCTTTCACACTGCCCCACTGGTTCCAAAAGAGAGGTTAAAATAATACTTGACAGGCCCGGCTAGCTCAGTCGGTAGAGCATGAGACTATTAATCCCAGGGTTGTGCGTTCGAGCCCCACGTTGGGCTCAGCTTTTTAATCTGAGACTGAGAAGAGAAATTAGTGGCCAAAAGCGCAAAATCATAATAATCCAGCAGTTAATAACAAGCATACCCAACTGAATGCGCAAATGTGCCATGCGGTGCTTCTAGTAGAGTGTGGTGAGAAAAAAATCACAGTGGTTTTCAGAAGCTCAGTTACATAGGCCTACCAACTTTCAAACAAGTCTCATGGTCTATTTTCCACCCCTTTTCAACATCAATGACAGATTGAATGGTGGTTGGTAAGGTAAAATGACAAACACAAAATGTGTTAAAGACGGACCATCTCCAGGCAAGAAGTCAAAATTAGACTGGTATGGTAACATTCAAACTACCCCACTGGTTCCAAAAAAGGGATTCAAAATGATCAAATAAGGCCCGGCTAGCTCAGTCGGTAGAGCATGAGACTCTTAATCTCAGGGTCGTGAGTTCGAGCCCCACGTTGGGCGCATTCCTTTAATCCTAAACTGAGAAGAGAAGTGAGTGTCTGAAAGCGCAAAATTATAATAATACGTACCATTTCTTGTGAATGCAATATCTCTGGAACACCTGGAGGGAATTGCTTCAAATTTGGCACAAACGTCCACTTTGACTCAAGAATGAACTGAAAATATTTAGGTGGTCAAAGGTCAAGGTCATTGTGACCTCACGTCCGTCCCATTCTGCAATATCCCAGGAATGCCTAGAGGGAATCTTTTTCAAATTTGGCACAAACGTCCACTCGGTACAGAATACTACATTCATTGGTCTAAGTAAAAAATTCCCCATTCTTAAACCACACCCCACCCCTACGCTTTGCCCCTTTCACACTGCCCCACTGGTTCCAAAAGAGAGGTTAAAATAATACTTGACAGGCCCGGCTAGCTCAGTCAGTAGAGCATGAGACTCTTAATCTCAGGGTCCTGGGTTCGAGCCCCACGTTGGGCGCAGCCTTTTAATCTGAGACTGAGAAGAGAAATTAGTGGCCAAAAGCGCAAAATCATAATAAGCCAGGAGTTAATAACAAGCGCACCCAACTGAATGCGCAAATGTGCCATGCGGTGCTTCTAGTAGAGTGTGGTGAAAAAAAATCACAGTGGTTTTCAGAACCTCAGTTACATAGGTCTACCAACTTTCAAACAAGTCGCATGGTCTAATTTCCACCCCTTTTCAACATCAATGACAGATTGAATGGTGGTTGGTAAGGTAAAATGACAAACACAAAATGTGTTAAAGACGGACCATCTCCAGGCAAGAAGTCAAAATTAGACTGGTATGGTAACATTCAAACTACCCCACTGGTTCCAAAAAAGGGATTCAAAATTATCAAATAAGGCCTGGCTAGCTCAGTCGGTAGAGCATGAGACTCTTAATCTCAGGGTCGTGGGTTCGAGCCCCACGTTGGGCGCATTGCTTTAATCCTAAACTGAGAAGAGAAGTGAGTGTCTGAAAGCGCAAAATTATAATAATACGTACCAATTTTTGTGAATGCAATATCTCTGGAACAGCTGGAGGGAATTGCTTCAAATTTGGCACAAACGTCCACTTTGACTCAAGAATGAACTGAAAATATTTAGGTGGTCAAAGGTCAAGGTCATTGTGACCTCACGTCTGTCCTATTCTGCAATATCTCAGGAATGCCTAGAGGGAATCTTTTTCAAATTTGGCACAAACGTCCACTCGGTACAGAATACTACTTTCATTGGTCTAGGTAAAAAATGCCCCCATTCTTAAACCACACCCCACCCCTACGCTTTGCCCCTTTCACACTGCCCCACTGGTTCCAAAAGAGAGGTTAAAATAATACTTGACAGGCCCGGCTAGCTCAGTCGGTAGAGCATGAGACTCTTAATCTCAGGGTCGTGGGTTCGAGCCCCACGTTGGGCTTAGCTTTTTAATCTGAGACTGAGAAGAGAAATTAGTGGCCAAAAGCGCAAAATCATAATAATCCAGGAGTTAATAACAAGCGCACCCAAATGAATGCGCAAATGTGCCATGCGGTGCTTCTAGTAGAGTGTGGTGAAAAAAAATCACAGTGGTTTTCAGAACCTCAGTTACATAGGCCTACCAACTTTCAAACAAGTCTCATGGTCTATTTCCCACCCCTTTTCAACATCAATGACAGATTGAATGGTGGTTGGTAAGGTAAAATGACAAACACAAAATGTGTTAAAGACGGACCATCTCCAGGCAAGAAGTCAAAATTAGACTGGTATGGTAACATTCAAACTACCCCACTGGTTCCAAAAAAGGGATTCAAAATGATCAAATAAGGCCTGGCTAGCTCAGTCGGTAGAGCATGAGACTCTTAATCTCAGGGTCGTGGGTTTGAGCCCCACGTTGGGCGCATTGCTTTAATCCTAAACTGAGAAGAGAAGTGAGTGTCTGAAAGCGCAAAATTATAATAATACGTACCAATATTTGTGAATGCAATATCTCTGGAACACCTGGAGGGAATTGCTTCAAATTTGGCACAAACGTCCACTTTGACTCAAGAATGAACTGAAAATATTTAGGTGGTCAAAGGTCAACGTCATTGTGACCTCACGTCCGTCCTATTCTGCAATATCTCAGGAATGCCTAGAGGGAATCTTTTTCAAATTTGGCACAAACGTCCACTCGGTACAGAATACTACTTTCATTGGTCTAGGTAAAAAATGCCCCCATTCTTAAACCACACCCCACCCCTACGCTTTGCCCCTTTCACACTGCCCCACTGGTTCCAAAAGAGAGGTTAAAATAATACTTGACAGGCCCGGCTAGCTCAGTCGGTAGAGCTTGAGACTCTTAATCTCAGGGTCGTGGGTTTGAGCCCCACGTTGGGCGCAGCCTTTTAATCTGAGACTGAGAAGAGAAATTAGTGGCCAAAAGCGCAAAATCATAATAAGCCAGGAGTTAATAACAAGCGCACCCAACTGAATGCGCAAATGTGCCATGCGGTGCTTCTAGTAGAGTGTGGTGAAAAAAATCACAGTGGTTTTCAGAACCTCAGTTACATAGGCCTACCAACTTTCAAACAAGTCTCATGGTCTATTTCCCACCCCTTTTCAACATCAATGACAGATTGAATGGTGGTTGGTAAGGTAAAATGACAAACACAAAATGTGTTAAAGACGGACCATCTCCAGGCAAGAAGTCAAAATTAGACTGGTATGGTAACATTCAAACTACCCCACTGGTTCCAAAAAAGGGATTCAAAATTATCAAATAAGGCCTGGCTAGCTCAGTCGGTAGAGCATGAGACTCTTAATCTCAGGGTTGTGGGTTCGAGCCCCACGTTGGGCGCATTGCTTTAATCCTAAACTGAGAAGAGAAGTGAGTGTCTGAAAGCGAAAAATTATAATAATACGTACCAATTTTTGTGAATGCAATATCTCTGGAACACCTGGAGGCAATTGCTTCAAATTTGGCACAAACGTCCACTTTGACTCAAGAATGAACTGAAAATATTTAGGTGGTCAAAGGTCAAGGTCATTGTGACCTCACGTCCGTCCTATTCTGCAATATCTCAGGAATGCCTAGAGGAAATCTTTTTCAAATTTGGCACAAACGTCCACTCGGTACAGAATACTACTTTCATTGGTCTAGGTAAAAAATGCCCCCATTCTTAAACCACACCCCACCCCTACGCTTTGCCCCTTTCACACTGCCCCACTGGTTTCAAAAGAGAGGTTAAAATAATACTTGACAGGCCCGGCTAGCTCAGTCGGTAGAGCATGAGACTCTTAATCTCAGGGTCGTGGGTTCGAGCCCCACGTTGGGCTCAGCTTTTTAATCTGAGACTGAGAAGAGAAATTAGTGGCCAAAAGCGCAAAATCATAATAATCCAGGAGTTAATAACAAGCGCACCCAACTGAATGCGCAAATGTGCCATGCGGTGCTTCTAGTAGAGTGTGGTGAAAAAAAATCACAGTGGTTTTCAGAACCTCAGTTACATAGGCCTACCAACTTTCAAACAAGTCTCATGGTCTATTTCCCACCCCTTTTCAACATCAATGACAGATTGAATGGTGGTTGGTAAGGTAAAATGACAAACACAAAATGTGTTAAAGACGGACCATCTCCAGGCAAGAAGTCAAAATTAGACTGGTATGGTAACATTCAAACTACCCCATTGGTTCCAAAAAAGGGATTCAAAATGATCAAATAAGGCCTGGCTAGCTCAGTCGGTAGAGCATGAGACTCTTAATCTCAGGGTCGTGGGTTCGAGCCCCACGTTGGGCGCATTGCTTTAATCCTAAACTGAGAAGAGAAGTGAGTGTCTGAAAGCGCAAAATTATAATAATAATACATACCAATTTTTGTGAATGCAATATCTCTGGAACACCTGGAGGGAATTGCTTCAAATTTGGCACAAACGTCCACTTTGACTCAAGAATGAACTCAAAATATTTAGGTGGTCAAAGGTCAAGGTCATTGTGACCTCACGTCCGTCCCATTCTGCAATATCCCAGGAATGCCTAGAGGGAATCTTTTTCAAATTTGGCACAAACGTCCACTCGGTACAGAATACTACTTTCATTGGTCTAGGTAAAAAATGCCCCCATTCTTAAACCCCACCCCTACGCTTTGCCCCTTTCACACTGCCCCACTGGTTCCAAAAGAGAGGTTAAAATAATACTTGACAGGCCCGGCTAGCTCAGTCGGTAGAGCATGAGACTCTTAATCTCAGGGTCGTGGGTTCGAGCCCCACGTTGGGCTCAGCGTTTTAATCTGAGACTGAGAAGAGAAATTAGTGGCCAAAAGCGCAAAATCATAATAATCCAGGAGTTAATAACAAGCGCACCCAACTGAATGCGCAAATGTGCCATGCGGTGCTTCTAGTAGAGTGTGGTGAAAAAAAATCACAGTGGTTTTCAGAACCTCAGTTACATAGGCCTACCAACTTTCAAACAAGTCTCATGGTCTATTTCCCACCCCTTTTCAACATCAATGACAGATTGAATGGTGGTTGGTAAGGTAAAATGACAAACACAAAATGTGTTAAAGACGGACCATCTCCAGGCAAGAAGTCAAAATTAGACTGGTATGGTAACATTCAAACTACCCCAATGGTTCCAAAAAAGGGATTCAAAATGATCAAATAAGGCCTGGCTAGCTCAGTCGGTAGAGCATGAGACTCTTAATCTCAGGGTCGTGGGTTCGAGCCCCACGTTGGGCGCATTGCTTTAATCCTAAACTGAGAAGAGAAGTGAGTGTCTGAAAGCGCAAAATTATAATAATAATACGTACCAATTTTTGTGAATGCAATATCTCTGGAACACCTGGAGGGAATTGCTTCAAATTTGGCACAAACGTCCACTTTGACTCAAGAATGAACTCAAAATATTTAGGTGGTCAAAGGTCAAGGTCATTGTGACCTCACGTCCGTCCCATTCTGCAATATCCCAGGAATGCCTAGAGGGAATCTTTTTCAAATTTGGCACAAACGTCCACTCGGTACAGAATACTACTTTCATTGGTCTAGGTAAAAAATGCCCCCATTCAAAAACCACACCCCACCCCTACGCTTTGCCCCTTTCACACTGCCCCACTGGTTCCAAAAGAGAGGTTAAAATAATACTTGACAGGCCCGGCTAGCTCAGTCGGTAGAGCATGAGACTCTTAATCTCAGGGTCGTGGGTTCGACCCCCACGTTGGGCTCAGCGTTTTAATCTGAGACTGAGAAGAGAAATTAGTGGCCAAATGCGCTAAATCATAATAATCCAGGAGTTAATAACAAGCGCACCCAACTGAATGCGCAAATGTGCCATGCGGTGCTTCTAGTAGAGTGTGGTGAAAAAAAATCACAGTGGTTTTCAGAACCTCAGTTACATAGGCCTACCAACTTTCAAACAAGTCTCATGGTCTAATTTCCACCCCTTTTCAACATCAATGACAGATTGAATGGTGGTTGGTAAGGTAAAATGACAAACACAAAATGTGTTAAAGACGGACCATCTCCAGGCAAGAAGTAAAAATTAGACTGGTATGGTAACATTCAAACTACCCCACTGGTTCCAAAAAAGGGATTCAAAATTATCAAATAAGGCCTGGCTAGCTCAGTCGGTAGAGCATGAGACTCTTAATCTCAGGGTCGTGGGTTCGAGCCCCACGTTGGGCGCATTGCTTTAATCCTAAACTGAGAAGAGAAGTGAGTGTCTGAAAGCGCAAAATTATAATAATACGTACCAATTTTTGTGAATGCAATATCTCTGGAACAGCTGGAGGGAATTGCTTCAAATTTGGCACAAACGTCCACTTTGACTCAAGAATGAACTGAAAATATTTAGGTGGTCAAAGGTCAAGGTCATTGTGACCTCACGTCTGTCCTATTCTGCAATATCTCAGGAATGCCTAGAGGGAATCTTTTTCAAATTTGGCACAAACGTCCACTCGGTACAGAATACTACTTTCATTGGTCTAGGTAAAAAATGCCCCCATTCTTAAACCACACCCCACCCCTACGCTTTGCCCCTTTCACACTGCCCCACTGGTTCCAAAAGAGAGGTTAAAATAATACTTGACAGGCCCGGCTAGCTCAGTCGGTAGAGCATGAGACTCTTAATCTCAGGGTTGTGGGTTCGAGCCCCACGTTGGGCTTAGCTTTTTAATCTGAGACTGAGAAGAGAAATTAGTGGCCAAAAGCGCAAAATCATAATAATCCAGGAGTTAATAACAAGCGCACCCAAATGAATGCGCAAATGTGCCATGCGGTGCTTCTAGTAGAGTGTGGTGAAAAAAAATCACAGTGGTTTTCAGAACCTCAGTTACATAGGCCTACCAACTTTCAAACAAGTCTCATGGTCTATTTCCCACCCCTTTTCTTTTTTTTTGATCCACTTTTTCTCCCATTTTTCCATATTTTCTCCCATCCCAATTTCGTATCATCCAATTCAACCCTCCCCTGTCACGAACGCTGTTTCTTGCCTCCCACAAGCCGGCTGCAATGTGGACTAAGTCATACATAGCACAAGTCCCCTCCGGTACTTGAGGTAACAGCAGTCGCATCTTTTCACCTGCGCAGCTCGTTCTCTCAGTGTCGAGGAGTAACGCGTGGGAGGCTCACGCTGCCCCCGACACTTCCTGACTTTACTGCGCAGGCGCACCAACCGACTTGTAGGAGTCGCTTGTTCACAACGTTCGATCCCCACCCTTCAGTTTTCCCTCCCCGTAATACGGCCAATGTGTATTACTGCGGACGACCAGCCAAACTGAAAAACAATGTGGAGAGCTGGATTCGAACACGCGAATCCTAGCGTCTCCACACTGGTGGCGAGTGACTTGTCCACTACACCACCTAGCCGCCCCTGATTTCCCACCCCTTTTCAACATCAATGACAGATTGAATGGTGGTTGGTAAGGTAAAATGACAAACACAAAATGTGTTAAAGACGGACCATCTCCAGGCAAGAAGTCAAAATTAGACTGGTATGGTAACATTCAAACTACCCCACTGGTTCCAAAAAAGGGATTCAAAATGATCGAATAAGGCCTGGCTAGCTCAGTCGGTAGAGCATGAGACTCTTAATCTCTGGGTCGTGGGTTCGAGCCCCACGTTGGGCGCATTGCTTTAATCCTAAACTGATAAGAGAAGTGAGTGTCTGAAAGCGCAAAATTATAATAATACGTACCAATTTTTGTGAATGCAATATCTCTGGAACACCTGGAGGGAATTGCTTCAAATTTGGCACAAACGTCCACTTTGACTCAAGAATGAACTGAAAATATTTAGGTGGTCAAAGGTCAAGGTCATTGTGACCTCACGTCCGTCCTATTCTGCAATATCTCAGGAATGCCTAGAGGGAATCTTTTTCAAATTTGGCACAAACGTCCACTCGGTACAGAATACTACTTTCATTGGTCTAGGTAAAAAATGCCCCCATTCTTAAACCACACCCCACCCCTACGCTTTTCCCCTTTCACACTGCCCCACTGGTTCCAAAAGAGAGGTTAAAATAATACTTGACAGGCCCGGCTAGCTCAGTCGGTAGAGCATGAGACTCTTAATCTCAGGGTCGTGGGTTCGAGCCCCACGTTGGGCTCAGCTTTTTAATCTGAGACTGAGAAGAGAAATTAGTGGCCAAAAGCGCAAAATCATAATAATCCAGGAGTTAATAACAAGCGCACCCAACTGAATGCGCAAATGTGCCATGCGGTGCTTCTAGTAGAGTGTGGTGAAAAAAAATCACAGTGGTTTTCAGAACCTCAGTTACATAGGCCTACCAACTTTCAAACAAGTCTCATGGTCTATTTTCCACCCCTTTTCAACATCAATGACAGATTGAATGGTGGTTGGTAAGGTAAAATGACAAACACAAAATGTGTTAAAGACGGACCATCTCCAGGCAAGAAGTCAAAATTAGACTGGTATGGTAACATTCAAACTACCCCACTGGTTCCAAAAAAGGGATTCAAAATGATCAAATAAGGCCTGGCTAGCTCAGTCGGTAGATCATGAGACTCTTAATCTCAGGGTCGTGGCTTCGAGCCCCACGTTGAGCGCATTGCTTTAATCCTAAACTGAGAAGAGAAGTGAGTGTCTGAAAGCGCAAAATTATAATAATACGTACCAATTTTTGTGAATGCAATATCTCTGGAACACCTGGAGGGAATTGCTTCAAATTTGGCACAAACGTCCACTTTGACTCAAGAATGAACTGAAAATATTTAGGTGGTCAAAGGTCAAGGTCATTGTGACCTCACGTCCGTCCTATTCTGCAATATCTCAGGAATGCCTAGAGGAAATCTTTTTCAAATTTGGCACAAACGTCCACTCGGTACAGAATACTACTTTCATTGGTCTAGGTAAAAAATGCCCCCATTCTTAAACCACACCCCACCCCTACGCTTTGCCCCTTTCACACTGCCCCACTGGTTCCAAAAGAGAGGTTAAAATAGTACTTGACAGGCCCGGCTAGCTCAGTCGGTAGAGCATGAGACTCTTAATCTCAGGGTCGTGGGTTCGAGCCCCACGTTGGGCTCAGCTTTTTAATCTGAGACTGAGAAGAGAAATTAGTGGCCAAAAGCGCAAAATCATAATAATCCAGGAGTTAATAACAAGCGCACCCAACTGAATGCGCAAATGTGCCATGCGGTGCTTCTAGTAGAGTGTGGTGAAAAAAAATCACAGTGGTTTTCAGAACCTCAGTTACATAGGCCTACCAACTTTCAAACAAGTCTCATGGTCTATTTCCCACCCCTTTTCAACATCAATGACAGATTGAATGGTGGTTGGTAAGGTAAAATGACAAACACAAAATGTGTTAAAGACGGACCATCTCCAGGCAAGAAGTCAAAATTAGACTGGTATGGTAACATTCAAACTACCCCACTGGTTCCAAAAAAGGGATTCAAAATGATCAAATAAGGCCTGGCTAGCTCAGTCGGTAGAGCATGAGACTCTTAATCTCTGGGTTGTGGGTTCGAGCCCCACGTTGGGCGCATTGCTTTAATCCTAAACTGAGAAGAGAAGTGAGTGTCTGAAAGCGCAAAATTATAATAATACGTACCAATTTTTGTGAATGCAATATCTCTGGAACACCTGGAGGGAATTGCTTCAAATTTGGCACAAACGTCCACTTTGACTCAAGAATGAACTGAAAATATTTAGGTGGTCAAAGGTCAAGGTCATTGTGACCTCACGTCCGTCCTATTCTGCAATATCTCAGGAATGCCTAGAGGGAATCTTTTTCAAATTTGGCACAAACGTCCACTCGGTACAGAATACTACTTTCATTGGTCTAGGTAAAAAATGCCCCCATTCTTAAACCACACCCCACCCCTACGCTTTTCCCCTTTCACACTGCCCCACTGGTTCCAAAAGAGAGGTTAAAATAATACTTGACAGGCCCGGCTAGCTCAGTCGGTAGAGCATGAGTCTCTTAATCTCAGGGTCGTGGGTTCGAGCCCCACGTTGGGCTCAGCTTTTTAATCTGAGACTGAGAAGAGAAATTAGTGGCCAAAAGCGCAAAATCATAATAATCCAGGAGTTAATAACAAGCGCACCCAACTGAATGCGCAAATGTGCCATGCGGTGCTTCTAGTAGAGTGTGGTGAAAAAAAATCACAGTGGTTTTCAGAACCTCAGTTACATAGGCCTACCAACTTTCAAACAAGTCTCATGGTCTATTTTCCACCCCTTTTCAACATCAATGACAGATTGAATGGTGGTTGGTAAGGTAAAATGACAAACACAAAATGTGTTAAAGACGGACCATCTCCAGGCAAGAAGTCAAAATTAGACTGGTATGGTAACATTCAAACTACCCCACTGGTTCCAAAAAAAGGATTCAAAATGATCAAATAAGGCCTGGCTAGCTCAGTCGGTAGATCATGAGACTCTTAATCTCAGGGTCGTGGCTTCGAGCCCCACGTTGAGCGCATTGCTTTAATCCTAAACTGAGAAGAGAAGTGAGTGTCTGAAAGCGCAAAATTATAATAATACGTACCAATTTTTGTGAATGCAATATCTCTGGAACACCTGGAGGGAATTGCTTCAAATTTGGCACAAACGTCCACTTTGACTCAAGAATGAACTGAAAATATTTAGGTGGTCAAAGGTCAAGGTCATTGTGACCTCACGTCCGTCCTATTCTGCAATATCTCAGGAATGCCTAGAGGAAATCTTTTTCAAATTTGGCACAAACGTCCACTCGGTACAGAATACTACTTTCATTGGTCTAGGTAAAAAATGCCCCCATTCTTAAACCACACCCCACCCCTACGCTTTGCCCCTTTCACACTGCCCCACTGGTTCCAAAAGAGAGGTTAAAATAATACTTGACAGGCCCGGCTAGCTCAGTCGGTAGAGCATGAGACTCTTAATCTCAGGGTCGTGGGTTCGAGCCCCACGTTGGGCTCAGCTTTTTAATCTGAGACTGAGAAGAGAAATTAGTGGCCAAAAGCGCAAAATCATAATAATCCAGGAGTTAATAACAAGCGCACCCAACTGAATGCGCAAATGTGCCATGCAGTGCTTCTAGTAGAGTGTGGTGAAAAAAAATCACAGTGGTTTTCAGAACCTCAGTTACATAGGCCTACCAACTTTCAAACAAGTCTCATGGTCTATTTCCCACCCCTTTTCAACATCAATGACAGATTGAATGGTGGTTGGTAAGGTAAAATGACAAACACAAAATGTGTTAAAGACGGACCATCTCCAGGCAAGAAGTCAAAATTAGACTGGTATGGTAACATTCAAACTACCCCAATGGTTCCAAAAAAGGGATTCAAAATGATCAAATAAGGCCTGGCTAGCTCAGTCGGTAGAGCATGAGACTCTTAATCTCAGGGTCGTGGGTTTGAGCCCCAAGTTGGGCGCATTGCTTTAATCCTAAACTGAGAAGAGAAGTGAGTGTCTGAAAGCGCAAAATTATAATAATAATACGTACCAATTTTTGTGAATGCAATATCTCTGGAACACCTGGAGGGAATTGCTTCAAATTTGGCACAAACGTCCACTTTGACTCAAGAATGAACTCAAAATATTTAGGTGGTCAAAGGTCAAGGTCATTGTGACCTCACGTACGTCCCATTCTGCAATATCCCAGGAATGCCTAGAGGGAATCTTTTTCAAATTTGGCACAAACGTCCACTCGGTACAGAATACTACTTTCATTGGTCTAGGTAAAAAATGCCCCCATTCTTAAACCACACCCCACCCCTACGCTTTGCCCCTTTCACACTGCCCCACTGGTTCCAAAAGAGAGGTTAAAATAATACTTCACAGGCCCGGCTAGCTCAGTCGGTAGAGCATGAGACTCTTAATCTCAGGGTCGTGGGTTCGAGCCCCACGTTGGGCTCAGCGTTTTAATCTGAGACTGAGAAGAGAAATTAGTGGCCAAAAGCGCTAAATCATAATAATCCAGGAGTTAATAACAAGCGCACCCAACTGAATGCGCAAATGTGCCATGCGGTGCTTCTAGTAGAGTGTGGTGAAAAAAAATCACAGTGGTTTTCAGAACCTCAGTTACATAGGCCTACCAACTTTCAAACAAGTCTCATGGTCTATTTCCCACCCCTTTTCAACATCAATGACAGATTGAATGGTGGTTGGTAAGGTAAAATGACAAACACAAAATGTGTTAAAGACGGACCATCTCCAGGCAAGAAGTCAAAATTAGACTGGTATGGTAACATTCAAACTACCCCACTGGTTCCAAAAAAGGGATTCAAAATTATCAAATAAGGCCTGGCTAGCTCAGTCGGTAGAGCATGAGACTCTTAATCTCAGGGTCGTGGGTTCGAGCCCCACGTTGGGAGCATTGCTTTAATCCTAAACTGAGAAGAGAAGTGAGTGTCTGAAAGCGCAAAATTATAATAATACGTACCAATTTTTGTGAATGCAATATCTCTGGAACACCTGGAGGGAATTGCTTCAAATTTGGCACAAACGTCCACTTTGACTCAAGAATGAACTGAAAATATTTAGGTGGTCAAAGGTCAAGGTCATTGTGACCTCACGTCCGTCCTATTCTGCAATATCTCAGGAATGCCTAGAGGGAATCTTTTTCAAATTTGGCACAAACGTCCACTCGGTACAGAATACTACTTTAATTGGTCTAGGTAAAAAATGCCCCCATTCTTAAACCACACCCCACCCCTACGCTTTTCCCCTTTCACACTGCCCCACTGGTTCCAAAAGAGAGGTTAAAATAATACTTGACAGGCCCGGCTAGCTCAGTCGGTAGAGCATGAGACTCTTAATCTCAGGGTCGTGGGTTCGAGCCCCACGTTGGGCTCAGCTTTTTAATCTGAGACTGAGAAGAGAAATTAGTGGCCAAAAGCGCAAAATCATAATAATCCAGGAGTTAATAACAAGCGCACCCAACTGAATGCGCAAATGTGCCATGCGGTGCTTCTAGTAGAGTGTGGTGAAAAAAAATCACAGTGGTTTTCAGAACCTCAGTTACATAGGCCTACCAACTTTCAAACAAGTCTCATGGTCTATTTTCCACCCCTTTTCAACATCAATGACAGATTGAATGGTGGTTGGTAAGGTAAAATGACAAACACAAAATGTGTTAAAGACGGACCATCTCCAGGCAAGAAGTCAAAATTAGACTGGTATGGTAACATTCAAACTACCCCACTGGTTCCAAAAAAGCGATTCAAAATGATCAAATAAGGCCTGGCTAGCTCAGTCGGTAGATCATGAGACTCTTAATCTCAGGGTCGTGGGTTCGAGCCCCACGTTGAGCGCATTGCTTTAATCCTAAACTGAGAAGAGAAGTGAGTGTCTGAAAGCGCAAAATTATAATAATACGTACCAATTTTTGTGAATGCAATATCTCTGGAACACCTGGAGGGAATTGCTTCAAATTTGGCACAAACGTCCACTTTGACTCAAGAATGAACTGAAAATATTTAGGTGGTCAAAGGTCAAGGTCATTGTGACCTCACGTCCGTCCTATTCTGCAATATCTCAGGAATGCCTAGAGGAAATCTTTTTCAAATTTGGCACAAACGTCCACTCGGTACAGAATACTACTTTCATTGGTCTAGGTAAAAAATGCCCCCATTCTTAAACCACACCCCACCCCTACGCTTTGCCCCTTTCACACTGCCCCACTGGTTCCAAAAGAGAGGTTAAAATAATACTTGACAGGCCCGGCTAGCTCAGTCGGTAGAGCATGAGACTCTTAATCTCAGGGTCGTGGGTTCGAGCCCCACGTTGGGCTCAGCTTTTTAATCTGAGACTGAGAAGAGAAATTAGTGGCCAAAAGCGCAAAATCATAATAATCCAGGAGTTAATAACAAGCGCACCCAACTGAATGCGCAAATGTGCCATGCGGTGCTTCTAGTAGAGTGTGGTGAAAAAAAATCACAGTGGTTTTCAGAACCTCAGTTACATAGCCCTACCAACTTTCAAACAAGTCTCATGGTCTATTTCCCACCCCTTTTCAACATCAATGACAGATTGAATGGTGGTTGGTAAGGTAAAATGACAAACACAAAATGTGTTAAAGACGGACCATCTCCAGGCAAGAAGTCAAAATTAGACTGGTATGGTAACATTCAAACTACCCCAATGGTTCCAAAAAAGGGATTCAAAATGATCAAATAAGGCCTGGCTAGCTCAGTCGGTAGAGCATGAGACTCTTAATCTCAGGGTCGTGGGTTTGAGCCCCACGTTGGGCGCATTGCTTTAATCCTAAACTGAGAAGAGAAGTGAGTGTCTGAAAGCGCAAAATTATAATAATAATACGTACCAATTTTTGTGAATGCAATATCTCTGGAACACCTGGAGGGAATTGCTTCAAATTTGGCACAAACGTCCACTTTGACTCAAGAATGAACTCAAAATATTTAGGTGGTCAAAGGTCACGGTCATTGTGACCTCACGTACGTCCCATTCTGCAATATCCCAGGAATGCCTAGAGGGAATCTTTTTCAAATTTGGCACAAACGTCCACTCGGTACAGAATACTACTTTCATTGGTCTAGGTAAAAAATGCCCCCATTCTTAAACCACACCCCACCCCTACGCTTTGCCCCTTTCACACTGCCCCACTGGTTCCAAAAGAGAGGTTAAAATAATACTTGACAGGCCCGGCTAGCTCAGTCGGTAGAGCATGAGACTCTTAATCTCAGGGTCGTGGGTTCGAGCCCCACGTTGGGCTCAGCGTTTTAATCTGAGACTGAGAAGAGAAATTAGTGGCCAAAAGCGCTAAATCATAATAATCCAGGAGTTAATAACAAGCGCACCCAACTGAATGCGCAAATGTGCCATGCGGTGCTTCTAGTAGAGTGTGGTGAAAAAAAATCACAGTGGTTTTCAGAACCTCAGTTACATAGGCCTACCAACTTTCAAACAAGTCTCATGGTCTAATTTCCACCCCTTTTCAACATCAATGACAGATTGAATGGTGGTTGGTAAGGTAAAATGACAAACACAAAATGTGTTAAAGACGGACCATCTCCAGGCAAGAAGTCAAAATTAGACTGGTATGGTAACATTCAAACTACCCCACTGGTTCCAAAAAAGGGATTCAAAATTATCAAATAAGGCCTGGCTAGCTCAGTCGGTAGAGCATGAGACTCTTAATCTCAGGGTCGTTGGTTCGAGCCCCACGTTGGGCGCATTGCTTTAATCCTAAACTGAGAAGAGAAGTGAGTGTCTGAAAGCGCAAAATTATAATAATACGTACCAATTTTTGTGAATGCAATATCTCTGGAACAGCTGGAGGGAATTGCTTCAAATTTGGCACAAACGTCCACTTTGACTCAAGAATGAACTGAAAATATTTAGGTGGTCAAAGGTCAAGGTCATTGTGACCTCACGTCCGTCCTATTCTGCAATATCTCAGGAATGCCTAGAGTGAATCTTTTTCAAATTTGGTACAAACGTCCACTCGGTACAGAATACTACTTTCATTGGTCTAGGTAAAAAATGCCCCCATTCTTAAACCACACCCCACCCCTACGCTTTGCCCCTTTCACACTGCCCCACTGGTTCCAAAAGAGAGGTTAAAATAATACTTGACAGGCCCGGCTAGCTCAGTCGGTAGAGCATGAGACTCTTAATCTCAGGGTTGTGGGTTCGAGCCCCACGTTGGGCTTAGCTTTTTAATCTGAGACTGAGAAGAGAAATTAGTGGCCAAAAGCGCAAAATCATAATAATCCAGGAGTTAATAACAAGCGCACCCAAATGAATGCGCAAATGTGCCATGCGGTGCTTCTAGTAGAGTGTGGTGAAAAAAAATCACAGTGGTTTTCAGAAACTCAGTTACATAGGCCTACCAACTTTCAAACAAGTCTCATGGTCTATTTCCCACCCCTTTTCAACATCAATGACAGATTGAATGGTGGTTGGTAAGGTAAAATGACAAACACAAAATGTGTTAAAGACGGACCATCTCCAGGCAAGAAGTCAAAATTAGACTGGTATGGTAACATTCAAACTACCCCACTGGTTCCAAAAAAGGGATTCAAAATGGTCAAATAAGGCCTGGCTAGCTCAGTCGGTAGAGCATGAGACTCTTAATCTCTGGGTCGTGCGTTCGAGCCCCACGTTGGGCGCATTGCTTTAATCCTAAACTGAGAAGAGAAGTGAGTGTCTGAAAGCGCAAAATTATAATAATACGTACCAATTTTTGTGAATGCAATATCTCTGGAACACCTGGAGGGAATTGCTTCAAAATTTGGCACAAACGTCCACTTTGACTCAAGAATGAACTGAAAATATTTAGGTGGTCAAAGGTCAAGGTCATTGTGACCTCACGTCCGTCCTATTCTGCAATATCTCAGGAATGCCTAGAGGGAATCTTTTTCAAATTTGGCACAAACGTCCACTCGGTACAGAATACTACTTTCATTGGTCTAGGTAAAAAATGCCCCCATTCCTAAACCACACCCCACCCCTACGCTTTGCCCCTTTCACACTGCCCCACTGGTTCCAAAAGAGAGGTTAAAATAATACTTGACAGGCCCGGCTAGCTCAGTCGGTAGAGCATGAGACTCTTAATCTCAGGGTTGTGGGTTCGAGCCCCACGTTGAGCTCAGCTTTTTAATCTGAGACTGAGAAGAGAAATTAGTGGCCAAAAGCGCAAAATCATAATAATCCAGGAGTTAATAACAAGCGCACCCAACTGAATGCGCAAATGTGCCATGCGGTGCTTCTAGTAGAGTGTGGTGAAAAAAAATCACAGTGGTTTTCAGAACCTCAGTTACATAGGCCTACCAACTTTCAAACAAGTCTCATGGTCTATTTCCCACCCCTTTTCAACATCAATGACAGATTGAATGGTGGTTGGTAAGGTAAAATGACAAACACAAAATGTGTTAAAGACGGACCATCTCCAGGCAAGAAGTCAAAATTAGACTGGTACGGTAACATTCAAACTACCCCACTGGTTCCAAAAAAGGGATTCAAAATGATCAAATAAGGCCTGGCTAGCTCAGTCGGTAGAGCATGAGACTCTTAATCTCAGGGTCGTGGGTTCGAGCCCCACGTTGGGCGCATTGCTTTAATC
>NC_140178.1:111290112-111292612 GCF_963971535.1 Notolepis coatsorum | reverse complement strand
CAGAACCTCAGTTACATAGGCCTACCAACTTTCAAACAAGTCTCATGGTCTATTTCCCAACCCTTTTCAACATCAATGACAGATTGAATGGTGGTTGGTAAGGTAAAATGACAAACACAAAATGTGTTAAAGACGGACCATCTCCAGGCAAGAAGTCAAAATTAGACTGGTATGGTAACATTCAAACTACCCCAATGGTTCCAAAAAAGGGATTCAAAATGATCAAATAAGGCCTGGCTAGCTCAGTCGGTAGAGCATGAGACTCTTAATCTCAGGGTCGTGGGTTCGAGCCCCACGTTGGGCGCATTGCTTTAATCCTAAACTGAGAAGAGAAGTGAGTGTCTGAAAGCGCAAAATTATAATAATAATACGTACCAATTTTTGTGAATGCAATATCTCTGGAACACCTGGAGGGAATTGCTTCAAATTTGGCACAAACGTCCACTTTGACTCAAGAATGAACTCAAAATATTTAGGTGGTCAAAGGTCAAGGTCATTGTGACCTCACGTCCGTCCCATTCTGCAATATCCCAGGAATGCCTAGAGGGAATCTTTTTCAAATTTGGCACAAACGTCCACTCAGTACAGAATACTACTTTCATTGGTCTAGGTAAAAAATGCCCCCATTCTTAAACCACACCCCACCCCTACGCTTTGCCCCTTTCACACTGCCCCACTGGTTCCAAAAGAGAGGTTAAAATAATACTTGACAGGCCCGGCTAGCTCAGTCGGTAGAGCATGAGACTCTTAATCTCAGGGTCGTGGGTTCGAGCCCCACGTTGGGCTCAGTGTTTTAATCTGAGACTGAGAAGAGAAATTAGTGGCCAAAAGCGCTAAATCATAATAATCCAGGAGTTAATAACAAGCGCACCCAACTGAATGCGCAAATGTGCCATGCGGTGCTTCTAGTAGAGTGTGGTGAAAAAAAATCACAGTGGTTTTCAGAACCTCAGTTACATAGGCCTACCAACTTTCAAACAAGTCTCATGGTCTAATTTCCACCCCTTTTCAACATCAATGACAGATTGAATGGTGGTTGGTAAGGTAAAATGACAAACACAAAATGGTTTAAAGACGGACCATCTCCAGGCAAGAAGTCAAAATTAGACTGGTATGGTAACATTCAAACTACCCCACTGGTTCCAAAAAAGGGATTCAAAATTATCAAATAAGGCCTGGCTAGCTCAGTCGGTAGAGCATGAGACTCTTAATCTCAGGGTCGTGGGTTCGAGCCCCACGTTGGGCGCATTGCTTTAATCCTAAACTGAGAAGAGAAGTGAGTGTCTGAAAGCACAAAATTATAATAATACGTACCAATTTTTGTGAATGCAATATCTCTGGAACAGCTGGAGGGAATTGCTTCAAATTTGGCACAAACGTCCACTTTGACTCAAGAATGAACTGAAAATATTTAGGTGGTCAAAGGTCAAGGTCATTGTGACCTCACGTCCATCCTATTCTGCAATATCTCAGGAATGCCTAGAGGGAATCTTTTTCAAATTTGGCACAAACGTCCACTCGGTACAGAATACTACTTTCATTGGTCTAGGTAAAAAATGCCCCCATTCTTAAACCACACCCCACCCCTACGCTTTGCCCCTTTCACACTGCCCCACTGGTTCCAAAAGAGAGGTTAAAATAATACTTGACAGGCCCGGCTAGCTCAGTCGGTAGAGCATGAGACTCTTAATCTCAGGGTCGTGGGTTCGAGCCCCACGTTGGGCTCAGTGTTTTAATCTGAGACTGAGAAGAGAAATTAGTGGCCAAAAGCGCTAAATCATAATAATCCAGGAGTTAATAACAAGCGCACCCAACTGAATGCGCAAATGTGCCATGCGGTGCTTCTAGTAGAGTGTGGTGAAAAAAAATCACAGTGGTTTTCAGAACCTCAGTTACATAGGCCTACCAACTTTCAAACAAGTCTCATGGTCTAATTTCCACCCCTTTTCAACATCAATGACAGATTGAATGGTGGTTGGTAAGGTAAAATGACAAACACAAAATGGTTTAAAGACGGACCATCTCCAGGCAAGAAGTCAAAATTAGACTGGTATGGTAACATTCAAACTACCCCACTGGTTCCAAAAAAGGGATTCAAAATTATCAAATAAGGCCTGGCTAGCTCAGTCGGTAGAGCATGAGACTCTTAATCTCAGGGTCGTGGGTTCGAGCCCCACGTTGGGCGCATTGCTTTAATCCTAAACTGAGAAGAGAAGTGAGTGTCTGAAAGCACAAAATTATAATAATACGTACCAATTTTTGTGAATGCAATATCTCTGGAACAGCTGGAGGGAATTGCTTCAAATTTGGCACAAACGTCCACTTTGACTCAAGAATGAACTGAAAATATTTAGGTGGTCAAAGGTCAAGGTCATTGTGACCTCACGTCCATCCTATTCTGCAATATCTCAGGAATGCCTAGAGGGAATCTTTTTCAAATTTGGCACAAACGTCCACTCGGTACAGAATACTACTTTCATTGGTCTAGGTAAAAAATGCC
>NC_140178.1:111150112-111280112 GCF_963971535.1 Notolepis coatsorum | reverse complement strand
CATTGCTTTAATCCTAAACTGAGAAGAGAAGTGAGTGTCTGAAAGCGCAAAATTATAATAATACGTACCAATTTTTGTGAATGCAATATCTCTGGAACACCTGGAGGGAATTGCTTCAAATTTGGCACAAACGTCCACTTTGACTCAAGAATGAACTCAAAATATTTAGGTGGTCAAAGGTCAAGGTCATTGTGACCTCACGTCCGTCCCATTCTGCAATATCCCAGGAATGCCTAGAGGGAATCTTTTTCAAATTTGGCACAAACGTCCACTCGGTACAGAATACTACTTTCATTGGTCTAGGTAAAAAATGCCCCCATTCTTAAACCACACCCCACCCCTACGCTTTGCCCCTTTCACACTGCCCCACTGGTTCCAAAAGAGAGGTTAAAATAATACTTGACAGGCCCGGCTAGCTCAGTGGGTAGAGCATGAGACTCTTAATCTCAGGGTCGTGGGTTTGAGCCCCACGTTGGGCTCAGTGTTTTAATCTGAGACTGAGAAGAGAAATTAGTGGCCAAAAGCGCTAAATCATAATAATCCAGGAGTTAATAACAAGCGCAACCAACTGAATGCGCAAATGTGCCATGCGGTGCTTCTAGTAGAGTGTGGTGAAAAAAAATCACAGTGGTTTTCAGAACCTCAGTTACATAGGCCTACCAACTTTCAAACAAGTCTCATGGTCTAATTTCCACCCCTTTTCAACATCAATGACAGATTGAATGGTAAGGTAAAATGACAAACACAAAATGTGTTAAAGACGGACCATCTCCAGGCAAGAAGTCAAAATTAGACTGGTATGGTAACATTCAAACTACCCCACTGGTTCCAAAAAAGGGATTCAAAATTATCAAATAAGGCCCGGCTAGCTCAGTTGGTAGAGCATGAGACTCTTAATCTCAGGGTCGTGGGTTCGAGCCCCAAGATGAGCGCATTCCTTTAATCCTAAACTGAGAAGAGAAGTGAGTGTCTGAAAGCGCAAAATTATAATAATACGTACTGTACCATTTCTTGTGAATGCAATATCTCTGGAACTCCTGGAGGGAATTGCTTCAAATTTGGCACAAACGTCCACTTTGACTCAAGAATGAACTGCACATATTTAGGTGGTCAAAGGTCAAGGTCATTGTGACCTCACGTCCGTCCTATTCTGCAATATCCCAGGAATGCCTAGAGGGAATCTTTTTCAAATTTGGCACAAACGTCCACTCGGTACAGAATACTACTTTCATTGGTCTAGGTAAAAAATTCCCCCATTCTTAAACCACACCCCACCCTTACGCTTTGCCCCTTTCACACTGCCCCACTGGTTCCAAAAGAGAGGTTAAAATAATACTTGACAGGCCCGGCTAGCTCAGTCGGTAGAGCATGAGACTCTTAATCTCAGGGTCGTGGGTTCGAGCCCCACGTTGGGCTCAGTGTTTTAATCTGAGACTGAGAAGAGAAATTAGTGGCCAAAAGCGCAAAATCATAATAAGCCAGGAGTTAATAACAAGCGCACCCAACTGAATGCGCAAATGTGCCATGCGGTGCTTCTAGTAGAGTGTGGTGAAAAAAATCACAGTGGTTTTCAGAACCTCAGTTACATAGGCCTACCAACTTTCAAACAAGTCTCATGGTCTATTTCCCACCCCTTTTCAACATCAATGACAGATTGAATGGTGGTTGGTAAGGTAAAATGACAAACACAAAATGTGTTAAAGACGGACCATCTCCAGGCAAGAAGTCAAAATTAGACTGGTATGGTAACATTCAAACTACCCCACTGGTTCCAAAAAAGGGATTCAAAATGATCAAATAAGGCCTGGCTAGCTCAGTCGGTAGAGCATGAGACTCTTAATCTCAGGGTCGTGGGTTCGAACCCCACGTTGGGCGCATTGCTTTAATCCTAAACTGAGAAGAGAAGTGAGTGTCTGAAAGCGCAAAATTATAATAATACGTACCAATTTTTGTGAATGCAATATCTCTGGAACACCTGGAGGGAATTGCTTCAAATTTGGCACAAACGTCCACTTTGACTCAAGAATGAACTGAAAATATTTAGGTGGTCAAAGGTCAAGGTCATTGTGACCTCACGTCCGTCCCATTCTGCAATATCCCAGGAATGCCTAGAGGGAATCTTTTTCAAATTTGGCACAAACGTCCACTCGGTACAGAATACTACTTTCATTGGTCTAGGTAAAAAATGCCCCCATTCTTAAACCACACCCCACCCCTACGCTTTGCCCCTTTCACACTGCCCCACTGGTTCCAAAAGAGAGGTTAAAATAATACTTGACAGGCCCGGCTAGCTCAGTCGGTAGAGCATGAGACTCTTAATCTCAGGGTCGTGGGTTCGAGCCCCACGTTGGGCTCAGCGATTTAATCTGAGACTGAGAAGAGAAATTAGTGGCCAAAAGCTCTAAATCATAATAATCCAGGAGTTAATAACAAGCGCACCCAACTGAATGCGCAAATGTGCCATGCGGTGCTTCTAGTAGAGTGTGGTGAAAAAAAATCACAGTGGTTTTCAGAACCTCAGTTACATAGGCCTACCAACTTTCAAACAAGTCTCATGGTCTAATTTCCACCCCTTTTCAACATCAATGACAGATTGAATGGTGGTTGGTAAGGTAAAATGACAAACACAAAATGTGTTAAAGACGGACCATCTCCAGGCAAGAAGTCAAAATTAGACTGGTATGGTAACATTCAAACTACCCCACTGGGCCCTATTCCCCGTACCTGGTTCAACTAAGTCGATCAAGAGTCCCATTATCCAGATTCAGTTAACCCGATGTTTGAAGCCGGGATTTTCCTGTTCCTGGAACGCTGATTCAGTCTCGTTAACTCGAGCCAGACTTGAGACTCTGGATAAGTGCGCGCGGCCGCTTCAGTTGAAAAGACAGCAGGTGTAGATCGCAGAAATCCTGATCTTCTAACGGCATTGATTGATTGATTGTTTTACAGATTGCAGGCGGCTCAATAGCCTTGCCGACAAGTTAAATGTATAATCTATAGGCTAATTTTAAATCCCTCATTACCCCAATCAATCAGATTATATTTCTTTAAACGTTCCTGCTGGCAGTAGGTTTATGCATTGAATAATCAAATGAGATCTTGCTAGCGAAAATAATTAGTTTAACTGTTTCAGAATAAGGATACGGCTCTCTTATCCATTGATTGATGTATGGTGGATTTTTTTATTTATCTGTACTGCGGTGTGACGGTTTGTCCTTTTGACTTTCACGCAGACGACCGGGGTTCGAATCCTAGTCTTTTCCTTCTTTTTGCAATGTAGGAATAATTCAATTTGGTGCACGTTGAGAGCTATATAAAGAATGACATCCTCAATGCATGTAGATTTATAATATTTTAACTTAAAACTAGGCTACTTCTGCGTATAATCATTAATATTATATTCCAAAAAATTATATTGGAAACACAGGGTTTCGAACACCGGTCGCCCGGTTGCCAGGATTGAGCACTACCGCTGCGCCACTGTGCCAGATGGGATAAATTAATTGTTTATACATTAATGAACGAGAGACCCGTGTTTAGAATATTCTTTATTTTGAATGAAGTTTTATCTCGTTATTCTCATTCATTAATGTGACGTCAACGGCTCATTCAATTTTCTCAAATCCGTCAAACAGCGCATCTCATCAGACATTTTAATCCCAGTTACAATATCACACAAAATCCACAATCCACGCATAGACACTTCAATTTTATGCTTGAATGAAACAAAATCCAGGCGCTCCTCTCCTTCCTCGCTCCTCATCCACAGCGGAGAATATGAAAGGAATCAGAGCCAAACGAGCGATAGGTTTCAATCATTAAGGATATCCCCGCGGGATTCACATTTGCAATGCTGCGCGTTGTTAAAATAACCACATAATGTGTACATCGCACCGAGCGAGCGCCACGGTATATAACGTGCATTATTTAGGACAAAGTGAATTTAGTATCAGCATTTTGGGTCTATTTTACATTTCAAAAGCCCCCTCTGGAAGAATGGAGCACAAAAACGTAATTCAGAATGGTATAATGCAGATCGTAGACTGTGGGAATAATTTCAGGAAACGAGCTGTCACTTCTTTGCGGGGGCGTGGCTATGGTTCATCCGGCTAACTTGAACTTAACCCTGCTCTCGACCAGGCTCAAACTTTTTGATCTGTTGTCATGGTGATTTAGACAATCCAGCGTCGGGGAATGGGAAAGTCCGGCTTAAGTCAGACTTGACAGAAAGTTATCCGGCTAACTCAGTTATCCAGGTACGGGGAACGGGGCCCTGGTTCCAAAAAAGGGATTCAAAATGATCAAATAAGGCCTGGCTAGCTCAGTCGGTAGAGCATGAGACTCTTAATCTCTGGGTCGTGGGTTCGAGCCCCACGTTGGGCGCATTGCTTTAATCCTAAACTGAGAAGAGAAGTGAGTGTCTGAAAGCGCAAAATTATAGTAATACGTACCAATTTTTGTGAATGCAATATCTCTGGAACACCTGGAGGGAATTGCTTCAAATTTGGCACAAACGTCCACTTTGACTCAAGAATGAACTGAAAATATTTAGGTGGTCAAAGGTCAAGGTTATTGTGACCTCACGTCCGTCCTATTCTGCAATATCTCAGGAATGCCTAGAGGGAATCTTTTTCAAATTTGGCACAAACGTCCACTCGGTACAGAATACTACTTTCATTGGTCTAGGTAAAAAATTCCCCCATTCCTAAACCACACCACACCCCTACGCTTTGCCCCTTTCACACTGCCCCACTGGTTCCAAAAGAGAGGTTAAAATAATACTTGACAGGCCCGGCTAGCTCAGTCGGTAGAGCATGAGACTCTTAATCTCAGGGTCGTGGGTTCGAGCCCCACGTTGAGCTCAGCTTTTTAATCTGAGACTGAGAAGAGAAATTAGTGGCCAAAAGCGCAAAATCATAATAATCCAGGAGTTAATAACAAGCGCACCCAACTGAATGCGCAAATGTGCCATGCGGTGCTTCTAGTAGAGTGTGGTGAAAAAAAATCACAGTGGTTTTCAGAACCTCAGTTACATAGGCCTACCAACTTTCAAACAAGTCTCATGGTCTATTTCCCACCCCTTTTCAACATCAATGACAGATTGAATGGTGGTTGGTAAGGTAAAATGACAAACACAAAATGTGTTAAAGACGGACCATCTCCAGGCAAGAAGTCAAAATTAGACTGGTATGGTAACATTCAAACTACCCCACTGGTTCCAAAAAAGGGATTCAAAATGAACAAATAAGGCCTGGCTAGCTCAGTCGGTAGAGCATGAGACTCTTAATCTCAGGGTCGTGGGTTCGAGCCCCACGTTGGGCGCATTGCTTTAATCCTAAACTGAGAAGAGAAGTGAGTGTCTGAAAGCGCAAAATTATAATAATACGTACCAATTTTTGTGAATGCAATATCTCTGGAACACCTGGAGGGAATTGCTTCAAATTTGGCACAAACGTCCACTTTGACTCAAGAATGAACTGAAAATATTTAGGTGGTCAAAGGTCAAGGTCATTGTGACCTCACGTCCGTCCTATTCTGCAATATCTCAGGAATGCCTAGAGGGAATCTTTTTCAAATTTGGCACAAACGTCCACTCGGTACAGAATACTACTTTCATTGGTCTAGGTAAAAAATGCCCCCATTCTTAAACCACACCCCACCCCTACGCTTTTCCCCTTTCACACTGCCCCACTGGTTCCAAAAGAGAGGTTAAAATAATACTTGACAGTCCCGGGTAGCTCAGTCGGTAGAGCATGAGACTCTTAATCTCAGGGTCGTGGGTTCAAGCCCCACGTTGGGCTCAGCATTTAAATCTGAGACTGAGAAGAGAAATTAGTGGCCAAAAGCGCAAAATCATAATAATCCAGGAGTTAATAACAAGCGCACCCAACTGAATGCGCAAATGTGCCATGCGGTGCTTCTAGTAGAGTGCGGTGAAAAAAAATCACAGTGGTTTTCAGAACCTCAGTTACATAGGCCTACCAACTTTCAAACAAGTCTCATGGTCTATTTCCCACCCCTTTTCAACATCAATGACAGATTGAATGGTGGTTGGTAAGGTAAAATGACAAACACAAAATGTGTTAAAGACGGACCATCTCCAGGCAAGAAGTCAAAATTAGACTGGTATGGTAACATTCAAACTACCCCAATGGTTCCAAAAAAGGGATTCAAAATGATCAAATAAGGCCTGGCTAGCTCAGTCGGTAGAGCATGAGACTCTTAGTCTCAGGGTCGTGGGTACGAGCCCCACGTTGGGCGCATTGCTTTAATCCTAAACTGAGAAGAGAAGTGAGTGTCTGAAAGCGCAAAATTATAATAATACGTACCAATTTTTGTGAATGCAATATCTCTGGAACACCTGGAGGGAATTGCTTCAAATTTGGCACAAACGTCCACTTTGACTCAAGAATGAACTCAAAATATTTAGGTGGTCAAAGGTCAAGGTCATTGTGACCTCACGTCCGTCCCATTCTGCAATATCCCAGGAATGCCTAGAGGGAATCTTTTTCAAATTTGGCACAAACGTCCACTCGGTACAGAATACTACTTTCATTGGTCTAGGTAAAAAATGCCCCCATTCTTAAACCACACCCCACCCCTACGCTTTGCCCCTTTCACACTGCCCCACTGGTTCCAAAAGAGAGGTTAAAATAATACTTGACAGGCCTGGCTAGCTCAGTCGGTAGAGCATGAGACTCTTAATCTCAGGGTCGTGGGTTTGAGCCCCACGTTGGGCTCAGTGTTTTAATCTGAGACTGAGAAGAGAAATTAGTGGCCAAAAGCGCTAAATCATAATAATCCAGGAGTTAATAACAAGCGCAACCAACTGAATGCGCAAATGTGCCATGCGGTGCTTCTAGTAGAGTGTGGTGAAAAAAAATCACAGTGGTTTTCAGAACCTCAGTTACATAGGCCTACCAACTTTCAAACAAGTCTCATGGTCTAATTTCCACCCCTTTTCAACATCAATGACAGATTGAATGGTAAGGTAAAATGACAAACACAAAATGTGTTAAAGACGGACCATCTCCAGGCAAGAAGTCAAAATTAGACTGGTATGGTAACATTCAAACTACCCCACTGGTTCCAAAAAAGGGATTCAAAATTATCAAATAAGGCCTGGCTAGCTCAGTCGGTAGAGCATGAGACTCTTAATCTCAGGGTCGTGGGTTCGAGCCCCACGTTGGGCGCATTGCTTTAATCCTAAACTGAGAAGAGAAGTCAGTGTCTGAAAGCGCAAAATTATAATAATACGTACCAATTTTTGTGAATGCAATATCTCTGGAACACCTGGAGGGAATTGCTTCAAATTTGGCACAAACGTCCACTTTGACTCAAGAATGAACTGAAAATATTTAGGTGGTCAAAGGTCAAGGTCATTGTGACCTCACGTCCGTCCTATTCTGCAATATCCCAGGAATGCCTAGAGGGAATCTTTTTCAAATTTGGCACAAACGTCCACTCGGTACAGAATACTACTTTCATTGGTCTCGGTAAAAAATGCCCCCATTCTTAAACCACACCCCACCCCTACGCTTTGCCCCTTTCACACTGCCCCACTGGTTCCAAAAGAGAGGTTAAAATATTACTTGGCAGGCCCGGCTAGCTCAGTCGGTAGAGCATGAGACTCTTAATCTCAGGGTTGTGTGTTCGAGCCCCGCGTTGGGCTCAGCGTTTTAATCTGAGACTGAGAAGAGAAATTAGTGGCCAAAAGCGCAAAATCATAATAAGCCAGGAGTTAATAACAAGCGCACCCAACTGAATGCGCAAATGTGCCATGCGGTGCTTCTAGTAGAGTGTGGTGAAAAAAAATCACAGTGGTTTTCAGAACCTCAGTTACATAGGCCTACCAACTTTCAAACAAGTCTCATGGTCTAATTTCCACCCGTTTTCAACATCAATGACAGATTGAATGGTGGTTGGTAAGGTAAAATAACAAACACAAATTGTGTTAAAGACGGACCATCTCCAGGCAATAAGTCAAAATTAGACTGGTATGGTAACATTAAAACTACCCCACTGGTTCCAAAAAAGGGATTCAAAATGATCAAATAAGGCCCGGCTAGCTCAGTTGGTAGAGCATGAGACTCTTAATCTCAGGGTCGTGGGTTCGAGCCCCAAGATGAGCGCATTCCTTTAATCCTAAACTGAGAAGAGAAGTGAGTGTCTGAAAGCGCAAAATTATAATAATACGTACTGTACCATTTCTTGTGAATGCAATATCTCTGGAACTCCTGGAGGGAATTGCTTCAAATTTGGCACAAACGTCCACTTTGACTCAAGAATGAACTGCACATATTTAGGTGGTCAAAGGTCAAGGTCATTGTGACCTCACGTCCGTCCTATTCTGCAATATCCCAGGAATGCCTAGAGGGAATCTTTTTCAAATTTGGCACAAACGTCCACTCGGTACAGAATACTACTTTCATTGGTCTAGGTAAAAAATTCCCCCATTCTTAAACCACACCCCACCCTTACGCTTTGCCCCTTTCACACTGCCCCACTGGTTCCAAAAGAGAGGTTAAAATAATACTTGACAGGCCCGGCTAGCTCAGTCGGTAGAGCATGAGACTCTTAATCTCAGGGTCGTGGGTTCGAGCCCCACGTTGGGCTCAGTGTTTTAATCTGAGACTGAGAAGAGAAATTAGTGGCCAAAAGCGCAAAATCATAATAAGCCAGGAGTTAATAACAAGCGCACCCAACTGAATGCGCAAATGTGCCATGCGGTGCTTCTAGTAGAGTGTGGTGAAAAAAATCACAGTGGTTTTCAGAACCTCAGTTACATAGGCCTACCAACTTTCAAACAAGTCTCATGGTCTATTTCCCACCCCTTTTCAACATCAATGACAGATTGAATGGTGGTTGGTAAGGTAAAATGACAAACACAAAATGTGTTAAAGACGGACCATCTCCAGGCAAGAAGTCAAAATTAGACTGGTATGGTAACATTCAAACTACCCCACTGGTTCCAAAAAAGGGATTCAAAATGATCAAATAAGGCCTGGCTAGCTCAGTCGGTAGAGCATGAGACTCTTAATCTCAGGGTCGTGGGTTCGAACCCCACGTTGGGCGCATTGCTTTAATCCTAAACTGAGAAGAGAAGTGAGTGTCTGAAAGCGCAAAATTATAATAATACGTACCAATTTTTGTGAATGCAATATCTCTGGAACACCTGGAGGGAATTGCTTCAAATTTGGCACAAACGTCCACTTTGACTCAAGAATGAACTGAAAATATTTAGGTGGTCAAAGGTCAAGGTCATTGTGACCTCACGTCCGTCCCATTCTGCAATATCCCAGGAATGCCTAGAGGGAATCTTTTTCAAATTTGGCACAAACGTCCACTCGGTACAGAATACTACTTTCATTGGTCTAGGTAAAAAATGCCCCCATTCTTAAACCACACCCCACCCCTACGCTTTGCCCCTTTCACACTGCCCCACTGGTTCCAAAAGAGAGGTTAAAATAATACTTGACAGGCCCGGCTAGCTCAGTCGGTAGAGCATGAGACTCTTAATCTCAGGGTCGTGGGTTCGAGCCCCACGTTGGGCTCAGCGATTTAATCTGAGACTGAGAAGAGAAATTAGTGGCCAAAAGCTCTAAATCATAATAATCCAGGAGTTAATAACAAGCGCACCCAACTGAATGCGCAAATGTGCCATGCGGTGCTTCTAGTAGAGTGTGGTGAAAAAAAATCACAGTGGTTTTCAGAACCTCAGTTACATAGGCCTACCAACTTTCAAACAAGTCTCATGGTCTAATTTCCACCCCTTTTCAACATCAATGACAGATTGAATGGTGGTTGGTAAGGTAAAATGACAAACACAAAATGTGTTAAAGACGGACCATCTCCAGGCAAGAAGTCAAAATTAGACTGGTATGGTAACATTCAAACTACCCCACTGGGCCCTATTCCCCGTACCTGGTTCAACTAAGTCGATCAAGAGTCCCATTATCCAGATTCAGTTAACCCGATGTTTGAAGCCGGGATTTTCCTGTTCCTGGAACGCTGATTCAGTCTCGTTAACTCGAGCCAGACTTGAGACTCTGGATAAGTGCGCGCGGCCGCTTCAGTTGAAAAGACAGCAGGTGTAGATCGCAGAAATCCTGATCTTCTAACGGCATTGATTGATTGATTGTTTTACAGATTGCAGGCGGCTCAATAGCCTTGCCGACAAGTTAAATGTATAATCTATAGGCTAATTTTAAATCCCTCATTACCCCAATCAATCAGATTATATTTCTTTAAACGTTCCTGCTGGCAGTAGGTTTATGCATTGAATAATCAAATGAGATCTTGCTAGCGAAAATAATTAGTTTAACTGTTTCAGAATAAGGATACGGCTCTCTTATCCATTGATTGATGTATGGTGGATTTTTTTATTTATCTGTACTGCGGTGTGACGGTTTGTCCTTTTGACTTTCACGCAGACGACCGGGGTTCGAATCCTAGTCTTTTCCTTCTTTTTGCAATGTAGGAATAATTCAATTTGGTGCACGTTGAGAGCTATATAAAGAATGACATCCTCAATGCATGTAGATTTATAATATTTTAACTTAAAACTAGGCTACTTCTGCGTATAATCATTAATATTATATTCCAAAAAATTATATTGGAAACACAGGGTTTCGAACACCGGTCGCCCGGTTGCCAGGATTGAGCACTACCGCTGCGCCACTGTGCCAGATGGGATAAATTAATTGTTTATACATTAATGAACGAGAGACCCGTGTTTAGAATATTCTTTATTTTGAATGAAGTTTTATCTCGTTATTCTCATTCATTAATGTGACGTCAACGGCTCATTCAATTTTCTCAAATCCGTCAAACAGCGCATCTCATCAGACATTTTAATCCCAGTTACAATATCACACAAAATCCACAATCCACGCATAGACACTTCAATTTTATGCTTGAATGAAACAAAATCCAGGCGCTCCTCTCCTTCCTCGCTCCTCATCCACAGCGGAGAATATGAAAGGAATCAGAGCCAAACGAGCGATAGGTTTCAATCATTAAGGATATCCCCGCGGGATTCACATTTGCAATGCTGCGCGTTGTTAAAATAACCACATAATGTGTACATCGCACCGAGCGAGCGCCACGGTATATAACGTGCATTATTTAGGACAAAGTGAATTTAGTATCAGCATTTTGGGTCTATTTTACATTTCAAAAGCCCCCTCTGGAAGAATGGAGCACAAAAACGTAATTCAGAATGGTATAATGCAGATCGTAGACTGTGGGAATAATTTCAGGAAACGAGCTGTCACTTCTTTGCGGGGGCGTGGCTATGGTTCATCCGGCTAACTTGAACTTAACCCTGCTCTCGACCAGGCTCAAACTTTTTGATCTGTTGTCATGGTGATTTAGACAATCCAGCGTCGGGGAATGGGAAAGTCCGGCTTAAGTCAGACTTGACAGAAAGTTATCCGGCTAACTCAGTTATCCAGGTACGGGGAACGGGGCCCTGGTTCCAAAAAAGGGATTCAAAATGATCAAATAAGGCCTGGCTAGCTCAGTCGGTAGAGCATGAGACTCTTAATCTCTGGGTCGTGGGTTCGAGCCCCACGTTGGGCGCATTTCTTTAATCCTAAACTGAGAAGAGAAGTGAGTGTCTGAAAGCGCAAAATTATAATAATACGTACCAATTTTTGTGAATGCAATATCTCTGGAACACCTGGAGGGAATTGCTTCAAATTTGGCACAAACGTCCACTTTGACTCAAGAATGAACTGAAAATATTTAGGTGGTCAAAGGTCAAGGTCATTGTGACCTCACGTCCGTCCTATTCTGCAATATCTCAGGAATGCCTAGAGGGAATCTTTTTCAAATTTGGCACAAACGTCCACTCGGTACATTACATTACATTTACATTTAGTCATTTAGCTGACGCTTTTATCCAAAGCGACTTACAAGTTCTGTACGACAAGCCATCAGGAAGGGCACAACTCTATCAGCTGAGCAACAATGTTCATCAAAGTGTTGAGTGCTACAGTGTAGGTTAGTTTATTAGGACAAGTGCATGACAGTACGGTTAGTTAGGGTTAGATTTTTTTTTTTTTTTTTTTTTTTATTCAGATAATGGTTGAAGAAGTGCGTCTTTAGTCGACGGCGAAAGATTGGACGTGATTCGGCTGTCCTAACTGGGGTGGGTAGTTCATTCCACCATTGTGGGGCAAGGACTGAGAATAGGCGACTTCTCTTTGATGACCCTCCCGGAGCTTGGATAGGAGTAGGTCTGAGGCGGCCAGAAGATGCAGAGCGTAGGGGTCTTGAGGGTGTGTAGTTAGAGACCATTGACCGGAGGTAGGCGGGAGCGGTTCCCTTTGCCGCACGGTATGCTAGGTCGAGGGCCTTGAAGCGGATTCGTGCAGCAATGGGGAGCCAGTGCAGGTCCCTAAGAAGTGGGGTGACATGGGCCGACTTCGGTAGGTTTGAGATCAGGCGGGCCGCTGCGTTCTGAATGAGTTGAAGAGGCTTAGTGGCAGTGGCCGGGAGGCCAGCGAGCAGTGCATTGCAGTAGTCGAGGCGGGAGATGACTGTTGATTGGACGAGGAGTTGGGTGGCTTGTTTTGTCAGGAAGGGGCGTATCCTTCTGACGTTGCTCAGGAGGAATCGGCAGGTTCTGGTCGTCGCTGCGATGTGAGCAGAGAAGTTCAACTGGTCGTCGAGGACAACACCAAGGTTCTTGGCGGTCGGGGACGCAGTCACAGCTGCATTCTCGACTGTGATTGAAAGGTCGGTTAGGGGGGAGGATTTGGCCGGCAGGTGGAGCAATTCTGTTTTGCTTAGGTTCAGTTTGAGGTGGTTGGACGTCATCCAGGCTGAGATGTCGGACAGACAGGCCGAGATCCGCACAGAGACGTGGATATCTGAGGGAGGGAAGGAGAGGAAGAGTTGAGTATCGTCGGCATAACAATGGTAGGAGAAGCCATGAGACGTGATAATGTTACCCAGTGATTTAGTGTAGAGGGAGAAGAGAAGGGGTCCTAAAACCGAGCCCTGGGGGACACCCGTCCGCAGGGGGCGGGTGGCCGACAGGGTCCCTCTCCATGACACTTGGTAGGAGCGGTCATTGAGGTATGATGACAGCCATGTCAGCGCAGAGCCAGCCACTCCCATTCCTGCGAGGGCCGCAAGGAGGATCTGGTGGTTGACTGTGTCGAAGGCTGCAGATAGATCTAGGAGAATCAGGACAGAGGAGAGGCCTTTCGCTTTTGCTAAGTGAAGTGCCTCTGTGACCGCAATGAGGGCTGTCTCTGTGGAGTGACCAGTCCTGAAGCCTGACTGATTAGGGTCTAGGAGGTCATTCTGTAAGAGATAAGTAGTAAGTTGGTTGGATACAGCACGTTCAAGTGTTTTAGAAAGGAAGGAGAGAAGAGAGACAGGACGGTAGTTGCCTATGACAGTAGGGTTCAGGGTTGGTTTTTTTATGAGCGGCGTGACTCTGGCTTGTTTTAGGGAGGTGGGGACCACCCCCGAGTTGAGTGAGGAGTTGATGGTTGCAGTTAGGAATGGGAGGATGTCTGGTGCTATGGTCTGGAGGAGTGGGGAGGGTAGCTGGTCCAGCTGGCAAGTAGTCGGACGGTTTGACGTTACCAGTGTCAGGGTCTCTGCTTCTGTAATGGGAGAGAAAGATGACAGAGTGAAGGATGAGGTTCTCGATTCAGCATTTGGAATGGGTGGGGGTTGGGAGAAGGAGCTGCGGCTACAGAATACTACTTTCATTGGTCTAGGTAAAAAATGCCCCCATTCTTAAACCACACCCCACCCCTACGCTTTGCCCCTTTCACACTGCCCCACTGGTTCCAAAAGAGAGGTTAAAATAATACTTGACAGGCCCGGCTGGCTCAGTCGGTAGAGCATGAGACTCTTAATCTCAGGGTTGTGGGTTTGAGCCCCACGTTGGGCTCAGCTTTTTAATCTGAGACTGAGAAGAGAAATTAGTGGCCAAAAGCGCAAAATCATAATAATCCAGGAGTTAATAACAAGCGCACCCAACTGAATGCGCAAATGTGCCATGCGGTGCTTCTAGTAGAGTGTGGTGAAAAAAAATCACAGTGGTTTTCAGAACCTCAGTTACATAGGCCTACCAACTTTCAAACAAGTCTCATGGTCTATTTCCCACCCCTTTTCAACATCAATGACAGATTGAATGGTGGTTGGTAAGGTAAAATGACAAACACAAAATGTGTTAAAGACGGACCATCTCCAGGCAAGAAGTCAAAATTAGACTGGTATGGTAACATTCAAATTACCCCACTGGTTCCAAAAAAGGGATTCAAAATGATCAATTAAGGCCTGGCTAGCTCAGTCGGTAGAGCATGAGACTCTTAATCTCAGGGTCGTGGGTTCGAGCCCCACGTTGGGCGCATTCCTTTAATCCTAAACTGAGAAGAGAAGTGAGTGTCTGAAAGAGCAAAATTATAATAATACGTACTGTACCATTTCTTGTGAATGTAATATCTCTGGAACTCCTGGAGGGAATTGCTTCAAATTTGGCACAAACATCCACTTTGACTCAAGAATGAACTGCAAATATTTAGGTGGTCAAAGGTCAAGGTCATTGTGACCTCACGTCCGTCCTATTCTGCAATATCCCAGGAATGCCTAGAGGGAATCTTTTTCAAATTTGGCACAAACGTCCACTCGGTACAGAATACTACTTTCATTGGTCTAGGTAAAAAATGCCCCCATTCTTAAACCACACCCCACCCCTACGCTTTGCCCCTTTCACACTGCCCCACTGGTTCCAAAAGAGAGGTTAAAATAATACTTGACAGGCCCGGCTAGCTCAGTCGGTAGAGCATGAGACTCTTAATCTCAGGGTCGTGGGTTCGAGCCCCACGTTGGGCTCAGCTTTTTAATCTGAGACTGAGAAGAGAAATTAGTGGCCAAAAGCGCAAAATCATAATAATCCAGGAGTTAATAACAAGCGCACCCAACTGAATGCGCAAATGTGCCATGCGGTGCTTCTAGTAGAGTCACAGTGGTTTTCAGAACCTCAGTTACATAGGCCTACCAACTTTCAAACAAGTCTCATGGTCTATTTCCCACCCCTTTTCAACATCAATGACAGATTGAATGGTGGTTGGTAAGGTAAAATGACAAACACAAAATGTGTTAAAGACGGACCATCTCCAGGCAAGAAGTCAAAATTAGACTGGTATGGTAACATTCAAATTACCCCACTGGTTCCAAAAAAGGGATTCAAAATGATCAATTAAGGCCTGGCTAGCTCAGTCGGTAGAGCATGAGACTCTTAATCTCAGGGTCATGGGTTCGAGCCCCACGTTGGGCGCATTCCTTTAATCCTAAACTGAGAAGAGAAGTGAGTGTCTGAAAGAGCAAAATTATAATAATACGTACTGTACCATTTCTTGTGAATGTAATATCTCTGGAACTCCTGGAGGGAATTGCTTCAAATTTGGCACAAACATCCACTTTGACTCAAGAATGAACTGCAAATATTTAGGTGGTCAAAGGTCAAGGTCATTGTGACCTCACGTCCGTCCTATTCTGCAATATCCCAGGAATGCCTAGAGGGAATCTTTTTCAAATTTGGCACAAACGTCCACTCGGTACAGAATACTACTTTCATTGGTCTAGGTAAAAAATGCCCCCATTCTTAAACCACACCCCACCCCTACGCTTTGCCCCTTTCACACTGCCCCACTGGTTCCAAAAGAGAGGTTAAAATAATACTTGACAGGCCCGGCTAGCTCAGTCGGTAGAGCATGAGACTCTTAATCTCAGGGTCGTGGGTTCGAGCCCCACGTTGGGCTCAGTGTTTTAATCTGAGACTGAGAAGAGAAATTAGTGGCCAAAAGCGCAAAATCAAAATAATCCAGGAGTTAATAACAAGCGCACCCAACTGAATGCGCAAATGTGCCATGCGGTGCTTCTAGTAGAGTGTGGTGAAAAAAAATCACAGTCGTTTTCAGAACCTCAGTTACATAGGCCTAGCAACTTTCAAACAAGTCTCATGGTCTAATTTCCACCCCTTTTCAAGAGAGGTAAGGTAAAATGACAAACACAAAATGTGTTAAAGACGGACCATCTCCAGGCAAGAAGTCAAAATTAGACTGGTATGGTAACATTCAAACTACCCCACTGGTTCCAAAAAAGGGATTCAAAATTATCAAATAAGGCCTGGCTAGCTCAGTCGGTAGAGCATGAGACGCTTAATCTCAGGGTCGTGGGTTCGAGCCCCATGTTGGGCTCATTGCTTTAATCCTAAACTGAGAAGAAAAATGAGTCTCTGAAAGCGCAAAATTATAATAATACGTACCATTTCTTGTGAATGCAATATCTCTGGAACACCTGGAGGGAATTGCTTTTATATTTGGCACAAACGTCCACTTTGACTCAAGAATGAACTGAAAATATTTAGGTGGTCAAAGGTCAAGGTCATTGTGACCTCACGTCCGTCCCATTCTGCAATATCCCAGGAATGCCTAGAGGGAATCTTTTCGAATTTGGCACAAACGTCCACTCGGTACAGAATACTACTTTCATTGGTCTAGGTAAAAAATGCCCCCATTCTTAAACCACACCCCACCCCTACGCTTTGCCCCTTTCACACTGCCCCACTGGTTCCAAAAGAGAGGTTAAAATAATACTTGACAGGCCTGGCTAGCTCAGTCGGTAGAGCATGAGACTCTTAATCTCAGGGTCGTGGGTTCGAGCCCCACGTTGGGCTCAGCGTTTTAATCTGAGACTGAGAAGAGAAATTATTGGCCAAAAGCGCAAAATCATAATAATCCAGGAGTTAATAACAAGCGCACCCAACTGAATGTGCAAATGTGCCATGCGGTGCTTCTAGTAGAGTGTGGTGAAAAAAAATCACAGTGGTTTTCAGAACCTCAGTTACATAGGCCTACCAACTTTCAAACAAGTCGCATGGTCTAATTTCCACCCCTTTTCAACATCAATGACAGATTGAATGGTGGTTGGTAAGGTAAAATGACAAACACAAAATGTGTTAAAGACGGACCATCTCCAGGCAAGAAGTCAAAATTAGACTGGTATGGTAACATTCAAACGTCCCCCACTGGTTCCAAAAAAGGGATTCAAAATGATCAAATAAGGCCTGGCTAGCTCAGTCGGTAGAGCATGAGACTCTTAATCTCAGGGTCGTGGGTTCGAGCCCCACGTTGGGCGCATTGCTTTAATCCTAAACTGAGAAGAAAAATGAGTGTCTGAAAGCGCAAAATTATAATAATACGTACCATTTCTTGTGAATGCAATATCTCTGGAACACCTGGAGGGAATTGCTTTTATATTTGGCACAAACGTCCACTTTGACTCAAGAATGACCTGAAAATATTTAGGTGGTCAAAGGTCAAGGTCATTGTGACCTCACGTCCGTCCTATTCTGCAATATCTCAGGAATGCCTAGAGGGAATCTTTTTCAAATTTGGCACAAACGTCCACTCGGTACAGAATACTACTTTCATTGGTCTAGGTAAAAAATGCCCCCATTCTTAAACCACACCCCACCCCTACGCTTTGCCCCTTTCACACTGCCCCACTGGTTCCAAAAGAGAGTTTAAAATAATACTTGACAGGCCCGGCTAGCTCAGTCGGTAGAGCATGAGACTCTTAATCTCAGGGTCGTGGGTTCGAGCCCCACGTTTGGCTCAGCGTTTTAATCTGAGACTGAGAAGAGAAATTAGTGGCCAAAAGCGCAAAATCATAATAATCCAGGAGTTAATAACAAGCGCACCCAACTGAATGCGCAAATGTGCCATGCGGTGCTTCTAGTAGAGTGTGGTGAAAAAAAATCACAGTGGTTTTCAGAACCTCACTTACATAGGCCTACCAACTTTCAAACAAGTCTCATGGTCTAATTTCCACCCCTTTTCAACATCAATGACAGATTGAATGGTGGTTGGTAAGGTAAAATGACAAACACAAAATGTGTTAAAGACGGACCATCTCCAGGCAAGAAGTCAAAATTAGACTGGTATGGTAACATTCAAACTACCCCACTGGTTCCAAAAAAGGGATTAAAAATGATCAAATAAGGCCTGGCTAGCTCAGTCGGTAGAGCATGAGACTTTTAATCTCAGGGTCGTGGGTTCGAGCCCCACGTTGAGCGCATTGCTTTAATCCTAAACTGAGAAGAGAAGTGAGTGTCTGAAAGCGCAAAATTATAATAATAATACGTACCAATTTTTGTGAATGCAATATCTCTGGAACACCTGGAGGGAATTGCTTCAAATTTGGCACAAACGTCCACTTTGACTCAAGAATGAACTGAAAATATTTAGGTGGTCAAAGGTCAAGGTCATTGTGACCTCACGTCCGTCCTATTCTGCAATATCTCAGGAATGCCTAGAGGGAATCTTTTTCAAATTTGGCACAAACGTCCACTCGGTACAGAATACTACTTTCATTGGTCTAGGTAAAAAATGCCCCCATTCTTAAACCACACCCCACCCCTACGCTTTGCCCCTTTCACACTGCCCCACTGGTTCCAAAAGAGAGGTTAAAATAATACTTGACAGGCCCGGCTAGCTCAGTCGGTAGAGCATGAGACTCTTAATCTCAGGGTCGTGGGTTCGAGCCCCACGTTTGGCTCAGCGTTTTAATCTGAGACTGAGAAGAGAAATTAGTGGCCAAAAGCGCAAAATCATAATAATCCAGGAGTTAATAACAAGCGCACCCAACTGAATGCGCAAATGTGCCATGCGGTGCTTCTAGTAGAGTGTGGTGAAAAAAATCACAGTGGTTTTCAGAACCTCACTTACATAGGCCTACCAACTTTCAAACAAGTCTCATGGTCTAATTTCCACCCCTTTTCAACATCAATGACAGATTGAATGGTGGTTGGTAAGGTAAAATGACAAACACAAAATGTGTTAAAGACGGACCATCTCCAGGCAAGAAGTCAAAATTAGACTGGTATGGTAACATTCAAACTACCCCACTGGTTCCAAAAAAGGGATTAAAAATGATCAAATAAGGCCTGGCTAGCTCAGTCGGTAGAGCATGAGACTCTTAATCTCAGGGTCGTGGGTTAGAGCCCCACGTTAGGCGCATTGCTTTAATCCTAAACTGAGAAGAGAAGTGAGTGTCTGAAAGCGCAAAATTATAATAATAATACGTACCAATTTTTGTGAATGCAATATCTCTGGAACACCTGGAGGGAATTGCTTCAAATTTGGCACAAACGTCCACTTTGACTCAAGAATGAACTGAAAATATTTAGGTGGTCAAAGGTCAAGGTCATTGTGACCTCACGTCCGTCCTATTCTGCAATATCTCAGGAATGCCTAGAGGGAATCTTTTTCAAATTTGGCACAAACGTCCACTCGGTACAGAATACTACTTTCATTGGTCTAGGTAAAAAATGCCCCCATTCTTAAACCACACCCCACCCCTACGCTTTGCCCCTTTCACACTGCCCCACTGGTTCCAAAAGAGAGGTTAAAATAATACTTGACAGGCCCGGCTAGCTCAGTCGGTAGAGCATGAGACTCTTAATCTCAGGGTCGTGGGTTCGAGCCCCACGTTGGGCTCAGCTTTTTAATCTGAGACTGAGAAGAGAAATTAGTGGCCAAAAGCGCAAAATCATAATAATCCAGGAGTTACTAACAAGCGCACCCAACTGAATGCGCAAATGTGCCATGCGGTGCTTCTAGTAGAGTGTGGTGAAAAAAAATCACAGTGGTTTTCAGAACCTCAGTTACATAGGCCTACCAACTTTCAAACAAGTCTCATGGTCTATTTTCCACCCCTTTTCAACATCAATGACAGATTGAATGGTGGTTGGTAAGGTAAAATGACAAACACAAAATGTGTTAAAGACGGACCATCTCCAGGCAAGAAGTCAAAATTAGACTGGTATGGTAACATTCAAACTACCCCACTGGTTCCAAAAAAGGGATTCAAAATGATCAAATAAGGCCTGGCTAGCTCAGTCGTTAGAGCATGAGACTCTTTATCTCAGGGTCGTGGGTTCGAGCCCCACGTTGGGCGCATTCCTTTAATCCTAAACTGAGAAGAGAATTGAGTGTCTGAAAGAGCAAAATTATAATAATACGTACTGTACCATTTCTTGTGAATGCAATATCTCTGGAACTCCTGGAGGGAATTGCTTCAAATTTGGCACAAACATCCACTTTGACTCAAGAATGAACTGCAAATATTTAGGTGGTCAAAGGTCAAGGTCATTGTGACCTCACGTCCGTCCTATTCTGCAATATCTCAGGAATGCCTAGAGGGAATCTTTTTCAAATTTGGCACAAACGTCCACTCGGTACAGAATACTACTTTCATTGGTCTAGGTAAAAAATGCCCCCATTCTTAAACCACACCCCACCCCTACGCTTTGCCCCTTTCACACTGCCCCACTGGTTCCAAAAGAGAGGTTAAAATAATACTTGACAGGCCCGGCTAGCTCAGTCGGTAGAGCATGAGACTCTTGGGTTCGAGCCCCACGTTGGGCTCAGCGTTTTAATCTGAGACTGAGAAGAGAAATTAGTGGCCAAAAGCGCAAAATCATAATAATCCAGGAGTTAATAACAAGCGCACCCAACTGAATGCGCAAATGTGCCATGCGGTGCTTCTAGTAGAGTGTGGTGAAAAAAAATCACAGTGGTTTTCAGAACCTCAGTTACATAAGCCTACCAACTTTCAAACAAGTCTCATGGTCTATTTTCCACCCCTTTTCAACATCAATGACAGATTGAATGGTGGTTGGTAAGGTAAAATGACAAACACAAAATGTGTTAAAGACGGACCATCTCCAGGCAAGAAGTCAAAATTAGACTGGTATGGTAACATTCAAACTACCCCACTGGTTCCAAAAAAGGGATTCAAATTGATCAAATAAGGCCTGGCTAGCTCAGTCGGTAGAGCATGAGACTCTTAATCTCAGGGTCCTGGGTTCGAGCCCCACGTTGGGCGCATTGCTGTAATCCTAAACTGAGAAGAAAAATGAGTGTCTGAAAGCGCAAAATTATAATAATACGTACCATTTCTTGTGAATGCAATATCTCTGGAACACCTGGAGGGAATTGCTTTTATATTTGGCACAAACGTCCACTTTGACTCAAGAATGAACTGAAAATATTTAGGTGGTCAAAGGTCAAGGTCATTGTGACCTCACGTCCGTCCTATTCTGCAATATCTCAGGAATGCCTAGAGGGAATCTTTTTCAAATTTGGCACAAACGTCCACTCGGTACAGAATACTACTTTCATTGGTCTAGGTAAAAAATGCCCCCATTCTTAAACCACACCCCACCCCTACGCTTTGCCCCTTTCACACTGCCCCACTGGTTCCAAAAGAGAGGTTAAAATAATACTTGACAGGCCCGGCTAGCTCAGTCGGTAGAGCATGAGACTCTTAATCTCAGGGTCGTGGGTTCGAGCCCCACGTTGGGCTCAGCTTTTTAATCTGAGACTGAGAAGAGAAATTCGTGGCCAAAAGCGCAAAATCATAATAATCCAGGAGTTACTAACAAGCGCACCCAACTGAATGCGCAAATGTGCCATGCAGTGCTTCTAGTAGTGTGTGGTGAATAAAAATCACAGTGGTTTTCAGAACCTCAGTTACATAGGCCTACCAACTTTCAAACAAGTCTCATAGTCTATTTTCCACCCCTTTTCAACATCAATGACAGATTGAATGGTGGTTGGTAAGGTAAAATGACAAACACAAAATGTGTTAAAGACGGACCATCTCCAGGCAAGAAGTCAAAATTAGACTGGTATGGTAACATTCAAACTACCCCACTGGTTCCAAAAAAGGGATTAAAAATGATCAAATAAGGCCTGGCTAGCTCAGTCGTTAGAGCATGAGACTCTTTATCTCAGGGTCGTGGGTTCGAGCCCCACGTTGGGCGCATTCCTTTAATCCTAAACTGAGAAGAGAATTGAGTGTCTGAAAGAGCAAAATTATAATAATACGTACTGTACCATTTCTTGTGAATGCAATATCTCTGGAACTCCTGGAGGGAATTGCTTCAAATTTGGCACAAACATCCACTTTGACTCAAGAATGAACTGCAAATATTTAGGTGGTCAAAGGTCAAGGTCATTGTGACCTCACGTCCGTCCTATTCTGCAATATCTCAGGAATGCCTAGAGGGAATCTTTTTCAAATTTGGCACAAACGTCCACTCGGTACAGAATACTACTTTCATTGGTCTAGGTAAAAAATGCCCCCATTCTTAAACCACACCCCACCCCTACGCTTTGCCCCTTTCACACTGCCCCACTGGTTCCAAAAGAGAGGTTAAAATAATACTTGACAGGCCCGGCTAGCTCAGTCGGTAGAGCATGAGACTCTTAATCTCAGGGTCGTGGGTTCGAGCCCCACGTTGGGCTCAGCTTTTTAATCTGAGACTGAGAAGAGAAATTAGTGGCCAAAAGCGCAAAATCATAATAATCCAGCAGTTACTAACAAGCGCACCCAACTGAATGCGCAAATGTGCCATGCAGTGCTTCTAGTAGAGTGTGGTGAAAAAAAATCACAGTGGTTTTCAGAACCTCAGTTACATAGGCCTACCAACTTTCAAACAAGTCTCATGGTCTATTTTCCACCCCTTTTCAACATCAATGACAGATTGAATGGTGGTTGGTAAGGTAAAATGACAAACACAAAATGTGTTAAAGACGGACCATCTCCAGGCAAGAAGTCAAAATTAGACTGGTATGGTAACATTCAAACTACCCCACTGGTTCCAAAAAAGGGATTCAAAATGATCAAATAAGGCCTGGCTAGCTCAGTCGGTAGAGCATGAGACTCTTAATCTCAGGGTCCTGTGTTCGAGCCCCATGTTGGGCGCATTGCTTTAATCCTAAACTGAGAAGAAAAATGAGTGTCTGAAAGCGCACAATTATAATAATACGTACCATTTCTTGTGAATGCAATATCTCTGGAACACCTGGAGGGAATTGCTTTTATATTTGGCTCAAACGTCCACTTTGACTCAAGAATGAACTGAAAATATTTAGGTGGTCAAAGGTCAAGGTCATTGTGACCTCACGTCCGTCCTATTCTGCAATATCTCAGGAATGCCTAGAGGGAATCTTTTTCAAATTTGGCACAAACGTCCACTCGGTACAGAATACTACTTTCATTGGTCTAGGTAAAAAATGCCCCCATTCTTAAACCACACCCCACCCCTACGCTTTGCCCCTTTCACACTGCCCCACTGGTTCCAAAAGAGAGGTTAAAATAATACTTGACAGGCCCGGCTAGCTCAGTCGGTAGAGCATGAGACTCTTAATCTCAGGGTCGTGGGTTTGAGCCCCACGTTGGGCTCAGCTTTTTAATCTGAGACTGAGAAGAGAAATTAGTGGCCAAAAGCGCAAAATCATAATAATCTAGGAGTTACTAACAAGCGCACCCAACTGAATGCGCAAATGTGCCATGCAGTGCTTCTAGTAGAGTGTGGTCAAAAAAAATCACAGTGGTTTTCAGAACCTCAGTTACATAGGCCTACCAACTTTCAAACAAGTCTCATGGTCTATTTTCCACCCCTTTTCAACATCAATGACAGATTGAATGGTGGTTGGTAAGGTAAAATGACAAACACAAAATGTGTTAAAGACGGACCATCTCCAGGCAAGAAGTCAAAATTAGACTGGTATGGTAACATTCAAACTACCCCACTGGTTCCAAAAAAGGGATTCAAAATGATCAAATAAGGCCTGGCTAGCTCAGTCGGTGGAGCATGAGACTCTTAATCTCAGGGTCGTGGGTTCAAGCCCCACGTTGGGCGCATTCCTTTAATCCTAAACTGAGAAGAGAAGTGAGTGTCTGAAAGCGCAAAATTATAATAATACGTACCAATTTTTGTGAATGCAATATCTCTGGAACACCTGGAGGGAATTGCTTCAAATTTGGCACAAACATCCACTTTGACTCAAGAATGAACTGCAAATATTTAGGTGGTCAAAGGTCAAGGTCATTGTGACCTCACGTCCGTCCTATTCTGCAATATCCCAGGAATGCCTAGAGGGAATCTTTTTCAAATTTGGCACAAACGTCCACTCTGTACAGAATACTACTTTCATTGGTCTAGGTAAAAAATGCCCCCATTCTTAAACCACACCCCACCCCTACGCTTTGCCCCTTTCACACTGCCCCACTGGTTCCAAAAGAGAGGTTAAAATAATACTTGACAGGCCCGGCTAGCTCAGTTGGTAGAGCATGAGACTCTTAATCTCAGGGTCGTGGGTTCGAGCCCCACGTTGGGCTCAGCAGTTTAATCTGAGACTGAGAAGAGAAATTAGTGGCCAAAAGCGCAAAATCAGAATAAGCCAGGAGTTAATAACAATCGCACCCAACTGAATGCGCAAATGTGCCATGCTGTGCTTCTAGTAGAGTGTGGTGAAAAAAATCACAGTGGTTTTCAGAACCTCAGTTACATAGGCCTACCAACTTTCAAACAAGTCTCATGGTCTATTTCCCACCCCTTTTCAACATCAATGACAGATTGAATGGTGGTTGGTAAGGTAAAATGACAAACACAAAATGTGTTAAAGACGGACCATCTCCAGGCAAGAAGTCAAAATTAGACTGGTATGGTAACATTCAAACTACCCCACTGGTTCCAAAAAAGGGATTCAAAATGATCAAATAAGGCCTGGCTAGCTCAGTCGGTAGAGCATGAGACTCTTAATCTCAGGGTCGTGGGTTCGAGCCCCACGTTGGGCGCATTGCTTTAATCCTAAACTGAGAAGAAAAATTAGTGTCTGAAAGCGCATTATTATAATAATACGTACCATTTCTTGTGAATGCAATATCTCTGGAACACCTGGAGGGAATTGCTTTTATATTTGGCACAAACGTCCACTTTGACTCAAGAATGAACTGAAAATATTTAGGTGGTCAAAGGTCAAGGTCATTGTGACCTCACGTCCGTCCTATTCTGCAATATCTCAGGAATGCCTAGAGGGAATCTTTTTCAAATTTGGCACAAACGTCCACTCGGTACAGAATACTACTTTCATTGGTCTAGGTAAAAAATGCCCCCATTCTTAAACCACACCCCACCCCTACGCTTTGCCCCTTTCACACTGCCCCACTGGTTCCAAAAGAGAGGTTAAAATAATACTTGACAGGCCCGGCTAGCTCAGTCGGTAGAGCATGAGACTCTTAATCTCAGGGTTGTGGGTTCGAGCCCCACGTTGGGCTCAGCATTTTAATCTGAGACTGAGAAGAGAAATTAGTGGCCAAAAGCGCAAAATCATAATAAGCCAGGAGTTAATAACAATCGCACCCAACTGAATGCGCAAATGTGCCATGCTGTGCTTCTAGTAGAGTGTGGTGAAAAAAATCACAGTGGTTTTCAGAACCTCAGTTACATAGGCCTACCAACTTTCAAACAAGTCTCATGGTCTATTTCCCACCCCTTTTCAACATCAATGACAGATTGAATGGTGGTTGGTAAGGTAAAATGACAAACACAAAATGTGTTAAAGACGGACCATCTCCAGGCAAGAAGTCAAAATTAGACTGGTATGGTAACATTCAAACTACCCCACTGGTTCCAAAAAAGGGATTCAAAATGATCAAATAAGGCCTGGCTAGCTCAGTCGGTAGAGCATGAGACTCTTAATCTCAGGGTCGTGTGTTCGAGCCCCACGTTGGGCGCATTGCTTTAATCCTAAACTGAGAAGAAAAATGAGTGTCTGAAAGCGCAACATTATAATAATACGTACCATTTCTTGTGAATGCAATATCTCTGGAACACCTGGAGGGAATTGCTTTTATATTTGGCACAAACGTCCACTTTGACTCAAAAATGAACTGAAAATATTTAGGTGGTCAAAGGTCAAGGTCATTGTGACCTCACGTCCGTCCTATTCTGCAATATCTCAGGAATGCCTAGAGGGAATCTTTTTCAAATTTGGCACAAACGTCCACTCGGTACAGAATACTACTTTCATTGGTCTAGGTAAAAAATGCCCCCATTCTTAAACCACACCCCACCCCTACGCTTTGCCCCTTTCACACTGCCCCACTGGTTCCAAAAGAGAGGTTAAAATAATACTTGACAGGCCCGGCTAGCTCAGTCGGTAGAGCATGAGACTCTTAATCTCAGGGTCGTGGGTTCGAGCCCCAAGTTGGGCTCAGCTTTTTAATCTGAGACTGAGAAGAGAAATTAGTGGCCAAAAGCGCAAAATCATAATAATCCAGGAGTTAATAACAAGCGCACCCAACTGAATGTGCAAATGTGCCATGCGGTGCTTCTAGTAGAGTGTGGTGAAAAAAAATCACTGGTTTTCAGAACCTCAGTTACATAGGCCTACCAACTTTCAAACAAGTCTCATGGTCTATTTTCCACCTCTTTTCAACATCAATGACAGATTGAATGGTGGTTGGTAAGGTAAAATGACAAACACAAAATGTGTTAAAGACGGACCATCTCCAGGCAAGAAGTCAAAATTAGACTGGTATGGTAACATTCAACCTACCCCACTGGTTCCAAAAAAGGGATTCAAAATGATCAAATAAGGCCTGGCTAGCTCAGTCGGTAGATCATGAGACTCTTAATCTCAGGGTTGTGGGTTCGAGCCCCAAGTTGGGTGCATTCCTTTAATCCTAAACTGAGAAGAGAAGTGAGTGTCTGAAAGAGCAAAATTATAATAATACGTACTGTACCATTTCTTGTGAATGCAATATCTCTGGAACTCCTGGAGGGAATTCCTTCAAATTTGGCACAAACATCCACTTTGACTCAAGAATGAACTGCAAATATTTAGGTGGTCAAAGGTCAAGGTCATTGTGACCTCACGTCCGTCCCATTCTGCAATATCCCAGGAATGCCTAGAGGGAATCTTTTTCAAATTTGGCACAAACGTCCACTCGGTACAGAATACTACTTTCATTGGTCTAGGTAAAAAATGCCCCCATTCTTAAACCACACCCCACCCCTACTCTTTGCCCCTTTCACACTGCCCCACTGGTTCCAAAAGAGAGGTTAAAATAATACTTGACAGGCCCGGCTAGCTCAGTCGGTAGAGCATGAGACTCTTAATCTCAGGGTCGTGGGTTTGAGCCCCATGTTGGGCTCAGCATTTTAATCTGAGACTGAGAAGAGAAATTAGTGGCCAAAAGCGCAAAATCATAATAAGCCAGGAGTTAATAACAATCGCACCCAACTGAATGCGCAAATGTGCCATGCGGTGCTTCTAGTAGAGTGTGGTGAAAAAAATCACAGTGGTTTTCAGAACCTCAGTTACATAGGCCTACCAACTTTCAAACAAGTCTCATGGTCTATTTCCCACCCCTTTTCAACATCAATGACAGATTGAATGTTAAGGTAAAATGACAAACACAAAATGTGTTAAAGACGGACCATCTCCAGGCAAGAAGTCAAAATTAGACTGGTATGGTAACATTCAAACTACCCCACTGGTTCCAAAAAAGGGATTCAAAATGAGAAATTATCCAGGAGTTAATAACAATCGCACCCAACTGAATGCGCAAATGTGCCATGCTGTGCTTCTAGTAGAGTGTGGTGAAAAAAATCACAGTGGTTTTCAGAACCTCAGTTACATAGGCCTACCAACTTTCAAACAAGTCTCATGGTCTATTTCCCACCCCTTTTCAACATCAATGACAGATTGAATGGTGGTTGGTAAGGTAAAATGACAAACACAAAATGTGTTAAAGACGGACCATCTCCAGGCAAGAAGTCAAAATTAGACTGGTATGGTAACATTCAAACTACCCTACTGGTTCCAAAAAAGGGATTCAAAATGATCAAATAAGGCCTGGCTAGCTCAGTCGATAGAGCATGAGACTCTTAATCTCAGGGTCCTGGGTTCGAGCCCCACGTTGGGTGCATTCCTTTAATCCTAAACTGAGAAGAGAAGTGAGTGTCTGAAAGAGAAAAATTATAATAATACGTACTGTACCATTTCTTGTGAATGCAATATCTCTGGAACTCCTGGAGGGAATTGCTTCAAATTTGGCACAAACATCCACTTTGACTCAAGAATGAACTGAAAATATTTAGGTGGTCAAAGGTCAAGGTCATTGTGACCTCACGTCCGTCCTATTCTGCAATATCCCAGGAATGCCTAGAGGGAATCTTTTTCAAATTTGGCACAAACGTCCACTCGGTACAGAATACTACTTTCATTGGTCTAGGTAAAAAATTCCCCCATTCTTAAACCACACCCCACCCCTACGCTTTGCCCCTTTCACACTGCCCCACTGGTTCCAAAAGAGAGGTTAAAATAATACTTGACAGGCCCGGCTAGCTCAGTCGGTAGAGCATGAGACTCTTAATCTCAGGGTCGTGGGTTCGAGCCCCACGTTGGGCGCATTGCTTTAATCCTAAACTGAGAAGAAATATGAGTGTCTGAAAGCGCAAAATTATAATAATACGTACCATTTCTTGTGAATGCAATATCTCTGGAACACCTGGAGGGAATTGCTTTTATATTTGGCACAAACGTCCACTTTGACTCAAGAATGAACTGAAAATATTTAGGTGGTCAAAGGTCAAGGTCATTGTGACCTCACGTCCGTCCTATTCTGCAATATCTCAGGAATGCCTAGAGGGAATCTTTTTCAAATTTGGCACAAACGTCCACTCGGTACAGAATGCTACTTTCATTGGTCTAGGTAAAAAATGCCCCCATTCTTAAACCACACCCCACCCCTACGCTTTGCCCCTTTCACACTGCCCCACTGGTTCCAAAAGAGAGGTTAAAATAATACTTGACAGGCCCTGCTAGCTCAGTCGGTAGAGCATGAGACTCTTAATCTCAGGGTTGTGGGTTCGAGCCCCACGTTGGGCTCAGCGTTTTAATCTGAGACTGAGAAGAGAAATTAGTGGCTAAAAGCGCAAAATCATAATAATCCAGGAGTTAATAACAAGCGCACCCAACGGAATGCGCAAATGTGCCATGCGGTGCTTCTAGTAGAGTGTGGTGAAAAAAAATCACAGTGTTTTTCAGAACCTCAGTTACATAGGCCTACCAACTTTCAAACAAGTATCATGGTCTAATTTCCACCCCTTTTCAACATCAATGACAGATTGAATGGTGGTTGGTAAGGTAAAATGACAAACACAAAATGTGTTAAAGACGGACCATCTCCAGGCAAGAAGTCAAAATTAGACTGGTATGGTAACATTCAAACTACCCCACTGGTTCCAAAAAAGGGATTCAAAATGATCAAATAAGGCCTGGCTAGCTCAGTCGGTAGAGCATGAGATTCTTAATCTCAGGGTCGTGGGTTCGAGCCCCACGTTGGGCGCATTGCTTTAATCCTAAACTGAGAAGAAAAATGAGTGTCGGAAAGCGTGAAATTATAATAATACGTACCATTTCTTGTGAATGCAATATCTCTGGAACACCTGGAGGGAATTGCTTTTATATTTGGCACAAACGTCCACTTTGACTCAAGAATGAACTGAAAATATTTAGGTGGTCAAAGGTCAAGGTCATTGTGACCTCACGTCCGTCCCATTCTGCAATATCCCAGGAATGCCTAGAGGGAATCTTTTTCAAATTTGGCACAAACGTCCACTCGGTACAGAATACTACTTTCATTGGACTAGGTAAAAAATGCCCCCATTCTTAAACCACACCCCACCCCTACGCTTTGCCCCTTTCACACTGCCCCACTGGTTCCAAAAGAGAGGTTAAAATAATACTTGACAGGCCCGGCTAGCTCAGTCGGTAGAGCCTGAGACTCTTAATCTCAGGGTCGTGGGTTCGAGCCCCACGTTGGGCTCAGCCTTTTAATCTGAGACTGAGAAGAGAAATTAGTGGCCAAGAGCACAAAATCATAATAAGCCAGGAGTTAATAACAAGCGCACCGAACTGAATGCGCAAATGTGCCATGCGGTGCTTCTAGTAGAGTGTGGTGAAAAAAATCACAGTGGTTTTCAGAACCTCAGTTACATAGGCCTACCAACTTTAAAACAAGTTTCATGGTCAATTTCCCACCCCTTTTCAACATCAATGACAGATTGAATGGTGGTTGGTAAGGTAAAATCACAAACACAAAATGTGTTAAAGACGGACCATCTCCAGGCAAGAAGTCAAAATTAGACTTGTATGGTAACATTCAAACTACCCCACTGGTTCCAAAAAAGGGATTCAAAATGATAAAATAAGGCCTGGCTAGCTCAGTCGGTAGAGCATGAGACTCTTAATCTCAGGGTCGTGGGTTCGAGCCCCATGTTGGGCGCATTCCTTTAATCCTAAACTGAGAAGAGAAGTGAGTGTCTGAAAGAGCAAAATTATAATAATACGTACTGTACCATTTCTTGTGAATGCAATATCTCTGGAACTCCTGGAGGGAATTGCTTCAAATTTGGCACAAACATCCACTTTGACTCAAGAATGAACTGCAAATATTTAGGTGGTCAAAGGTCAAGGTCATTGTGACCTCACGTCCGTCCTATTCTGCAATATCCCAGGAATGCCTAGAGGGAATCTTTTTCAAATTCCGCACAAACGTCCACTCGGTACAGAATACTACTTTCATTGGTCTAGGTAAAAAATGCCCCCATTCTTAAACCACACCCCACCCCTACGCTTTGCCCCTTTCACACTGCCCCACTGGTTCCAAAAGAGAGGTTAAAATAATACTTGAAAGACCCGGCTAGCTCAGTCGGTAGAGCATGAGACTCTTAATCTCAGGGTCGTGGGTTCGAGCCCCACGTTGGGCTCAGCGTTTTAATCTGAGACTGAGAAGAGAAATTAGTGGCCAAAAGCGCAAAATCATAATAATCCAGGAGTTAATAACAAGCGCACCCAACTGAATGCGCAAATGTGCCATGCGGTGCTTCTAGTAGAGTGTGGTGAAAAAAAATCACAGTCGTTTTCAGAACCTCAGTTACATAGGCCTACCAACTTTCAAACAAGTCTCATGGTCTAATTTCCACCCCTTTTCAACATCAATGACAAATTGAATGGTGTTTGGTAAGGTAAAATGACAAACACAAAATGTGTTAAAGACGGACCATCTCCAGGCAAGAAGTCAAAATTAGACTCATATGGTAACATTCAAACTACCCCACTGGTTCCAAAAAAGGGATTCAAAATGATCAAATAAGGCCTGGCTAGCTCAGTCGGTAGAGCATGAGACTCTTAATCTCAGGGTCGTGGGTTCGAGCCCCACGTTGGGCGCATTGCTTTAATCCTAAACTGAGAAGAAAAATGAGTGTCGGAAAGCGTGAAATTATAATAATACGTACCATTTCTTGTGAATGCAATATCTCTGGAACACCTGGAGGGAATTGCTTTTATATTTGGCACAAACGTCCACTTTGACTCAAGAATGAACTGAAAATATTTAGGTGGTCAAAGGTCAAGGTCATTGTGACCTCACGTCCGTCCCATTCTGCAATATCCCAGGAATGCCTAGAGGGAATCTTTTTCAAATTGGGCACAAACGTCCACTCGGTACAGAATACTACTTTCATTGGACTAGGTAAAAAATTCCCCCATTCTTAAACCACACCCCACCCCTACGCTTTGCCCCTTTCACACTGCCCCACTGGTTCCAAAAGAGAGGTTAAAATAATACTTGACAGGCCCGGCTAGCTCAGTCGGTAGAGCATGAGACTCTTAATCTCAGGGTCGTGGGTTCGAGCCCCACGTTGGGCTCAGCCTTTTAATCTGAGACTGAGAAGAGAAATTAGTGGCCAAGAGCGCAAAATCATAATAAGCCAGGAGTTAATAACAAGCGCACCGAACTGAATGCGCAAATGTGCCATGCGATGCTTCTAGTAGAGTGTGGTGAAAAAAATCACAGTGGTTTTCAGAACCTCAGTTACATAGGCCTACCAACTTTAAAACAAGTTTCATGGTCAATTTCCCACCCCTTTTCAACATCAATGACAGATTGAATGGTGGTTGGTAAGGTAAAATCACAAACACAAAATGTGTTAAAGACGGACCATCTCCAGGCAAGAAGTCAAAATTAGACTTGTATGGTAACATTCAAACTACCCCACTGGTTCCAAAAAAGGGATTCAAAATGATCAAATAAGGCCTGGCTAGCTCAGTCGGTAGAGCATGAGACTCTTAATCTCAGGGTCGTGGGTTTGAGCCCCATGTTGGGCGCATTCCTTTAATCCTAAACTGAGAAGAGAAGTGAGTGTCTGAAAGAGCAAAATTATAATAATACGTACTGTACCATTTCTTGTGAATGCAATATCTCTGGAACTCCTGGAGGGAATTGCTTCAAATTTGGCACAAACATCCACTTTGACTCAAGAATGAACTGCAAATATTTAGGTGGTCAAAGGTCAAGGTCATTGTGACCTCACGTCCGTCCTATTCTGCAATATCCCAGGAATGCCTAGAGGGAATCTTTTTCAAATTTCGCACAAACGTCCACTCGGTACAGAATACTACTTTCATTGGTCTAGGTAAAAAATGCCCCCATTCTTAAACCACACCCCACCCCTACGCTTTGCCCCTTTCACACTGCCCCACTGGTTCCAAAAGAGAGGTTAAAATAATACTTGAAAGACCCGGCTAGCTCAGTCGGTAGAGCATGAGACTCTTAATCTCAGGGTCGTGGGTTCGAGCTCCACGTTGGGCTCAGCGTTTTAATCTGAGACTGAGAAGAGAAATTAGTGGCCAAAAGCGCAAAATCATAATAATCCAGGAGTTAATAACAAGCGCACCCAACTGAATGCGCAAATGTGCCATGCGGTGCTTCTAGTAGAGTGTGGTGAAAAAAAATCACAGTGGTTTTCAGAACCTCAGTTACATAGGCCTACCAACTTTCAAACAAGTCTCATGGTCTAATTTCCACCCCTTTTCAACATCAATGACAAATTGAATGGTGTTTGGTAAGGTAAAATGACAAACACAAAATGTGTTAAAGACGGACCATCTCCAGGCAAGAAGTCAAAATTAGACTCGTATGGTAACATTCAAACTACCCCACTGGTTCCAAAAAAGGGATTCAAAATGATCAAATAAGGCCTGGCTAGCTCAGTCGGTAGAGCATGAGACTCTTAATCTCAGGGTCGTGGGTTCGAGCCCCACGTTGGGTGCATTGCTTTAATCCTAAACTCAGAAGAAAAATGAGTGTCTGAAAGCGCAAAATTATAATAATACGGACCATTTCTTGTGAATGCAATATCTCTGGAACTCCTGGAGGGAATTGCTTCAAATTTGGCACAAACATCCACTTTGACTCAAGAATGAACTGCAAATATTTAGGTGGTCAAAGGTCAAGGTCATTGTGACCTCACGTCCGTCCTATTCTGCAATATCCCAGGAATGCCTAGAGGGAATCTTTTTCAAATTTGGCACAAACGTCCACTCGGTACAGAATACTACTTGCATTGGTCTAGGTAAAAATTGCCCCCATTCTTAAACCACACCCCACCCCTACGCTTTGCCCCTTTCACACTGCCCCACTGGTTCCAAAAGAGAGGTTAAAATAATACTTGACAGGCCCGGCTAGCTCAGTCGGTAGAGCATGAGACTCTTAATCTCAGGGTCGTGGGATCGAGCCCCACGTTGGGCTCACCTTTTTAATCTGAGACTGAGAAGAGAAATTAGTGGCCAAAAGCGCAAAATCATAATAATCCAGGAGTTAATAACAAGCGCACCCAACTGAATGCGCAAATGTGCCATGCGGTGCTTCTAGTAGAGTGTGGTGAAAAAAAATCACAGTGGTTTTCAGAACCTCAGTTACATAGGCCTACCAACTTTCAAACAAGTCTCATGGTCTATTTTCCACCCCTTTTCAACATCAATGACAGATTGAATGGTGGTTGGTAAGGTAAAATGACAAACACAAAATGTGTTAAAGACGGACCATCTCCAGGCAAGAAGTCAAAATTAGACTGGTATGGTAACATTCAAACTACCCCACTGGTTCCAAAAAAGGGATTCAAAATGATCAAAAAAGGCCTGGCTAGCTCAGTCGGTAGAGCATGAGACTCTTAATCTCAGGGTCGTGGGTTCAAGCCCCACGTTGGGCGCATTCCTTTAATCCTAAACTGAGAAGAGAAGTGAGTGTCTGAAAGAGCAAAATTATAATAATACGTTTCAAGTTTCAAGTTTATTTAATAGTTGTCATACAGAAGTACAGAATACTTTCATACAAAATGCTTCTTACTGTTACGCTCCAGAGACTGTGCTAGACAAGATAGTATCAAATAACATAGTATAGCATGTAATTTAGAAGAAGAAAATGAGGTCACAGTGTTCGGTATAGACATATGTACAATGTTCTGAGTTACCATATAATATACAATACCATGCAGTGTACTAATGTACAGTACTATATAGTGCAAAGCAGAAATGGGATGAGGTACAATTTAGGTACAATTTACAGTAAGATGTACGAGTTGTAGTGCAATCCTTCATCAATAAATATAAAGTGTGGGGAGTGGGTGCTACAGTGTGTTTGTTTAAAGTGGGTGTGTGCTATAAAGTGTGTGGAGTGGGTGCTACAGTGTGTCTGTTTAAAGTGAGTGTGTGCGTTAGTGGTCTGCAAGGGCCTTGAAATAAAGCCCGAGCCCTGCCCGAGCCCTTGAACTTCAGGCCCTGCCCGAAAATAAGCCTGACTGTAAATAATATTTTAAGCCCTAGCCCGCGTGAAAACCCGAAAAAAATTATTATTATTATTATTATTATTATTAAAATATAATTTTTTTTGTATTTGTTTTAAATATTCGAAACACGGTTTTATATGAACGTAATAAATAAACAAAACTAAGAAGCATTTACATAGCCTGTTTCGCAATGCCGTCTCTCCCAGTGCTTGCTTATATAGACTGACTCACACTGTCACACATCAGCCTCGTAAAACGTATTGAACTGGCTATAGAATCTTCTTTGACACACGCACACACGACACACAATAGCCTACTCAGTCAAACAAACAAACTGAAAACAGAAATCAGATTTCGAGCAGAGCAACGTAATGAAAATCACAACAAAACAAGTAGCAGTCGCGACCCAGCAAATAGTATTCATCACTCACCAGACGTCAGCAACGCGTTGAACACCGTTAACAAAACCGGCTACATACATCCCAAGAACAAATTAAAACGTTCGCCAACTGGCTATATTCCAACACAACCAATCGAGTTGAACTTGTCCCCTGAGTTCTCTCTGCGCGCTGCAGTAATTACATCCAAATGTTTCTCTGGCGCAAAAGAGAAAGCGAATCTTAAAACGAAGGTTATCATATAACCCTAGTTATATGAAAAAAAAAAAAAAAAAAAAAAAAAGAAAGAAAAAAAACGGCGGTGCCCGGGCCCGGCCGAGCCCGAATTATTTATTAAAAAAAAAGCCCTACCCAGCCCGAACCCGCCGGGCCGGGCCAGGCCCCGTCGGGCCTGGGCAAGGTTGCAGTGCACTAGTGTGCGTGTGGATGTGTGTGCTATGTGCGTTTGGTGGTTGTTGTTGTGTAGTGTTCATTGTTCGTTTAGCAGTCTGATGGCCTGGGGATAGAAGCTTCTTCTGAGTCTTTCTGTGCTCGCCTTGAGACTCCGGTATCGCTTGCCTGACCGCAGCAGTTCAAAGAGGCAGTTGTTCGGGTGACTGGAGTCTTTAATGATTCTCTTAGCCTTGCCCTTGCAACGCTTGTTGTAAATGTTCTGGAGGGTGGGGAGCCCCCCTCCAATTGTGCGTTCGGCTGAACGTGTCACTCTTTGTAGTCTGCTTCGGTCTTGTGCAGTGCTATTCCCAAACCAGGAGGTGATGTTGCCAGTCAAGATGCTCTCTATTGTACATGAGTAGAAGTTCTTAAGGATCTTCTGACTGACTTGGAACTTCCTTAGGCGCCTGAGGAAGTAGAGGCGTTGTCGTGCCTTCTTCACAACACTGTCAATGTGTGTGGTCCATGTCAAGTCCTCGGATATGTAGGCTCCGAGGTACTTAAAGCTGTTGACTCTCTCAACCGGTGCCCCGTCGATGCTGAGGGGGCTGTAGTCCTTGACCCCCGACCTCCTGAAGTCCACAATCATCTCCTTTGTTTTGCTGACGTTCAGGGAGAGGCTGTTATCCTGGCACCATCCCGCCAGGACCTTGACCTCTTCCAGGTAGGCCCTCTCGTCGTTGGCAGAGATCAGGCCCACCACCACTGTGTCGTCAGCAAATTTGATGATTGTATTGCTACTCCGCTGAGCCACACAGTCGTGTGTGTACAGGGAGTAGAGGAGGGGACTCAGAACACAGCCCTGGGGGGCCCCTATGTTGAGGGTGATGGATGAGGAGGTGCAGTTGCCTGCTCTCACCACCTGGGGTCTGCCAGTCAGGAAGTCCAAGACCCACTGGCAGAGGTCATAGTTCAAGCCCAGGTCCCTGAGCTTGGCTATGAGTATGGCGCTGCTCCGACCGGCTGCCTTTCTGTTCGCTCCGTCGAGACTGTGCTTACTTTTGTTAATATTTATAGTTTTAAGAGTTTTGTCTGTACCAACAGTAGGTGCATTTAATGTGTATGACCGTCAGTCACTTATAGACATCGGATTACGGGAAACTTACCGATTGGATTACTCCCTGGATCAGCTTTCCGAACCGCAGCAATGGCCTGTGGAGATTCTCAGGAAAATGGGACCAGATCCCGACCCCAGGAACAAAGGAACCAGACGGCGTGGGAAGAGAGCTGGGATCCGTAACAGGCTGAGATCCAGACGACACCGAACGCCATTACCCAGTATATTGCTAGCCAATGTACAATCAATTGACAATAAACTGGACGATATCCGAGCAAGGATTCAATACCAAAGAGACGTTAGGGACTGCAACGTTCTCTGCTTCACCGAGACGTGGCTGTCGCCGGACGTCCCAGACCACGCAATCCAACCGGCCGAACACTTCTTCATCCACTGCAAGGACAGGTCAGCAGAGTCCGGCAAACAACGTGGAGGAGGTATCGCCTTCATGTTTAACAACAATTGGAGCGATCCAACTAACGTGAAGGAATTATCCAACCACTGCTGCCCAGACCTGGAATATATAACCATCAAGTGTCGTCCTTTCTTCCTCCCGAGGGAGTTAACGGCGATCGTCCTGATCGGAGTGTATATTCCACCGCAAGCCAGTAACAACGTCGCGCTCTCCAGACTCCACGACGAGGTAAATAGAATACAAGCGGCGAACGTTAATGCCGCCATTTTAGTGCTGGGTGATTTCAATAGCGCCAATCTGAGAAAGGTATTACCTGACTTCTATCAGCATGTGACTTGCAACACCAGAGGCGGTAACATCCTAGATCACTGTTACACGCAATTTAAGGGTGGCTACAAGGCTCATTCTGATAGTGGCTTTGGTAAATCAGATCACGCGTCCATTTTCCTTTCACCAAAGTACAAACAGAGAATCAAAAGCACTCCTGTAGTCTCGCGAGAGGTGCAGAAATGGGATTTGACGTCAGAGGAGACTCTCCAGGCTGCGTTTGACTGCACAGACTGGAACGTGTTCCGCGACACAGATAACATTAATGTCTACACGGAGACAGTGCTGGACTATGTTTGTACTTTGGTGGAAGAAACAATCCCCACTACCAAAATGAGAGTTTACCCAAATCAAAAACCCTGGGTAGACAAATCCGTCCGTGAAGCTCTGAGAGAGCGCACCAAAGCATACAACGACGGCCTAGTGGCAGGCAACATGAATGACCACAAGGTGGCGCGATACAACGTAAGGAGGACAGTGACAGAGGCCAAACGGCGCTACAGGGATACAATTGAACTCCAGTTTGAACAAGCTGACTCTAGAGCTATGTGGCAGGGGCTCAAAACGATGACAGACTACAAAGGCGCCTCCCTCAAACTGAACAGTGACATCTCCTTAGCAAATGACCTCAATACCTTCTTTGCGAGGTTTGATGCTGGTAATAACAACACCAGCCCACAAGCCACGGCAATGGGGGGGGGGGGGGGGTCTGCTGCTGATGGAGACTCAGTGTTCAGGGTAACAGAGCATGAGGTGAGGCGGACCTTTAAAAAAGTGAATATCAGGAAGGCAGCAGGTCCGGACGGCATCCCCGGCCGCGTCCTAAAAGTCTGTGCCGACCAACTAGCCCCGGTATTCACTGACATATTTAACCTGTCCTTAGAACAGGCTGTCATCCCCACCTGCCTGAAGAAGTCCACTATTATCCCTGTACCCAAAAAATCCAAGCCTGCTTGCCTCAACGACTACCGCCCTGTAGCTCTCACCTCCATAGCCATGAAGTGCTTTGAGAAGCTAGTAAAGGGCTACATCTGCTCCTCCCTCCCCATCAACATGGACCCCCTGCAATTTGCATACCGTCCCAACAGGTCCACGGAGGACGCCATAGCCCATGTGCTGCACACAGCAGCATCACACCTGGACAAGAGGCAGGGGAACTATGTGAGAATGCTATTCATCGACTACAGCTCGGCATTCAATACCATAGTCCCCTCCATACTCATAGCCAACGTACTGTACCATTTCTTGTGAATGCAATATCTCTGGAACTCCTGGAGGGAATTGCTTCAAATTTAGCACAAACATCCACTTTGACTCAAGAATGAACTGCAAATATTTAGGTGGTCAAAGGTCAAGGTCATTGTGACCTCACGTCCGTCCTATTCTGCAATATCCCAGGAATGCCTAGAGGGAATCTTTTTCAAATTTGGCACAAACGTCCACTCGGTACAGAATACTACTTTCATTGGTCTAGGTAAAAAATGCCCCCATTCTTAAACCACACCCCACCCCTACGCTTTGCCCCTTTCACACTGCCCCACTGGTTCCAAAAGAGAGGTTAAAATAATACTTGACAACCCCGGCTAGCTCAGTCGGTAGAGCATGAGACTCTTAATCTCAGGGTCGTGGGTTCAAGCCCCATGTTGGGCGCATTCCTTTAATCCTAAACTGAGAAGAGAAGTGAGTGTCTGAAAGAGCAAAATTATAATAATACGTACTGTACCATTTCTTGTGAATGCGATATCTCTGGAACTCCTGGAGGGAATTGCTTCAAATTTGGCACAAAATTCCACTTTGACTCAAGAATGAACTGCAAATATTTAGGTGGTCAAAGGTCAAGGTCATTGTGACCTCACGTCCGTCCTATTCTGCAATATCCCAGGAATGCCTAGAGGGAATCTTTTTCAAATTTGGCACAAACGTCCACTCGGTACAGAATACTACTTTCATTGGTCTAGGTAAAAAATTCCCCCATTCTTAAACCACACCCCACCCCTACGCTTTGCCCCTTTCACACTGCCCCACTGGTTCCAAAAGAGAGGTTAAAATAATACTTGACAGGCCTGGCTAGCTCAGTCGGTAGAGCATGAGACTCTTAATCTCAGGGTCGTGGTTTCAAGCCCCACGTTGGGCGCATAACTTTAATCCTAAACTGAGAAGAGAAGTGAGTGTCTGAAAGAGCAAAATTATAATAATACGTACTGTACCATTTCTTGTGAATGCAATATCTCTGGAACTCCTGGAGGGAATTGCTTCAAATTTGGCACAAACATCCACTTTGACTCAAGAATGAACTGCAAATATTTAGGTGGTCAAAGGTCAAGGTCATTGTGACCTCACGTCCGTCCTATTCTGCAATATCCCAGGAATGCCTAGAGGGAATCTTTTTCAAATTTGGCACAAACGTCCACTCGGTACAGAATACTACTTTCATTGGTCTAGGTAAAAAATTCCCCCATTCTTAATCCACACCCCACCCCTACGCTTTGCCCCTTTCACACTGCCCCACTGGTTCCAAAAGAGAGGTTAAAATAATACTTGATAGGCCCGGCTAGCTCAGTCGGTAGAGCATGAGACTCTTAATCTCAGGGTCGTGGGTTTGAGCCCCACGTTGGGCTCAGCGTTTTAATCTGAGACTGAGAAGAGAAATTAGTGGCCAAAAGCGCAAAATCATAATAATCCAGGAGTTAATAACAAGCGCACCCAACTGAATGCGCAAATGTGCCATGCGGTGCTTCTAGTAGAGTGTGGTGAAAAAAAATCACAGTGGTTTTCAGAACCTCAGTTACATAGGCCTACCAACTTTCAAACAAGTCTCATGGTCTATTTTCCACCCCTTTTCAACATCAATGACAGATTGAATGGTGGTTGGTAAGGTAAAATGACAAACACAAAATGTGTTAAAGACGGACCATCTCCAGGCAAGAAGTCAAAATTAGACTGGTATGGTAACATTCAAACTACCCCACTGGTTCCAAAAAAGGGATTCAAAATGATCAAAAAAGGCCTGGCTAGCTCAGTCGGTAGAGCATGAGACTCTTAATCTCAGGGTCGTGGGTTCGAGCCCCACGTTGGGCGCATTGCTGTAATCCTAAACTGAGAAGAAATATGAGTGTCTGAAAGCGCAAAATTATAATAATACGTACCATTTCTTGTGAATGCAATATCTCTGGAACACCTGGAGGGAATTGCTTTTATATTTGGCACAAACGTCCACTTTGACTCAAGAATGAACTGAAAATATTTAGGTGGTCAAAGGTCAAGGTCATTGTGACCTCACGTCCGTCCTATTCTGCAATATCTCAGGAATGCCTAGAGGGAATCTTTTTCAAATTTGGCACAAACGTCCACTCGGTACAGAATGCTACTTTCATTGGTCTAGGTAAAAAATGCCCCCATTCTTAAACCACACCCCACCCCTACGCTTTGCCCCTTTCACACTGCCCCACTGGTTCCAAAAGAGAGGTTAAAATAATACTTGACAGGCCCGGCTAGCTCAGTCGGTAGAGCATGAGACTCTTAATCTCAGGGTCGTGGGTTCGAGCCCCACGTTGGGCGCAGCGTTTTAATCTGAGACTGAGAAGAGAAATTAGTGGCCAAAAGCGCAAAATCATAATAAACCAGGAGTTAATAACAATCGCACCCAACTGAATGCGCAAATGTGCCATACGGTGCTTCTAGTAGAGTGTGGTGAAAAAAATCACAGTGGTTTTCAGAACCTCAGTTACATAGGCCTACCAACTTTCAAACAAGTCTCATGTTCTATTTCCCACCCCTTTTCAACATCAATGACAGATTGAATGGTGGTTGGTAAGGTAAAATGACAAACACAAAATGTGTTAAAGACGGACCATCTCCAGGCAAGAAGTCAAAATTAGACTGGTATGGTAACATTCAAACTACCCCACTGGTTCCAAAAAAGGGATTCAAAATGATCAAATAAGGCCTGGCTAGCTCAGTCGGTAGAGCATGAGACTCTTAATCTCAGGGTCGTGGGTTCGAGCCCCACGTTGGGCGCATTGCTTTAATCCTAAACTGAGAAGAAAAATGAGTGTCTGAAAGCGCAAAATTATAATAATACGTACCATTTCTTGTGAATGCAATATCTCTGGAACACCTGGAGGGGATTACTTTTATATTTGGCACAAACGTCCACTTTGACTCAAGAATGAACTGAAAATATTTAGGTGGTCAAAGGTCAAGGTCATTGTGACCTCACGTCCGTCCCATTCTGCAATATCCCAGGAATGCCTAGAGGGAATCTTTTTCAAATTTGGCACAAACGTCCACTCGGTACAGAATACTACTTTCATTGGTCTAGGTAAAAAATGCCCCCATTCTTAAACCACACTTCACCCCTACTGTAACTGAGGGGTACAATTCCCTGACTGTATTAATAAGTATGGTATCATTAAACCACTACCGTCTTATGTACATTACTACTGGCCATACAGTACACAGGTATATGATGAGAACACCTCCACAATGACACGGTTTCCACACAAATCTGGGTTAAGAATATTTATTAGCAGCAATAGTACATAATATACTTTACTTTGAATGCGCTTATAAGGCAAAGGAATATGCGTAGGCAAATCAATAACGTATGTCCATTCTCATATTACGCAGGAGATAATAATACAACCTGAATCTTAGGAATTATATCTATGGTACTCTGGGGAGGCAGCGGGAGATACTGGTAGGGGGTTCCCACCGGTTGTAAGCCAGCAGGGGGAGGAAATGTTCGAATGCAAAGTCTGGATCAGCGGGGACTCAATAAGCTCCTGCTATGGGAGGCGGTATATTACTGCCTGATCGGCAGACGAAAGCAGCAGCTGTAATCCCAGTATGCGTGCAGCACAGGTGAAAGCCGGCCAGCCTCTCCTTGAGACGGGCTCGAGTGATGTTCCTCACGTCACGGGTAAATCCCACACAGTAGTGGGGTGTAGACGATTCTTCTCCGCTCCAACAGCCTGGTCCAAAGCAATAATAATAATAATCCAGCCGGAAAAGGGCTCTGCATTCACCGGTGTAGATTCTCCGGTGCGCGGTACTTCACATTAACTAGGTTGAACTTGACGTTATTCAACTAAGCTCTGACACTTTACTATCCTATTCGCACGCGGCTATAAGTGCTCTATTTAGACGCACGGTTGCTCACTTCACTTGGTCGTTGACTCGTGATGAAGGCTTTACTAGTAAGGAGCGAACGATACGTTGAACAAACGTATTAGGATAAGACAAGACTCTATTTTGGGGCAAAACGGGCCCACTTCACAGCACGTTGTATCGTGGTGAGGCTTCACTTGGGTAACTCGAACTACTTCTGTATTCACCTGCGCCATATTTATACGTTTAGGCGAACAAACTAGTACCAGCCTTATTCCTGTCTCGTAGTCTTGGGCAGAACCGGGCATGTTGAGACAAGCCTTGACGGTGGCTTTGAACTCGACTCTGGGGGTATGACACTGGCGCTGGTGGAACGCTATCCAATAAGAGAACGAAATATTATGGTCTGTACTAGGTTAAAGGGATATGCCGTGTATATGTACAAAGAATACACAAGGGATATCAGACGATATACAAATAGTATACATGGGATCTCAAGCAATAAATATATATATTCGGTTTAATCTGACCCTTTGTAACACCTACGCTTTGCCCCTTTTACACTGCCCCACTGGTTCCAAAAGAGAGGTTAAAATAATACTTGACAGGCCCGGCTAGCTCAGTCGGTAGAGCATGAGACTCTTAATCTCAGGGTCGTGGGTTCGAGCCCCACGTTGGGCGCAGCCTTTTAATCTGAGACTGAGAAGAGAAATTAGTGGCCAAAAGCGCAAAATCATAATAAGCCAGGAGTTAATAACAAGCGCACCCAACTGAATGCGCAAATGTGCCATGCGGTGCTTCTAGTAGAGTCTGGTGAAAAAAATCACAGTGGTTTTCAGAACCTCAGTTACATAGGCCTACCAACTTTAAAACAAGTCTTGTGGTCTATTTCCCACCCCTTTTCAACATCAATGACAGATTGAATGGTGGTTGGTAAGGTAAAATCACAAACACAAAATGTGTTAAAGACGGACCATCTCCAGGCAAGAAGTCAAAATTAGACTGGTATGGTAACATTCAAACTACCCCACTGGTTCCAAAAAAGGGATTCAAAATGATCAAATAAGGCCTGGCTAGCTCAGTCGGTAGAGCATGAGACTCTTAATATCAGGGTCGTGGGTTCGAGCCCCACGTTGTGCGCATTGCTTTAATCCTAAACTGAGAAGAGAAGTGAGTGTCTGAAAGCGCAAAATTATAATAATACGTACCAATTTTTGTGAATGCAATATCTCTGGAACACCTGGAGGGAATTGCTTCAAATTTGGCACAAACGTCCACTTTGACTCAAGAATGAACTGAAAATATTTAGGTGGTCAAAGGTCAAGGTCATTGTGACCTCACGTCCGTCCCATTCTGCAATATCCCAGGAATGCCTAGAGGGAATCTTTTTCAAATTTGGCACAAACGTCCACTCGGTACAGAATACTACTTTCATTGGTCTAGGTAAAAAATGCCCCCATTCTTAAACCACACCCCACCCCTATGCTTTGCCCCTTTCACACTGCCCCACTGGTTCCAAAAGAGAGGTTAAAATAATACTTGACAGGCCCGGCTAGCTCAGTCGGTAGAGCATGAGACTCTTAATCTCAGGGTCGTGGGTTCGAGCCCCACGTTGGGCTCAGCGTTTTAATCTGAGACTGAGAAGAGAAATTAGTGGCCAAAAGCGCGAAATCATAATAAGCCAGGAGTTAATAACAAGCGCACCCAACTGAATGCGCAAATGTGCCATGCGGTGCTTCTAGTAGAGTGTGGTGAAAAAAATCACAGTGGTTTTCAGAACCTCAGTTACATAGGCCTACCAACTTTCAAACAAGTCTCATGGTCTATTTCCCACCCCTTTTCAACATCAATGACAGATTGAATGGTGGTTGGTAAGGTAAAATGACAAACACAAAATGTGTTAAAGACGGACCATCTCCAGGCAAGAAGTCAAAATTAGACTTGTATGGTAACATTCAAACTACCCCACTGGTTCCAAAAAAGGGATTCAAAATGATCAAATAAGGCCTGGCTTGCTCAGTCGGTAGAGCATGAGACTCTTAATCTCAGGGTCGTGGGTTCGAGCCCCACGTTGGGCGCATTGCTTTAATCCTAAACTGAGAAGAAAAATGAGTGTCTGAAAGCGCAAAATTATAATAATACGTACCATTTCTTGTGAATGCAATATCTCTGGAACACCTGGAGGGAATTGCTTTTATATTTGGCACAAACGTCCACTTTGACTCAAGAATGAACTGAAAATATTTAGGTGGTCAAAGGTCAAGGTCATTGTGACCTCACGTCCGTCCCATTCTGCAATATCCCAGGAATGCCTAGAGGGAATCTTTTTCAAATTTGGCACAAACGTCCACTCGGTACAGAATACTACTTTCATTGGTCTAGGTAAAAAATTCCCCCATTTTTAAACCACACCCCACCCCTACTGTAACTGAGGGGTACAATTCCCTGACTGTATTAATAAGTATGGTATCATTAAACCACTACCGTCTTATGTACATTACTACTGGCCATACAGTACACAGGTATATGATGAGAACACCTCCACAATGACACGGTTTCCACACAAATCTGGGTTAAGAATATTTATTAGCAGCAATAGTACATAATATACTTTACTTTGAATGCGCTTATAAGGCAAAGGAATATGCGTAGGCAAATCAATAACGTATGTCCATTCTCATATTACGCAGGAGATAATAATACAACCTGAATCTTAGGAATTATATCTATGGTACTCTGGGGAGGCAGCGGGAGATACTGGTAGGGGGTTCCCACCGGTTGTAAGCCAGCAGGGGGAGGAAATGTTCGAATGCAAAGTCTGGATCAGCGGGGACTCAATAAGCTCCTGCTATGGGAGGCGGTATATTACTGCCTGATCGGCAGACGAAAGCAGCAGCTGTAATCCCAGTATGCGTGCAGCACAGGTGAAAGCCGGCCAGCCTCTCCTTGAGACGGGCTCGAGTGATGTTCCTCACGTCACGGGTAAATCCCACACAGTAGTGGGGTGTAGACGATTCTTCTCCGCTCCAACAGCCTGGTCCAAAGCAATAATAATAATAATCCAGCCGGAAAAAGGGCTCTGCATTCACCGGTGTAGATTCTCCGGTGCGCGGTACTTCACATTAACTAGGTTGAACTTGACGTTATTCAACTAAGCTCTGACACTTTACTATCCTATTCGCACGCGGCTATAAGTGCTCTATTTAGACGCACGGTTGCTCACTTCACTTGGTCGTTGACTCGTGATGAAGGCTTTACTAGTAAGGAGCGAACGATACGTTGAACAAACGTATTAGGATAAGACAAGACTCTATTTTGCGGCAAAACGGGCCCACGTCACAGCACGTTGTATCGTGGTGAGGCTTCACTTGGGTAACTCGAACTACTTCTGTATTCACCTGCGCCATATTTATACGTTTAGGCGAACAAACTAGTACCAGCCTTATTCCTGTCTCGTAGTCTTGGGCAGAACCGGGCATGTTGAGACAAGCCTTGACGGTGGCTTTGAACTCGACTCTGGGGGTATGGCACTGGCGCTGGTGGAACGCTATCCAATAAGAGAACGAAATATTATGGTCTGTACTAGGTTAAAGGGATATTCCGTGTATATGTACAAAGAATACACAAGGGATATCAGACGATATACAAATAGTATACATGGGATCTCAAGCAATAAATATATATATTCGGTTTAATCTGACCCTTTGTAACACCTACGCTATGCCCCTTTCACACTGCCCCACTGGTTCCAAACGAGAGGTTAAAATAATACTTGACAGGCCCGGCTAGCTCAGTCGGTAGAGCATGAGACTCTTAATCTCAGGGTCGTGGGTTCGAGCCCCACGTTGGGTGCAGCCTTTTAATCTGAGACTGAGAAGAGAAATTAGTGGCCAAAAGCGCAAAATCATAATAAGCCAGGAGTTAATAACAAGCGCACCCAACTGAATGCGCAAATGTGCCATGCGGTGCTTCTAGTAGAGTCTGGTGAAAAAAATCACAGTGGTTTTCAGAACCTCAGTTACATAGGCCTACCAACTTTAAAACAAGTCTTGTGGTCTATTTCCCACCCCTTTTCAACATCAATGACAGATTGAATGGTGGTTGGTAAGGTAAAATCACAAACACAAAATGTGTTAAAGACGGACCATCTCCAGGCAAGAAGTCAAAATTAGACTGGTATGGTAACATTCAAACTACCCCACTGGTTCCTAAAAAGGGATTCAAAATGATCAAATAAGGCCTGGCTAGCTCAGTCGGTAGAGCATGAGACTCTTAATCTCAGGGTCGTGGGTTCGAGCCCCACGTTGGGCTCAGCGTTTTAATCTGAGACTGAGAAAAGAAATTAGTGGCCAAAAGCGCAAAATCATAATAAGCCAGGAGTTAATAACAAGCGCACCCAACTGAATGCGCAAATGTGCCATGCGGTGCTTCTAGTAGATTGTGGTGAAAAAAATCACAGTGGTTTTCAGAACCTCAGTTACATAGGCCTACCAACTTTAAAACAAGTCTTGTGGTCTATTTCCCACCCCTTTTCAACATCAATGACAGATTGAATGGTGGTTGGTAAGGTAAAATCACAAACACAAAATGTGTTAAAGACGGACCATCTCCAGGCAAGAAGTCAAAATTAGACTGGTATGGTAACATTCAAACTACCCCACTGGTTCCTAAAAAGGGATTCAAAATGATCAAATAAGGCCTGGCTAGCTCAGTCGGTAGAGCATGAGACTCTTAATCTCAGGGTCGTGGGTTCGAGCCCCAGGTAAGGTAAAATGACAAACACAAAATGTGTTAAAGACGGACCATCTCCAGGCAAGAAGTCAAAATTAGACTGGTATGGTAACATTCAAACTACCCCACTGGTTCCAAAAAAGGGATTCAAAATGATCAAATAAGGCCTGGCTAGCTCAGTCGATAGAGCATGAGACTCTTAATCTCAGGGTCGTGGGTTCGAGCCCCACGTTGGGTGCATTCCTTTAATCCTAAACTGAGAAGAGAAGTGGGTGTCTGAAAGAGCAAAATTATAATAATACGTACTGTACCATTTCTTGTGAATGCAATATCTCTGGAACTCCTGGAGGGAATTGCTTCAAATTTGGCACAAACATCCACTTTGACTCAAGAATGAACTGCAAATATTTAGGTGGTCAAAGGTCAAGGTCATTGTGACCTCACGTCCGTCCTATTATGCAATATCCCAGGAATGCCTAGAGGGAATCTTTTTCAAATTTGGCACAAACGTCCATTCGGTACAGAATACTACTTTCATTGGTCTAGGTAAAAAATGCCCCCATTCTTAAACCACACCCCACCCCTACGCTTTTCCCCTTTCACACTGCCCCACTGGTTCCAAAAGAGAGGTTAAAATAATACTTGACAGGCCCGGCTAGCTCAGTCGGTAGAGCATGAGACTCTTAATCTCAGGGTCGTGGGTTCGAGCCCCATGTTGGGCTCAGCATTTTAATCTGAGACTGAGAAGAGAAATTAGTGGCCAAAAGCGCAAAATCATAATAAGCCAGGAGTTAATAACAATCGCACCCAACTGAATGCGCAAATGTGCCATGCGGTGCTTCTAGTAGAGTGTAGTGAAAAAAATCACAGTGGTTTTCAGAACCTCAGTTACATAGGCCTACCAACTTTCAAACAAGTCTCATGGTCTATTTCCCACCCCTTTTCAACATCAATGACAGATTGAATGATGGTTGGTAAGGTAAAATGACAAACACAAAATGTGTTAAAGACGGACCATCTCCAGGCAAGAAGTCAAAATTAGACTGGTATGGTAACATTCAAACTACCCCACTGGTTCCAAAAAAGGGATTCAAAATGATCAAATAAGGCCTGGCTAGCTCAGTCGGTAGAGCATGAGACTCTTAATCTCAGGTTCGTGGGTTCGAGCCCCACGTTGGTCGCATTGCTTTAATCCTAAACTGAGAAGAAAAATGAGTGTCTGAAAGTGCAAAATTATAATAATACGTACCATTTCTTGTGAATGCAATATCTCTGGAACACCTGGAGGGAATTGCTTTTATATTTGGCACAAACGTCCACTTTGACTCAAGAATGAACTGAAAATATTTAGGTGGTCAAAGGTCAAGGTCATTGTGACCTCACGTCCGTCCTATTCTGCAATATCTCAGGAATGCCTAGCGGGAATCTTTTTCAAATTTGGCACAAACGTCCACTCGGTACAGAATACTACTTTCATTGGTCTAGGTAAAAAATGCCCCCATTCTTAAACCACACCCCACCCCTACGCTTTGCCCCTTTCACACTGCCCCACTGGTTCCAAAAGAGAGGTTAAAATAATACTTGACAGGCCCGGCTAGCTCAGTCGGTAGAGCATGAGACTCTTAATCTCAGGGTCGTGGGTTCGAGCCCCACGTTGGGCTCAGCGTTATAATCTGAGACTGAGAAGAGAAAATATTTGCCAAAAGCGCAAAATCATAATAATCCAGGAGTTAATAACAAGCGCACCCAACTGAATGCGCAAATGTGCCATGCGGTGCTTCTAGTAGAGTGTGGTGAAAAAAATCACAGTGGTTTTCAGAACCTCAGTTACATAGGCCTACCAACTTTAAAACAAGTCTCATGGTCTATTTCCCACCCCTTTTCAACATCAATGACAGATTGAATGGTGGTTGGTAAGGTAAAATCACAAACACTAAATGTGTTAAAGACGGACCATCTCTAGGCAAGAAGTCAAAATTAGACTGGTATGGTAACATTCAAACTACCCCACTGGTTCCAAAAAAGGGATTCAAAATGATCAAATAAGGCCTGGCTAGCTCAGTCGGTAGAGCATGAGACTCTTAATCTCAGGGTCGTGGGTTCGAGCCCCATGTTGGGCGCATTGCTTTAATCCTAAACTGAGAAGAGAAGTGAGTGTCTGAAAGCGCAAAATTATAATAATACATACCATATTTTGTGAATGCAATATCTCTGGAACACCTGGAGGGAAATGCTTCAAATTTGGCACAAACGTCCACTTTGACTCAAGAATGAACTGAAAATATTTAGGTGGTCAAAGGTCAAGGTCATTGTGACCTCACGTCCGTCCTATTCTGCAATATCTCAGGAATGCCTAGCGGGAATCTTTTTCAAATTTGGCACAAACGTCCACTCGGTACAGAATACTACTTTCATTGGTCTAGGTAAAAAATGCCCCCATTCTTAAACCACACCCCACCCCTACGCTTTGCCCCTTTCACACTGCCCCACTGGTTCCAAAAGAGAGGTTAAAATAATACTTGACAGGCCCGGCTAGCTCAGTCGGTAGAGCATGAGACTCTTAATCTCAGGGTCGTGGGTTCGAGCCCCACGTTGGGCTCAGCGTTATAATCTGAGACTGAGAAGAGAAAATATTGGCCAAAAGCGCAAAATCATAATAATCCAGGAGTTAATAACAAGCGCACCCAACTGAATGCGCAAATGTGCCATGCGGTGCTTCTAGTAGAGTGTGGTGAAAAAAATCACAGTGGTTTTCAGAACCTCAGTTACATAGGCCTACCAACTTTAAAACAAGTCTCATGGTCTATTTCCCACCCCTTTTCAACATCAATGACAGATTGAATGGTGGTTGGTAAGGTAAAATCACAAACACTAAATGTGTTAAAGACGGACCATCTCCAGGCAAGAAGTCAAAATTAGACTGGTATGGTAACATTCAAACTACCCCACTGGTTCCAAAAAAGGGATTCAAAATGATCAAATAAGGCCTGGCTAGCTCAGTCGGTAGAGCATGAGACTCTTAATCTCAGGGTCGTGGGTTCGAGCCCCATGTTGGGCGCATTGCTTTAATCCTAAACTGAGAAGAGAAGTGAGTGTCTGAAAGCGCAAAATTATAATAATACATACCATATTTTGTGAATGCAATATCTCTGGAACACCTGGAGGGAAATGCTTCAAATTTGGCACAAACGTCCACTTTGACTCAAGAATGAACTGAAAATATTTAGGTGGTCAAAGGTCAAGGTCATTGTGACCTCACGTCCGTCCCATTCTGCAATATCCCAGGAATGCCTAGAGGGAATCTTTTTCAAATTTGGCACAAACGTCCACTCGGTACAGAATACTACTTTCATTGGTCTAGGTAAAAAATGCCCCCATTCTTAAACCACACCCCACCCCTACGCTTTGCCCCTTTCACACTGCCCCACTGGTTCCAAAAGAGAGGTTAAAATAATACTTGACAGGCCCGGCTAGCTCAGTCGGTAGAGCATGAGACTCTTAATCTCAGGGTCGTGGGTTCGAGCCCCACGTTAGGTGGCGCTCTTTTTTTATCTGAGACTGAGAAGAGAAATTAGTGGCCAAAAGCGCGAAATCATAATAAGCCAGGAGTTAATAACAAGCGCACCCAACTGAATGCGCAAATGTGCCATGCGGTGCTTCTAGTAGAGTGTGGTGAAAAAAATCACAGTGGTTTTCAGAACCTCAGTTACATAGGCCTACCAACTTTCAAACAAGTCTCATGGTCTATTTCCCACCCCTTTTCAACATCAATGACAGATTGAATGGTGGTTGGTAAGGTAAAATGACAAACACAAAATGTGTTAAAGACGGACCATCTCCAGGCAAGAAGTCAAAATTAGACTTGTATGGTAACATTCAAACTACCCCACTGGTTCCAAAAAAGGGATTCAAAATGATCAAATAAGGCCTGGCTTGCTCAGTCGGTAGAGCATGAGACTCTTAATCTCAGGGTCGTGGGTTCGAGCCCCACGTTGGGCGCATTGCTTTAATCCTAAACTGAGAAGAAAAATGAGTGTCTGAAAGCGCAAAATTATAATAATACGTACCATTTCTTGTGAATGCAATATCTCTGGAACACCTGGAGGGAATTGCTTTTATATTTGGCACAAACGTCCACTTTGACTCAAGAATGAACTGAAAATATTTAGGTGGTCAAAGGTCAAGGTCATTGTGACCTCACGTCCGTCCCATTCTGCAATATCCCAGGAATGCCTAGAGGGAATCTTTTTCAAATTTGGCACAAACGTCCACTCGGTACAGAATACTACTTTCATTGGTCTAGGTAAAAAATGCCCCCATTTTTAAACCACACCCCACCCCTACTGTAACTGAGGGGTACAATTCCCTGACTGTATTAATAAGTATGGTATCATTAAACCACTACCGTCTTATGTACATTACTACTGGCCATACAGTACACAGGTATATGATGAGAACACCTCCACAATGACACGGTTTCCACACAAATCTGGGTTAAGAATATTTATTAGCAGCAATAGTACATAATATACTTTACTTTGAATGCGCTTATAAGGCAAAGGAATATGCGTAGGCAAATCAATAACGTATGTCCATTCTCATATTACGCAGGAGATAATAATACAACCTGAATCTTAGGAATTATATCTATGGTACTCTGGGGAGGCAGCGGGAGATACTGGTAGGGGGTTCCCACCGGTTGTAAGCCAGCAGGGGGAGGAAATGTTCGAATGCAAAGTCTGGATCAGCGGGGACTCAATAAGCTCCTGCTATGGGAGGCGGTATATTACTGCCTGATCGGCAGACGAAAGCAGCAGCTGTAATCCCAGTATGCGTGCAGCACAGGTGAAAGCCGGCCAGCCTCTCCTTGAGACGGGCTCGAGTGATGTTCCTCACGTCACGGGTAAATCCCACACAGTAGTGGGGTGTAGACGATTCTTCTCCGCTCCAACAGCCTGGTCCAAAGCAATAATAATAATAATCCAGCCGGAAAAAGGGCTCTGCATTCACCGGTGTAGATTCTCCGGTGCGCGGTACTTCACATTAACTAGGTTGAACTTGACGTTATTCAACTAAGCTCTGACACTTTACTATCCTATTCGCACGCGGCTATAAGTGCTCTATTTAGACGCACGGTTGCTCACTTCACTTGGTCGTTGACTCGTGATGAAGGCTTTACTAGTAAGGAGCGAACGATACGTTGAACAAACGTATTAGGATAAGACAAGACTCTATTTTGCGGCAAAACGGGCCCACGTCACAGCACGTTGTATCGTGGTGAGGCTTCACTTGGGTAACTCGAACTACTTCTGTATTCACCTGCGCCATATTTATACGTTTAGGCGAACAAACTAGTACCAGCCTTATTCCTGTCTCGTAGTCTTGGGCAGAACCGGGCATGTTGAGACAAGCCTTGACGGTGGCTTTGAACTCGACTCTGGGGGTATGGCACTGGCGCTGGTGGAACGCTATCCAATAAGAGAACGAAATATTATGGTCTGTACTAGGTTAAAGGGATATTCCGTGTATATGTACAAAGAATACACAAGGGATATCAGACGATATACAAATAGTATACATGGGATCTCAAGCAATAAATATATATATTCGGTTTAATCTGACCCTTTGTAACACCTACGCTATGCCCCTTTCACACTGCCCCACTGGTTCCAAACGAGAGGTTAAAATAATACTTGACAGGCCCGGCTAGCTCAGTCGGTAGAGCATGAGACTCTTAATCTCAGGGTCGTGGGTTCGAGCCCCACGTTGGGTGCAGCCTTTTAATCTGAGACTGAGAAGAGAAATTAGTGGCCAAAAGCGCAAAATCATAATAAGCCAGGAGTTAATAACAAGCGCACCCAACTGAATGCGCAAATGTGCCATGCGGTGCTTCTAGTAGAGTCTGGTGAAAAAAATCACAGTGGTTTTCAGAACCTCAGTTACATAGGCCTACCAACTTTAAAACAAGTCTTGTGGTCTATTTCCCACCCCTTTTCAACATCAATGACAGATTGAATGGTGGTTGGTAAGGTAAAATCACAAACACAAAATGTGTTAAAGACGGACCATCTCCAGGCAAGAAGTCAAAATTAGACTGGTATGGTAACATTCAAACTACCCCACTGGTTCCTAAAAAGGGATTCAAAATGATCAAATAAGGCCTGGCTAGCTCAGTCGGTAGAGCATGAGACTCTTAATCTCAGGGTCGTGGGTTCGAGCCCCACGTTGGGCTCAGCGTTTTAATCTGAGACTGAGAAAAGAAATTAGTGGCCAAAAGCGCAAAATCATAATAAGCCAGGAGTTAATAACAAGCGCACCCAACTGAATGCGCAAATGTGCCATGCGGTGCTTCTAGTAGATTGTGGTGAAAAAAATCACAGTGGTTTTCAGAACCTCAGTTACATAGGCCTACCAACTTTAAAACAAGTCTTGTGGTCTATTTCCCACCCCTTTTCAACATCAATGACAGATTGAATGGTGGTTGGTAAGGTAAAATCACAAACACAAAATGTGTTAAAGACGGACCATCTCCAGGCAAGAAGTCAAAATTAGACTGGTATGGTAACATTCAAACTACCCCACTGGTTCCTAAAAAGGGATTCAAAATGATCAAATAAGGCCTGGCTAGCTCAGTCGGTAGAGCATGAGACTCTTAATCTCAGGGTCGTGGGTTCGAGCCCCAGGTAAGGTAAAATGACAAACACAAAATGTGTTAAAGACGGACCATCTCCAGGCAAGAAGTCAAAATTAGACTGGTATGGTAACATTCAAACTACCCCACTGGTTCCAAAAAAGGGATTCAAAATGATCAAATAAGGCCTGGCTAGCTCAGTCGATAGAGCATGAGACTCTTAATCTCAGGGTCGTGGGTTCGAGCCCCACGTTGGGTGCATTCCTTTAATCCTAAACTGAGAAGAGAAGTGGGTGTCTGAAAGAGCAAAATTATAATAATACGTACTGTACCATTTCTTGTGAATGCAATATCTCTGGAACTCCTGGAGGGAATTGCTTCAAATTTGGCACAAACATCCACTTTGACTCAAGAATGAACTGCAAATATTTAGGTGGTCAAAGGTCAAGGTCATTGTGACCTCACGTCCGTCCTATTATGCAATATCCCAGGAATGCCTAGAGGGAATCTTTTTCAAATTTGGCACAAACGTCCATTCGGTACAGAATACTACTTTCATTGGTCTAGGTAAAAAATGCCCCCATTCTTAAACCACACCCCACCCCTACGCTTTTCCCCTTTCACACTGCCCCACTGGTTCCAAAAGAGAGGTTAAAATAATACTTGACAGGCCCGGCTAGCTCAGTCGGTAGAGCATGAGACTCTTAATCTCAGGGTCGTGGGTTCGAGCCCCATGTTGGGCTCAGCATTTTAATCTGAGACTGAGAAGAGAAATTAGTGGCCAAAAGCGCAAAATCATAATAAGCCAGGAGTTAATAACAATCGCACCCAACTGAATGCGCAAATGTGCCATGCGGTGCTTCTAGTAGAGTGTAGTGAAAAAAATCACAGTGGTTTTCAGAACCTCAGTTACATAGGCCTACCAACTTTCAAACAAGTCTCATGGTCTATTTCCCACCCCTTTTCAACATCAATGACAGATTGAATGATGGTTGGTAAGGTAAAATGACAAACACAAAATGTGTTAAAGACGGACCATCTCCAGGCAAGAAGTCAAAATTAGACTGGTATGGTAACATTCAAACTACCCCACTGGTTCCAAAAAAGGGATTCAAAATGATCAAATAAGGCCTGGCTAGCTCAGTCGGTAGAGCATGAGACTCTTAATCTCAGGTTCGTGGGTTCGAGCCCCACGTTGGTCGCATTGCTTTAATCCTAAACTGAGAAGAAAAATGAGTGTCTGAAAGTGCAAAATTATAATAATACGTACCATTTCTTGTGAATGCAATATCTCTGGAACACCTGGAGGGAATTGCTTTTATATTTGGCACAAACGTCCACTTTGACTCAAGAATGAACTGAAAATATTTAGGTGGTCAAAGGTCAAGGTCATTGTGACCTCACGTCCGTCCTATTCTGCAATATCTCAGGAATGCCTAGCGGGAATCTTTTTCAAATTTGGCACAAACGTCCACTCGGTACAGAATACTACTTTCATTGGTCTAGGTAAAAAATGCCCCCATTCTTAAACCACACCCCACCCCTACGCTTTGCCCCTTTCACACTGCCCCACTGGTTCCAAAAGAGAGGTTAAAATAATACTTGACAGGCCCGGCTAGCTCAGTCGGTAGAGCATGAGACTCTTAATCTCAGGGTCGTGGGTTCGAGCCCCACGTTGGGCTCAGCGTTATAATCTGAGACTGAGAAGAGAAAATATTTGCCAAAAGCGCGAAATCATAATAATCCAGGAGTTAATAACAAGCGCACCCAACTGAATGCGCAAATGTGCCATGCGGTGCTTCTAGTAGAGTGTGGTGAAAAAAATCACAGTGGTTTTCAGAACCTCAGTTACATAGGCCTACCAACTTTAAAACAAGTCTCATGGTCTATTTCCCACCCCTTTTCAACATCAATGACAGATTGAATGGTGGTTGGTAAGGTAAAATCACAAACACTAAATGTGTTAAAGACGGACCATCTCTAGGCAAGAAGTCAAAATTAGACTGGTATGGTAACATTCAAACTACCCCACTGGTTCCAAAAAAGGGATTCAAAATGATCAAATAAGGCCTGGCTAGCTCAGTCGGTAGAGCATGAGACTCTTAATCTCAGGGTCGTGGGTTCGAGCCCCATGTTGGGCGCATTGCTTTAATCCTAAACTGAGAAGAGAAGTGAGTGTCTGAAAGCGCAAAATTATAATAATACATACCATATTTTGTGAATGCAATATCTCTGGAACACCTGGAGGGAAATGCTTCAAATTTGGCACAAACGTCCACTTTGACTCAAGAATGAACTGAAAATATTTAGGTGGTCAAAGGTCAAGGTCATTGTGACCTCACGTCCGTCCTATTCTGCAATATCTCAGGAATGCCTAGCGGGAATCTTTTTCAAATTTGGCACAAACGTCCACTCGGTACAGAATACTACTTTCATTGGTCTAGGTAAAAAATGCCCCCATTCTTAAACCACACCCCACCCCTACGCTTTGCCCCTTTCACACTGCCCCACTGGTTCCAAAAGAGAGGTTAAAATAATACTTGACAGGCCCGGCTAGCTCAGTCGGTAGAGCATGAGACTCTTAATCTCAGGGTCGTGGGTTCGAGCCCCACGTTGGGCTCAGCGTTATAATCTGAGACTGAGAAGAGAAAATATTGGCCAAAAGCGCAAAATCATAATAATCCAGGAGTTAATAACAAGCGCACCCAACTGAATGCGCAAATGTGCCATGCGGTGCTTCTAGTAGAGTGTGGTGAAAAAAATCACAGTGGTTTTCAGAACCTCAGTTACATAGGCCTACCAACTTTAAAACAAGTCTCATGGTCTATTTCCCACCCCTTTTCAACATCAATGACAGATTGAATGGTGGTTGGTAAGGTAAAATCACAAACACTAAATGTGTTAAAGACGGACCATCTCCAGGCAAGAAGTCAAAATTAGACTGGTATGGTAACATTCAAACTACCCCACTGGTTCCAAAAAAGGGATTCAAAATGATCAAATAAGGCCTGGCTAGCTCAGTCGGTAGAGCATGAGACTCTTAATCTCAGGGTCGTGGGTTCGAGCCCCATGTTGGGCGCATTGCTTTAATCCTAAACTGAGAAGAGAAGTGAGTGTCTGAAAGCGCAAAATTATAATAATACATACCATATTTTGTGAATGCAATATCTCTGGAACACCTGGAGGGAAATGCTTCAAATTTGGCACAAACGTCCACTTTGACTCAAGAATGAACTGAAAATATTTAGGTGGTCAAAGGTCAAGGTCATTGTGACCTCACGTCCGTCCCATTCTGCAATATCCCAGGAATGCCTAGAGGGAATCTTTTTCAAATTTGGCACAAACGTCCACTCGGTACAGAATACTACTTTCATTGGTCTAGGTAAAAAATGCCCCCATTCTTAAACCACACCCCACCCCTACGCTTTGCCCCTTTCACACTGCCCCACTGGTTCCAAAAGAGAGGTTAAAATAATACTTGACAGGCCCGGCTAGCTCAGTCGGTAGAGCATGAGACTCTTAATCTCAGGGTCGTGGGTTCGAGCCCCACGTTGGGCTCAGCGTTTTAATCTGAGACTGAGAAGAGAAATTAGTGGCCAAAAGCGCAAAATCATAATAAGCCAGGAGTTAATAACAAGCGCACCCAACTGAATGCGCAAATGTGCCATGCGGTGCTTCTAGTAGAGTGTGGTGAAAAAAATCACAGTGGTTTTCAGAACCTCAGTTACATAGGCCTACCAACTTTCAAACAAGTCTCATGGTCTATTTCCCACCCCTTTTCAACATCAATGACAGATTGAATGGTGGTTGGTAAGGTAAAATGACAAACACAAAATGTGTTAAAGACGGACCATCTCTAGGCAAGAAGTCAAAATTAGACTGGTATGGTAACATTCAAACTACCCCACTGGTTCCAAAAAAGGGATTCAAAATGATCAAATAAGGCCTGGCTAGCTCAGTCGGTAGAGCATGAGACTCTTAATCTCAGGGTCGTGGGTTCGAGCCCCACGTTGGGTGCATTCCTTTAATCCTAAACTGAGAAGAGAAGTGAGTGTCTGAAAGAGCAAAATTATAATAATACGTACTGTACCATTTCTTGTGAATGCAATATCTCTGGAACTCCTGGAGGGAATTGCTTCAAATTTGGCACAAACATCCACTTTGACTCAAGAATGAACTGCAAATATTTAGGTGGTCAAAGGTCAAGGTCATTGTGACCTCACGTCCGTCCTATTCTGCAATATCCCAGGAATGCCTAGAGGGAACCTTTTGCAAATTTGGCACAAACGTCCACTCGGTACAGAATACTACTTTCATTGGTCTAGGTAAAAAATGCCCCCATTCTTAAACCACACCCCACCCCTACGCTTTGCCCCTTTCACACTGCCCCACTGGTTCCAAAAGAGAGGTTAAAAAAATACTTCACAGGCCCGGCTAGCTTAGTCGGTAGAGCATGAGACTCTTAATCTCAGGGTCGTGGGTTCGAGCCCCACGTTGGGTGCATTCCTTTAATCCTAAACTGAGAAGAGAAGTGAGTGTCTGAAAGAGCAAAATTATAATAATACATACTGTACCATTTCTTGTGAATGCAATATCTCTGGAACTCCTGGAGGGAATTGCTTCAAATTTGGCACAAACATCCACTTTGACTCAAGAATGAACTGCAAATATTTAGGTGGTCAAAGGTCAAGGTCATTGTGACCTCACGTCCGTCCTATTCTGCAATATCCCAGGAATGCCTAGAGGGAACCTTTTTCAAATTTGGCACAAACGTCCACTCGGTACAGAATACTACTTTCATTGGTCTAGGTAAAAAATGCCCCCATTCTTAAACCACACCCCACCCCTACGCTTTGCCCCTTTCACACTGCCCCACTGGTTCCAAAAGAGAGGTTAAAAAAATACTTGACAGGCCCGGCTAGCTTAGTCGGTAGAGCATGAGACTCTTAATCTCAGGGTCGTGGGTTCGAGCCCCACGTTGGGTGCATTCCTTTAATCCTAAACTGAGAAGAGAAGTGAGTGTCTGAAAGAGCAAAATTATAATAATACGTACCATTTCTTGTGAATGCAATATCTCTGGAACACCTGGAGGGAATTGCTTTTATATTTGGCACAAACGTCCACTTTGACTCAAGAATTAACTGAAAATATTTAGGTGGTCAAAGGTCAAGGTCATTGTGACCTCACGTCCGTCCTATTCTGCAATATCTCAGGAATGCCTAGAGGGAATCTTTTTCAAATTTGGCACAAACGTCCACTCGGTACAGAATACTACTTTCATTGGTCTAGGTAAAAAATGCCCCCATTCTTAAACCACACCCCACCCCTACGCTTTGCCCCTTTCACACTGCCCCACTGGTTCCAAAAGAGAGGTTAAAATAATACTTGACAGGCCCGGCTAGCTCAGTCGGTAGAGCATGAGACTCTTAATCTCAGGGTCGTGGGTTCGAGCCCCACGTTGGGCTCAGCGTTTTAATCTGAGACTGAGAAGAGAAATTATTGGCCAAAAGCGCAAAATCATAATAATCCAGGAGTTAATAACAAGCGCACCCAACTGAATGCGCAAATGTGCCATGCGGTGCTTCTAGTAGAGTGTGGTGAAAAAAATCACAGTGGTTTTCAGAACCTCAGTTACATAGGCCTACCAACTTTAAAACAAGTCTCATGGTCTATTTCCCACCCCTTTTCAACATCAATGACAGATTGAATGGTGGTAAGGTAAAATCACAAACACAAAATGTGTTAAAGACGGACCATCTCCAGGCAAGAAGTCAAAATTAGACTGGTATGGTAACATTCAAACTACCCCACTGGTTCCAAAAAAGGGATTCAAAATGATCAAATAAGGCCTGGCTAGCTCAGTCGGTAGAGCATGAGACTCTTAATCTCAGGGTCGTGGGTTCGAGCCCCACGTTGGGCGCATTGCTTTAATCCTAAACTGAGAAGAGAAGTGAGTGTCTGAAAGCGCAAAATTATAATAATACGTACCAATTTTTGTGAATGCAATATCTCTGGAACACCTGGAGGGAATTGCTTCAAATTTGGCACAAACGTCCACTTTGACTCAAGAATGAACTGAAAATATTTAGGTGGTCAAAGGTCAAGGTCATTGTGACCTCACGTCCGTCCTATTCTGCAATATCTCAGGAATGCCTAGAGGGAATCTTTTTCAAATTTGTCACAAACGTCCACTCGGTACAGAATACTACTTTCATTGGTCTAGGTAAAAAATGCCCCCATTCTTAAACCACACCCCACCCCTACGCTTTGCCCCTTTCACACTGCCCCACTGGTTCCAAAAGAGAGGTTAAAATAATACTTGACAGGCCCGGCTAGCTCAGTCGGTAGAGCATGAGACTCTTAATCTCAGGGTCGTGGGTTCGAGCCCCACGTTGGGCTCATCTTTTTAATCTGAGACTGAGAAGAGAAATTAGTGGCCAAAAGCGCAAAATCATAATAATCCACGAGTTAATAACAAGCGCACCCAACTGAATGCGCAAATGTGCCATGCGGTGCTTCTAGTAGAGTGTGGTGAAAAAAAATCACAGTGGTTTTCAGAACCTCAGTTACATAGGCCTACCAACTTTCAAACAAGTCTCATGGTCTATTTTCCACCCCTTTTCAACATCAATGACAGATTGAATGGTGGTTGGTAAGGTAAAATGACAAACACAAAATGTGTTAAAGACGGACCATCTCCAGGCAAGAAGTCAAAATTAGACTGGTATGGTAACATTCAAACTACCCCACTGGTTCCAAAAAAGGGATTCAAAATGATCAAATAAGGCCTGGCTAGCTCAGTCGGTAGAGCATGAGACTCTTAATCTCAGGGTCGGGGGTTTGAGCCCCACGTTGCGCGCATTGCTTTAATCCTAAACTGAGAAGAAAAATGAGTGTCTGAAAGCGCAAAATTATAATAATACGTACCATTTCTTGTGAATGCAATATCTCTGGAACATCTGGAGGGAATTGCTTTTATATTTGGCACAAACGTCCACTTTGACTCAAGAATGAACTGAAAATATTTAGGTGGTCAAAGGTCAAGGTCATTGTGACCTCACGTCCGTCCTATTCTGCAATATCTCAGGAATGCCTAGAGGGAATCTTTTTCAAATTTGGCACAAACGTCCACTCGGTACAGAATACTACTTTCATTGGTCTAGGTAAAAAATGCCCCCATTCTTAAACCACACCCCACCCCTACGCTTTGCCCCTTTCACACTGCCCCACTGGTTCAAAAAGAGAGGTTAAAATAATACTTGACAGGCCCGGCTAGCTCAGTCGGTAGAGCATGAGACTCTTAATCTCAGGGTCGTGGGTTCGAGCCCCACGTTGGGCTCAGCGTTTTAATCTGAGACTGAGAAGAGAAATTAGTGACCAAAAGCGCAAAATCATAATAATCCAGGAGTTAATAACAAGCGCACCCAACTGAATGCGCAAATGTGCCATGCGGTGCTTCTAGTAGAGTGTGGTGAAAAAAAATCAGTGGTTTTCAGAACCTCAGTTACATAGGCCTACCAACTTTCAAACAAGTCTCATGGTCTAATTTCCACCCCTTTTCAACATCAATGACAGATTGAATGGTGATTGGTAAGGTAAAATGACAAACACAAAATGTGTTAAAGACGGACCATCTCCAGGCAAGAAGTCAAAATTAGACTGGTATGGTAACATTTAAACTACCCCACTGGTTCCAAAAAAGGGATTCAAAATGATCAAATAAGGCCTGGCTAGCTCAGTCGGTAGAGCATGAGACTCTTAATCTCAGGGTCGTGGGTTCGAGCCCCACGTTGGGCGCATTGCTTTAATCCTAAACTGAGCAGAAAAATGAGTGTCTGAAAGCGCGAAATTATAATAATACGTACCATTTCTTGTGAATGCAATATCTCTGGAACACCTGGAGGGAATTGCTTTTATATTTGGCACAAACGTCCACTTTGACTCAAGAATGAACTGAAAATATTTAGGTGGTCAAAGGTCAAGGTCATTGTGACCTCACGTCCGTCCCATTCTGCAATATCCCAGGAATGCCTAGAGGGAATCTTTTTCAAATTTGGCACAAACGTCCACTCGGTACAGAATACTACTTTCATTGGTCTAGGCAAAAAATGCCCCCATTCTTAAACCACACCCCACCCCTACGCTTTGCCCCTTTCACACTGCCCCACTGGTTCCAAAAGATAGGTTAAAATAATACTTGACAGGACCGGCTAGCTCAGTCGGTAGAGCATGAGACTCTTAATCTCAGGGTCGTGGGTTCGAGCCCCACGTTGGGCTCAGTGTTTTAATCTGAGACTGAGAAGAGAAATTAGTGGCCAAAAGCGCAAAATCATAATAAGCCAGGAGTTAATAACAAGCGCACCCAACTGAATGCGCAAATGTGCCATGCGGTGCTTCTAGTAGAGTGTGGTGAAAAAAATCACAGTGGTTTTCAGAACCTCAGTTACATAGGCCTACCAACTTTCAAACAAGTCTCATGGTCTATTTCCCACCCCTTTTCAACATCAATGACAGATTGAATGGTGGTTGGTAAGGTAAAATGACAAACACAAAATGTGTTAAAGACGGACCATCTCCAGGCAAGAAGTCAAAATTAGACTGGTATGGTAACATTCAAACTACCCCACTGGTTCCAAAAAAGGGATTCAAAATGATCAAATAAGGCCTGGCTAGCTCAGTCGGTAGAGCATGAGACTCTTAATCTCAGGGTCGTGGGTTCGAGCCCCACGTTGGGCGCATTGCTTTAATCCTAAACTGAGAAGAGAAGTGAGTGTCTGAAAGCGCAAAATTATAATAATACGTACCAATTTTTGTGAATGCAATATCTCTGGAACACCTGGAGGGAATTGCTTCAAATTTGGCACAAACGTCCACTTTGACTCAAGAATGAACTGAAAATATTTAGGTGGTCAAAGGTCAAGGTCATTGTGACCTCACGTCCGTCCTATTCTGCAATATCTCAGGAATGCCTAGAGGGAATCTTTTTCAAATTTGTCACAAACGTCCACTCGGTACAGAATACTACTTTCATTGGTCTAGGTAAAAAATGCCCCCATTCTTAAACCACACCCCACCCCTACGCTTTGCCCCTTTCACACTGCCCCACTGGTTCCAAAAGAGAGGTTAAAATAATACTTGACAGGCCCGGCTAGCTCAGTCGGTAGAGCATGAGACTCTTAATCTCAGGGTCGTGGGTTCGAGCCCCACGTTGGGCTCAGCTTTTTAATCTGAGACTGAGAAGAGAAATTAATGGCCAAAAGCGCAAAATCATAATAATCCAGGAGTTAATAACAAGCGCACCCAACTGAATGCGCAAATGTGCCATGCGGTGCTTCTAGTAGAGTGTGGTGAAAAAAAATCCCAGTGGTTTTCAGAACCTCAGTTACAGTACATAGACCTACCAACTTTCAAACAAGTCTCATGGTCTATTTTCCACCCCTTTTCAACATCAATGACAGATTGAATGGTGGTTGGTAAGGTAAAATGACAAACACAAAATGTGTTAAAGACGGACCATCTCCAGGCAAGAAGTCAAAATTAGACTGGTATGGTAACATTCAAACTACCCCACTGGTTCCAAAAAAGGGATTCAAAATGATCAAATAAGGCCTGGCTAGCTCAGTCGGTAGAGCATGAGACTCTTAATCTCAGGGTTGTGGGTTCGAGCCCCACGTTGGGCGCATTCCTTTAATCCTAAACTGAGAAGAGAAGTGAGTGTCTGAAAGAGCAAAATTATAATAATACGTACTGTACCATTTCTTGTGAATGCAATATCTCTGGAACTCCTGGAGGGAATTGCTTCAAATTTGGCACAAACATCCACTTTGACTCAAGAATGAACTGCAAATATTTAGGTGGTCAAAGGTCAAGGTCATTGTGACCTCACGTCCGTCCTATTCTGCAATATCCCAGGAATGCCTAGAGGGAATCTTTTTCAAATTTGGCACAAACGTCCACTCGGTACAGAATACTACTTTCATTGGTCTAGGTAAAAAATGCCCCCATTCTTAAACCACACCCCACCCCTACGCTTTGCCCCTTTCACACTGCCCCACTGGTTCAAAAAGAGAGGTTAAAATAATACTTGACAGGCCCGGCTAGCTCAGTCGATAGAGAATGAGACTCTTAATCTCAGGGTCGTGGGTTCGAGCCCCACGTTGGGCTCAGCGTTTTAATCTGAGACTGAGAAGAGAAATTAGTGACCAAAAGCGCAAAATCATAATAATCCAGGAGTTAATAACAAGCGCACCCAACTGAATGCGCAAATGTGCCATGCGGTGCTTCTAGTAGAGTGTGGTGAAAAAAAATCACAGTGGTTTTCAGAACCTCAGTTACATAGGCCTACCAACTTTCAAACAAGTCTCATGGTCTAATTTCCACCCCTTTTCAACATCAATGACAGATTGAATGGTGATTGGTAAGGTAAAATGACAAACACAAAATGTGTTAAAGACGGACCATCTCCAGGCAAGAAGTCAAAATTAGACTGGTATGGTAACATTTAAACTACCCCACTGGTTCCAAAAAAGGGATTCAAAATGATCAAATAAGGCCTGGCTAGCTCAGTCGGTAGAGCATGAGACTCTTAATCTCAGGGTCGTGGGTTCGAGCCCCACGTTGGGCGCATTGCTTTAATCCTAAACTGAGCAGAAAAATGAGTGTCTGAAAGCGCGAAATTATAATAATACGTACCATTTCTTGTGAATGCAATATCTCTGGAACACCTGGAGGGAATTGCTTTTATATTTGGCACAAACGTCCACTTTGACTCAAGAATGAACTGAAAATATTTAGGTGGTCAAAGGTCAAGGTCATTGTGACCTCACGTCCGTCCCATTCTGCAATATCCCAGGAATGCCTAGAGGGAATCTTTTTCAAATTTGGCACAAACGTCCACTCGGTACAGAATACTACTTTCATTGGTCTAGGTAAAAAATGCCCCCATTCTTAAACCACACCCCACCCCTACGCTTTGCCCCTTTCACACTGCCCCACTGGTTCCAAAAGATAGGTTAAAATAATACTTGACAGGCCCGGCTAGCTCAGTCGGTAGAGCATGAGACTCTTAATCTCAGGGTCGTGGGTTCGAGCCCCACGTTGGGCTCAGTGTTTTAATCTGAGACTGAGAAGAGAAATTAGTGGCCAAAAGCGCAAAATCATAATAAGCCAGGAGTTAATAACAAGCGCACCCAACTGAATGCGCAAATGTGCCATGCGGTGCTTCTAGTAGAGTGTGGTGAAAAAAATCACAGTGGTTTTCAGAACCTCAGTTACATAGGCCTACCAACTTTCAAACAAGTCTCATGGTCTATTTCCCACCCCTTTTCAACATCAATGACAGATTGAATGGTGGTTGGTAAGGTAAAATGACAAACACAAAATGTGTTAAAGACGGACCATCTCCAGGCAAGAAGTCAAAATTAGACTGGTATGGTAACATTCAAACTACCCCACTGGTTCCAAAAAAGGGATTCAAAATGATCAAATAAGGCCTGGCTAGCTCAGTCGGTAGAGCATGAGACTCTTAATCTCAGGGTCGTGGGTTCGAGCCCCACGTTGGGCGCATTCCTTTAATCCTAAACTGAGAAGAGAAGTGAGTGTCTGAAAGCGCAAAATTATAATAATACGTACTGTACCATTTCTTGTGAATGCAATATCTCTGGAACTCCTGGAGGGAATTGCTTCAAATTTGGCACAAACATCCACTTTGACTCAAGAATGAACTGCAAATATTTAGGTGGTCAAAGGTCAAGGTCATTGTGACCTCGCGTCCGTCCTATTCTGCAATATCCCAGGAATGCCTAGAGGGAATATTTTTCAAATTTGGCACAAACGTCCACTCGGTACAGAATACTACTTTCATTGGTCTAGGTAAAAAATGCCCCCATTCTTAAACCACACCCCACCCCTACGCTTTGCCCCTTTCACACTGCTCCACTGGTTCCAAAAGAGAGGTTAAAATTATACTTGACAGGCCCGGCTAGCTCAGTCGATAGAGAATGAGACTCTTAATCTCAGGGTCGTGGGTTCGAGCCCCACGTTGGGCTCAGCGTTTTAATCTGAGACTGAGAAGAGAAATTAGTGACCAAAAGCGCAAAATCATAATAATCCAGGAGTTAATAACAAGCGCACCCAACTGAATGCGCAAATGTGCCATGCGGTGCTTCTAGTAGAGTGTGGTGAAAAAAAATCACAGTGGTTTTCAGAACCTCAGTTACATAGGCCTACCAACTTTCAAACAAGTCTCATGGTCTAATTTCCACCCCTTTTCAACATCAATGACAGATTGAATGGTGATTGGTAAGGTAAAATGACAAACACAAAATGTGTTAAAGACGGACCATCTCCAGGCAAGAAGTCAAAATTAGACTGGTATGGTAACATTTAAACTACCCCACTGGTTCCAAAAAAGGGATTCAAAATGATCAAATAAGGCCTGGCTAGCTCAGTCGGTAGAGCATGAGACTCTTAATCTCAGGGTCGTGGGTTCGACCCCCACATTGGGCGCATTGCTTTAATCCTAAACTGAGAAGAAAAATGAGTGTCTGAAAGCGTGAAATTATAATAATACGTACCATTTCTTGTGAATGCAATATCTCTGGAACACCTGGAGGGAATTGCTTTTATATTTGGCACAAACGTCCACTTTGACTCAAGAATGAACTGAAAATATTTAGGTGGTCAAAGGTCAAGGTCATTGTGACCTCACGTCCGTCCCATTCTGCAATATCCCAGGAATGCCTAGAGGGAATCTTTTTCAAATTTGGCACAAACGTCCACTCGGTACAGAATACTACTTTCATTGGTCTAGGTAAAAAATGCCCCCATTCTTAAACCACACCCCACCCCTACGCTTTGCCCCTTTCACACTGCCCCACTGGTTCCAAAAGAGAGGTTAAAATAATACTTGACAGGCCCGGCTAGCTCAGTCGGTAGAGCATGAGACTCTTAATCTCAGGGTCGTGGGTTCGAGCCCCACGTTTGGCTCAGTGTTTTAATCTGAGACTGAGAAGAGAAATTAGTGGCCAAAAGCGCAAAATCATAATAAGCCAGGAGTTAATAACAAGCGCACCCAACTGAATGCGCAAATGTGCCATGCGGTGCTTCTAGTAGAGTGTGGTGAAAAAAATCACAGTGGTTTTCAGAACCTCAGTTACATAGGCCTACCAACTTTCAAACAAGTCTCATGGTCTATTTCCCACCCCTTTTCAACATCAATGACAGATTGAACGGTGGTTGGTAAGGTAAAATGACAAACACAAAATGTGTTAAAGACGGACCATCTCCAGGCAAGAAGTCAAAATTAGACTGGTATGGTAACATTCAAACTACCCCACTGGTTCCAAAAAAGGGATTCAAAATGATCAAATAAGGACTGGCTAGCTCAGTCGGTAGAGCATGAGACCCTTAATCTCAGGGTCGTGGGTTCGAGCCCCACGTTGGGCGCATTGCTTTAATCCTAAACTGAGAAGAGAAGTGAGTGTCTGAAAGCGCAAAATTATAATAATACGTACCAATTTTTGTGAATGCAATATCTCTGGAACACCTGGAGGGAATTGCTTCAAATTTGGCACAAACGTCCACTTTGACTCAAGAATGAACTGAAAATATTTAGGTGGTCAAAGGTCAAGGTCATTGTGACCTCACGTCCGTCCTATTCTGCAATATCTCAGGAATGCCTAGAGGGAATCTTTTTCAAATTTGTCACAAACGTCCACTCGGTACAGAATACTACTTTCATTGGTCTAGGTAAAAAATGCCCCCATTCTTAAACCACACCCCACCCCTACGCTTTGCCCCTTTCACACTGCCCCACTGGTTCCAAAAGAGAGGTTAAAATAATACTTGACAGGCCCGGCTAGCTCAGTCGTGGCGGCCAGCCGTGTATAGGTGTAACAGACTGACAGCCAATGAAATGGGGTGCATTTGTCACGCTGTCCAAGGAGCTGAACTGCTCTCGTGCAGCCGTGTTCGAATCCCGGTCGGGGCAAAAGCCTGTCATACATTATCAAAGATAAACAGCTATGTTGAATCAATAAACATGAATATCACTAAATAAACATGAACATTGCACAGATTTAGATTATAATAGTAAAGCTATTATAATAGTTCAATGGTTGTGATGGCAAAGTTCGTGTCAGGTTCCTTACTGTATATTTGCATATCGTATGTCACAAATGTAACAGTACTATATACCTGTATGTCATGTATGTCATGTATGTCATAAATGTCACTATGAATTGAAAATGGGGGACCCTGATGTAAACAAGACAAATGTCTTTCTCTGCTCTGCATCCCCTTAAACATTTTGTGTATTGAGCCGTACTGTATTGTACCCATTCTGCAATCTGTTAAATAAAGTTTTCATTCATTAATTCTGTCCCCGTCTCTCCTTGTTGCACATATTTAGATTATCATTAGATTGTAGCGGCAGAGGTTTTTGTCAACTTAAATCATGTTTCTTAATTTATGCACAGGAGGACTGTGTGTGGATGACCACAGGCCTGTGGTCCCCAACACCTCTGGGGTCAAACACCATCTCCTCAGTCTTCTTAACATTTAAAACCAGACAGTTATTGTCGCACCAGTTTACAAACCACTGTATTTCCAAATAATAGTCAGCTAGGTCACTGTCATTCTTAATTAGAGCTAAAATGGCAGCGTCATCAGGAAATGTTCATATCATATCTGGTGAATTACCTAGCTCATGGAAGTCGGCCATGGTTCTCCCCTTGTTAAAGGGCGGAGACCCCTCTGACCTAAATAATTATCGCCCTATTTCCAGATTGTCTGTAATGGCCAAAGTCTTTGAATCGCTTGTAAACAAACTGAAAGAGTTTCTAGCTGACCATAATATTCTTAACAAGTCTCAGTCAGGCTTCAGATCCATAGTACTTCAGCGACTATGCTAGTCTCAAATGACATAATTGAAGCACTAGACAAGAAAAAACACTGTTCAGCATTGTTTGTTGATCTGTCTAAAGCGTTTGACACTGTGGATCACGCATTACTGCAGAGGCTTGGCTGCATATAGGTCTTGGTAAAACGGCTTTGAGCTGGTTTAAAAACTATCTATCTGAAAGAACTGTGTCTCAGTAATAATAATAATAACTTTATTTGTATAGCACCTTTCATACAGGGGATTGCAGTTCAAAGTGCTTTACATCAGTAAGAAATAAAACATAAAATCAGTGTAAAACAAGCAGCAAGAGCAAAGCATAAAGTGGGATAAAATAATGCAGATATATTAATCAATTCATATCAGAACCTCACGTTCCAATATGCTTCTGTAATCTGTTACAAAACATCATAAGGTTATAGTATGCACCCAGCAGATAGTGGGGCGTAAAGATAAAAGTAGAAATAAGTCAAATGAGCAGACATATAAAATCACAGTTTTTCACATTAGGATCTAACATCCTTTAGGGCCACCTTGTTTATGGTTTGATTCAGTTTTAGTAGAATGTAAAATACATGAATGATGAAATGAGCACATAAAGTGCAGACATACTATAAAATCCTCTGATATATAAAATAAAGGAGAATAAAGACATCCCTCCAGGCCTCCAACTCCCTCTGAAAAAACTCTGTCTCAACAAAGTCCTGGAATGGCATCCTGGGATTGGTGAGTCCTTCTGCTGCATAGGTCTGGAAGACCTTAGTGGAGCAGTAGAAGTACAGTATCTCACCGCTCCAGTCTGATAAAAAAAAAAGTGGATGGTGGAGCCATCTCTGAGGAACCGGGACTTTGGCTGACCACAGGCGCGGCAGTTGTGTGTCCTCTTGTCTTGGGGAGCCGCTGTTGTTGTTGCTGCTGCTGCTGCTTCTCCAGCATCTCACTGAATGAATGAATGAAAACTTTATTTAACAGATTGCAGAATGGGTACAATACAGTACGGCTCAATACACACAATTGTTAAGGGGATGCAGACCAGAGAAAGACGTTTGTCTTGTTTACATCAGGGTCCCCTATTTTCAATTCATAGTGACATTTATGACACACACAACATACATGACATCATGACATTTATGACATAGGGACATACATGACATACAGGTATATAGTACTGTTACATTTGTGACATATACGATATGCAAATATACAGTACTGTTACCCATAGATCCTAACTATTATAATAGTTCAATGGTTGTGATGGCAAAGTTTGCGTCAGGTTCCTTACTGTATATTTGCATATCGTATGTCACGTAACAGTACTATTGTTTCTGGCTTAAAGGCCAACCTTCATGTTGTATTTTTGTTCAATAAACAATGTGGACTAAACCTTCAACAATACACAGAAGGTTAACCCTTTCACTGCCACACGACAGCCGGTTAACCCTGTAAACCTTCTAGTCCCAAAACATTCTGTGACTAATTCAGTGCAGATTGTAATGTATTGTCATCATGCAGCACAAGTACAGTACAACTAAAAGAGGTTTGGCATCCAACCAGAGTGACTATGTAGCAGTAACGTGAAATAGTAATATACACTGTACAGGTGGTTAAACTGGGTATAACATATATAAATTAGTACTATGAGTACTACATGTATGTACAGAGTTGTAGTATTAATATGTACAGTGATACAGGTATAAAGACACTATGGTATAAGTCATACTGGCCAGCAGTGTAACTAGTAAGAGTAGGTAAGAGATATGTACAGATTTAGATATAGTATTAATATGTACAGTGATACAGGTATAAAGACACTATGGTAGTAAGTCATACTGGCCAGCAGTGTAACTAGTAAGAGTAGGTAAGAGATATGTACAGATATAGATATAGTATTAATATGTACAGTGATACAGGTATAAAGACACTATGGTAGTAAGTCATACTGGCCAGCAGTGTAACTAGTAAGAGTAGGTAAGAGATATGTACAGATATAGATATAGTATTAATATGTACAGTGATACAGGTATAAAGACACTATGGTAGTAAGTCATTCTGACCAGCAGTGTAACTAGTAAGAGTAGGTAAGAGATATACAGATTTAGATATAGTATTAATATGTACAGTGATACAGGTATAAAGACACTATGGTAGTAAGTCATTCTGACCAGCAGTGTAACTAGTAAGAGTAGGTAAGAGATATGTACAGATATATATATAATTATATACCAATTATGTAAACTACCCATAATTGATCAGTAGGGTTTAACCTGGAGGTTGGGCTTTAAACATCTAGCCCAGGGACTACAACTGAAAACTAGCAACCCTGCTAATGTTGGCATATTTACAGTTTTTAATTTGTATTCATTTATAAATGTATAACTGTTGATTGATATGCACTGTCCCTGATCAAATAAACGGAGTAAAAAATAAAAGCATAGCAGATAGATAGTGAGATAGATAGATAGGACACAATGTATTATCGTTAAGATCTGCTGTGCAGAAACAAAACACAACTCAGTCAGCTTCACCGAGTACATCCAACTGTTGAAACTGCCAACACAAACGCTAAAAAACAGTTTAACCTATTGGTAAACAAACGTATTGTTGAAAATATACAATATGACTGCTGTTGTGACATTGTTGGGATCTTATACTGTAGTTTACATTTGAGAAAAAACGAACTCAGTCACTCGGTACAAACCCAATAACCTATTGGTAAACAAACGTATTGTTGAAAATATACAATATGACTGCTGTTGTGACAGTGTTTAGGAATCGGATCTTATTTAGTAGTTTAAACTCACCTTCAAACTTTAACAGGTTGAATGAAAAACGCTACTTTCTCCAGCTCTGCCAAACGGATCTCTTCTTCTGTTCTTTTTCTCCTAAATGTGGATACAGCAGCGCAGCATCCACAAACTCGCAACAGCGCCACATATGGCCAAAATAATACATGGTTTTGTAAACAGGGAGTGGATGGAAGTTAAGGGAATGGAGCGTTGTTAAGAGCGAGTGAATGGACGTTAAGGCCAACTACTCCAGGGTGCCGCGTGGCAGAGCATGAGACTCTTAATCTCAGGGTTGTGGGTTCGAGCCCCACGTTGGGCTCAGCTTTTTAATCTGAGACTGAGAAGAGAAATTAGTGGCCAAAAGCGCAAAATCATAATAATCCAGGAGTTAATAACAAGCGCACCCAACTGAATGCGCAAATGTGCCATGCGGTGCTTCTAGTAGAGTGTGGTGAAAAAAAATCACAGTGGTTTTCAGAACCTCAGTTACATAGGCCTACCAACTTTCAAACAAGTCTCATGGTCTATTTTCCACCCCTTTTCAACATCAATGACAGATTGAATGGTGGTTGGTAAGATAAAATGACAAACACAAAATGTGTTAAAGACGGACCATCTCCAGGCAAGAAGTCAAAATTAGACTGGTATGGTAACATTCAAACTACCCCACTGGTTCCAAAAAAGGGATTCAAAATTATCAAATAAGGCCTGGCTAGCTCAGTCGGTAGAGCATGAGACTCTTAATCTCAGGGTCGTGGGTTCGAGCCCCACGTTGGGCGCATTCCTTTATTCCTAAACTGAGAAGAGAAGTGAGTGTCTGAAAGAGCAAAATTATAATAATACGTACTGTACCATTTCTTGTGAATGCAATATCTCTGGAACTCCTGGAGGGAATTGCTTCAAATTTGGCACAAACATCCACTTTGACTCAAGAATGAACTGCAAATATTTAGGTGGTCAAAGGTCAAGGTCATTGTGACCTCACGTCCGTCCTATTCTGCAATATCCCAGGAATGCCTAGAGGGAATCTTTTTCAAATTTGGCACAAACGTCCACTCGGTACAGAATACTACTTTCATTGGTCTAGGTAAAAAATGCCCCCATTCTTAAACCACACCCCACCCCTACGCTTTGCCCCTTTCACACTGCTCCACTGGTTCCAAAAGAGAGGTTAAAATAATACTTGACAGGCCCGGCTAGCTCAGTCGGTAGAGCATGAGACTCTTAATCTCAGGGTCGTGGGTTTAGAGCCCCACGTTGGGCTCAGCTTTTTAATCTGAGACTGAGAAGAGAAATTAGTGGCCAAAAGCGCAAAATCATAATAATCCACGAGTTAATACCAAGCGCACCCAACTGAATGCGCAAATGTGCCATGCGGTGCTTCTAGTAGAGTGTGGTGAAAAAAATTCACAGTGGTTTTCAGAACCTCAGTTACATAGGCCTACCAACTTTCAAACAAGTCTCATGGTCTATTTCCCACCCCTTTTCAACATCAATGACAGATTGAATGGTTGTTGGTAAGGTAAAATGACAAACACAAAATGTGTTAAAGACGGACCATCTCCAGGCAAGAAGTCAAAATTAGACTGGTATGGTAACATTCAAACTACCCCACTGGTTCCAAAAAAGGGATTCAAAATGTTCAAATAAGGCCTGGCTAGCTCAGTCGGTAGAGCATGAGACTCTTAATCTCAGGGTCGTGGGTTCGAGCCCCACGTTGGGCGCATTCCTTTAATCCTAAACTGAGAAGAGAAGTGAGTGTCTGAAAGAGCAAAATTATAATAATACGTACTGTACCATTTCTTGTGAATGCAATATCTCTGGAACTCCTGGAGGGAATTGCTTCAAATTTGGCACAAGCATCCACTTTGACTCAAGAATGAACTGCAAATATTTAGGTGGTCAAAGGTCAAGGTCATTGTAACCTCACGTCCGTCCTATTCTGCAATATCCCAGGAATGCCTAGAGGGAATCTTTTTCAAATTTGGCACAAACGTCCACTCGGTACAGAATACTACTTTCATTGGTCTAGGTAAAAAATGCCCCCATTCTTAAACCACACCCCACCCCTACGCTTTGCCCCTTTCACACTGCTCCACTGGTTCCAAAAGAGAGGTTAAAATAATACTTGACAGGCCCGGCTAGCTCAGTCGATAGAGAATGAGGCTCTTAATCTCAGGGTCGTGGGTTCGAGCCCCACGTTGGGCTCAGTGTTTTAATCTGAGACTGAGAAGAGAAATTAGTGGCCAAAAGCGCAAAATCATAATAAGCCAGGAGTTAATAACAAGCGCACCCAACTGAATGCGCAAATGTGCCATGCGGTGCTTCTAGTAGAGTGTGGTGAAAAAAATCACAGTGGTTTTCAGAACCTCAGTTACATAGGCCTACCAACTTTCAAACAAGTCTCATGGTCTATTTCCCACCCCTTTTCAACATCAATGACAGATTGAATGGTGGTTGGTAAGGTAAAATGACAAACACAAAATGTGTTAAAGACGGACCATCTCCAGGCAGCGTTTTCCTTAATGCCAAGCAAGCAGTGCAAAAATGCTTCCGCATTCGTCACCGCACGCCAGTGCGGTAAAGCGCCCTTCTTTTCAGACAAATGCTACCGTGCGTGCACCGGCGGCGGCGTGCTCGCTCAGGTGCGTGCGTGCGCCGGCGTGCTCGCGCGAGGTGCCCGCGCATGCGCATGAGATCCCGCCTTGGTTCGACACGAGCGGAGATCAATATATATAAGTCACCGCCCCTTATTCAGTATCTAGAAATAGCTCAATTGGCAAGGCCACATGGCTGTGGATCCTATGGCTCGTTTGCTGGCGAGTTCGAATCCCATCGAAAATATTTTTTAACGTGATTTTTTTTTAACGTGTATTCTTTCGCCGGTTAAGGTTAGGCATGGTTAAGGTTAAGGTTAAGGTTAGGCATTGTTTCGGAGTTGGTTAAGGTTAGAACGGTTAAGTTTAGGCGCTGTTAAGGAGCTGGTTAAGGTTAGAGTTTGTCAAAGAGAATGGCAATATAATTTCTATGGTTAAGGTTAGGCATGGTTAAGGTTAAGGTTAAGGTTAGGCATTGTTTCGGAGTTGGTTAAGGTTAGAACGGTTAAGTTTAGGCGCTGTTAAGGAGCTGGTTAAGGTTAGAGTTTGTCAAAGAGAATGGCAATAGACAGCCTATTTCCGCGCGACCTGGGCGCTGGGCGGCGGAAAATGAAAGGCGCATTACTGCACGCCACTACGGTAAATTTTTGCACTGCTTGCTTGGCATAAAGCTACACGCCTCCAGGCAAGAAGTCAAAATTAGACTGGTATGGTAACATTCAAACTACCCCACTGGTTCCAAAAAAGGGATTCAAAATGATCAAATAAGGCCTGGCTAGCTCAGTCGGTAGAGCATGAGACTCTTAATCTCAGGGTCGTGGGTTCGAGCCCCATGTTGGGCGCATTGCTTTAATCCTAAACTGAGAAGAAAAGTGAGTGTCTGAAAGCGCAAAATTATAATAATACGTACCAATTTTTGTGAATGCAATATCTCTGGAACACCTGGAGGGAATTGCTTCAAATTTGGCACAAACGTCCACTTTGACTCAAGAATGAACTGAAAATATTTAGGTGGTCAAAGGTCAAGGTCATTGTGACCTCACGTCCGTCCCATTCTGCAATATCCCAGGAATGCCTAGAGGGAATCTTTTTCAAATTTGGCACAAACGTCCACTCGGTACAGAATACTACTTTCATTGGTCTAGGTAAAAAATGCCCCCATTCTTAAACCACACCCCACCCCTACGCTTTGCCCCTTTCACACTGCCCCACTGGTTCCAAAAGAGAGGTTAAAATAATACTTGACAGGCCCGGCTAGCTCAGTCGGTAGAGCATGAGACTCTTAATCTCAGGGTCGTGGGCTTAGAGCCCCACGTTGGGCTCAGCTTTTTAATCTGAGACTGAGAAGAGAAATTAGTGGCCAAAAGCGCAAAATCATAATAATCCAGGAGTTAATAACAAGCGCACCCAACTGAATGCGCAAATGTGCCATGCGGTGCTTCTAGTAGAGTGTGGTGAAAAAAAATCACAGTGGTTTTCAGAACCTCAGTTACATAGGCCTACCAACTTTCAAACAAGTCTCATGGTCTATTTTCCACCCCTTTTCAACATCAATGACAGATTGAATGGTTGTTGGTAAGGTAAAATGACAAACACAAAATGTGTTAAAGACGGACCATCTCCAGGCAAGAAGTCAAAATTAGACTGGTATGGTAACATTCAAACTACCCCACTGGTTCCAAAAAAGGGATTCAAAATGATCAAATAAGGCCTGGCTAGCTCAGTCGGTAGAGCATGAGACTCTTAATCTCAGGGTCGTGGGTTCGAGCCCCACGTTGGGCGCATTCCTTTAATCCTAAACTGAGAAGAGAAGTGAGTGTCTGAAAGAGCAAAATTATAATAATACGTACTGTACCATTTCTTGTGAATGCAATATCTCTGGAACTCCTGGAGGGAATTGCTTCAAATTTGGCACAAACATCCACTTTGACTCAAGAATGAACTGCAAATATTTAGGTGGTCAAAGGTCAAGGTCATTGTAACCTCACGTCCGTCCTATTCTGCAATATCCCAGGAATGCCTAGAGGGAATCTTTTTCAAATTTGGCACAAACGTCCACTCGGTACAGAATACTACTTTCATTGGTCTAGGTAAAAAATGCCCCCATTCTTAAACCACACCCCACCCCTACGCTTTGCCCCTTTCACACTGCTCCACTGGTTCCAAAAGAGAGGTTAAAATAATACTTGACAGGCCCGGCTAGCTCAGTCGATAGAGAATGAGGCTCTTAATCTCAGGGTCGTGGGTTCGAGCCCCACGTTGGGCTCAGTGTTTTAATCTGAGACTGAGAAGAGAAATTAGTGGCCAAAAGCGCAAAATCATAATAAGCCAGGAGTTAATAACAAGCGCACCCAACTGAATGCGCAAATGTGCCATGCGGTGCTTCTAGTAGAGTGTGGTGAAAAAAATCACAGTGGTTTTCAGAACCTCAGTTACATAGGCCTACCAACTTTCAAACAAGTCTCATGGTCTATTTCCCACCCCTTTTCAACATCAATGACAGATTGAATGGTGGTTGGTAAGGTAAAATGACAAACACAAAATGTGTTAAAGACGGACCATCTCCAGGCAAGAAGTCAAAATTAGACTGGTATGGTAACATTCAAACTACCCCACTGGTTCCAAAAAAGGGATTCAAAATGATCAAATAAGGCCTGGCTAGCTCAGTCGGTAGAGCATGAGACTCTTAATCTCAGGGTCGTGGGTTCGAGCCCCACGTTGGGCGCATTGCTTTAATCCTAAACTGAGAAGAAAAGTGAGTGTCTGAAAGCGCAAAATTATAATAATACGTACCAATTTTTGTGAATGCAATATCTCTGGAACACCTGGAGGGAATTGCTTCAAATTTGGCACAAACGTCCACTTTGACTCAAGAATGAACTGAAAATATTTAGGTGGTCAAAGGTCAAGGTCATTGTGACCTCACGTCCGTCCCATTCTGCAATATCCCAGGAATGCCTAGAGGGAATCTTTTTCAAATTTGGCACAAACGTCCACTCGGTACAGAATACTACTTTCATTGGTCTAGGTAAAAAATGCCCCCATTCTTAAACCACACCCCACCCCTACGCTTTGCCCCTTTCACACTGCCCCACTGGTTCCAAAAGAGAGGTTAAAATAATACTTGACAGGCCCGGCTAGCTCAGTCGGTAGAGCATGAGACTCTTAATCTCAGGGTCGTGGGTTTGAGCCCCACGTTGGGCTCAGTGTTTTAATCTGAGACTGAGAAGAGAAATTAGTGGCCAAAAGCGCAAAATCATAATAAGCCAGGAGTTAATAACAAGCGCACCCAACTGAATGCGCAAATGTGCCATGCGGTGCTTCTAGTAGAGTGTGGTGAAAAAAATCACAGTGGTTTTCAGAACCTCAGTTACATAGGCCTACCAACTTTCAAACAAGTCTCATGGTCTATTTCCCACCCCTTTTCAACATCAATGACAGATTGAATGGTGGTTGGTAAGGTAAAATGACAAACACAAAATGTGTTAAAGACGGACCATCTCCAGGCAAGAAGTAAAAATTAGACTGGTATGGTAACATTCAAACTACCCCACTGGTTCCAAAAAAGGGATTTAAAATGATCAAATAAGGCCTGGCTAGCTCAGTCGATAGAGCATGAGACTCTTAATCTCAGGGTCGTGGGTTCGAGCCCCACGTTGGGCGCATTGCTTTAATCCTAAACTGAGAAGAAAAGTGAGTGTCTGAAAGCGCAAAATTATAATAATACGTACCAATTTTTGTGAATGCAATATCTCTGGAACACCTGGAGGGAATTCCTTCAAATTTGGCACAAACATCCACTTTGACTCAAGAATGAACTGAAAATATTTAGGTGGTCAAAGGTCAAGGTCATTGTGACCTCACGTCCGTCCTATTCTGCAATATCTCAGGAATGCCTAGAGGGAATCTTTTTCAAATTTGTCACAAACGTCCACTCGGTACAGAATACTACTTTCATTGGTCTAGGTAAAAAATGCCCCCATTCTTAAACCACACCCCACCCCTACGCTTTGCCCCTTTCACACTGCCCCACTGGTTCCAAAAGAGAGGTTAAAATAATACTTGACAGGCCCGGCTAGCTCAGTCGGTAGAGCATGAGACTCTTAATCTCAGGGTCGTGGGTTCGAGCCCCACGTTGGGCTCAGCTTTTTAATCTGAGACTGAGAAGAGAAATTAGTGGCCAAAAGCGCAAAATCATAATAATCCAGGAGTTAATAACAAGCGCACCCAACTGAATGCGCAAATGTGCCATGCGGTGCTTCTAGTAGAGTGTGGTGAAAAAAAATCACAGTGGTTTTCAGAACCTCAGTTACATAGGCCTACCAACTTTCAAACAAGTCTCATGGTCTATTTTCCACCCGTTTTCAACATCAATGACAGATTGAATGGTGGTTGGTAAGGTAAAATGACAAACACAAAATGTGTTAAAGACGGACCATCTCCAGGCAAGAAATCAAAATTAGACTGGTATGGTAACATTCAAACTACCCCACTGGTTCCAAAAAAGGGATTCAAAATGAACAAAAAAGGCCTGGCTAGCTCAGTCGGTAGAGCATGAGACTCTTAATCTCAGGGTCGTGGGTTCGAGCCCCACGTTGGGCGCATTCCTTTAATCCTAAACTGAGAAGAGAAGTGAGTGTCTGAAAGTGCAAAATTATAATAATACGTACCATTTCTTGTGAATGCAATATCTCTGGAACACCTGGAGGGAATTGCTTTTATATTTGGCACAAACGTCCACTTTGACTCAAGAATGAACTGAAAATATTTAGGTGGTCAAAGGTCAAGGTCATTGTGACCTCACGTCCGTCCCATTCTGCAATATCCCAGGAATGCCTAGAGGGAATCTTTTTCAAATTTGGCACAAACGTCCACTCGGTACAGAATACTACTTTCATTGGTCTAGGTAAAAAATGCCCCCATTCTTAAACCACACCCCACCCCTACGCTTTGCCCCTTTCACACTGCCCCACTGGTTCCAAAAGAGAGGTTAAAATAATACTTGACAGGCCCGGCTAGCTCAGTCGGTAGAGCATGAGACTCTTAATCTCAGGTTCGTGGGTTCGAGCCCCACGTTGGGCTCAGTGTTTTAATCTGAGACTGAGAAGAGAAATTAGTGGCCAAAAGCGCAAAATCATAATAAGCCAGGAGTTAATAACAAGCGCACCCAACTGAATGCGCAAATGTGCCAGTGCTTCTAGTAGAGTGTGGTGAAAAAAATCAGTGGTTTTCAGAACCTCAGTTACATAGGCCTACCAACTTTCAAACAAGTCTCATGGTCTAATTTCCACCCCTTTTCAACATCAATGACAGATTGAATGGTGGTTGGTAAGGTAAAATGACAAACACAAAATGTGTTAAAGACGGACCATCTCCAGGCGAGAAGTCAAAATTAGACTGCTATGGTAACATTCAAACTACCCCACTGGTTCCAAAAAAGGGATTCAAAATGATCAAATAAGGCTTGGCTAGCTCAGTCGGTAGAGCATGAGACTCTTAATCTCAGGGTCGTGGGTTCGAGCCCCACGTTGGGCGCATTCCTTTAATCCTAAACTGAGAAGAGAAGTGAGTGTCTGAAAGAGCAAAATTATAATAATACGTACTGTACCATTTCTTGTGAATGCAATATCTCTGGAACTCCTGGAGGGAATTGCTTCAAATTTGGCACAAACATCCACTTTGACTCAAGAATGAACTGCAAATATTTAGGTGGTCAAAGGTCAAGGTCATTGTGACCTCACGTCCGTCCTATTCTGCAATATCCCAGGAATGCCTAGAGGGAATCTTTTTCAAATTTGGCACAAACGTCCACTCGGTACAGAATACTACTTTCATTGGTCTAGGTAAAAAATGCCCCCATTCTTAAACCACACCCCACCCCTACGCTTTGCCCCTTTCACACTGCTCCACTGGTTCCAAAAGAGAGGTTAAAATAATACTTGACAGGCCCGGCTAGCTCAGTCGATAGAGAATGAGGCTCTTAATCTCAGGGTCGTGGGTTCGAGCCCCACGTTGGGCTCAGTGTTTTAATCTGAGACTGAGAAGAGAAATTAGTGGCCAAAAGCGCAAAATCATAATAAGCCAGGAGTTAATAACAAGCGCACCCAACTGAATGCGCAAATGTGCCATGCGGTGCTTCTAGTAGAGTGTGGTGAAAAAAATCACAGTGGTTTTCAGAACCTCAGTTACATAGGCCTACCAACATTCAAACAAGTCTCATGGTCTATTTCCCACCCCTTTTCAACATCAATGACAGATTGAATGGTGGTTGGTAAGGTAAAATGACAAACACAAAATGTGTTAAAGACGGACCATCTCCAGGCAAGAAGTCAAAATTAGACTGGTATGGTAACATTCAAACTACCCCACTGGTTCCAAAAAAGAGATTCAAAATGATCAAATAAGGCCTGGCTAGCTCAGTCGGTAGAGCATGAGACTCTTAATCTCAGGGTCGTGGGTTCGAGCCCCACGTTGGGCGCATTGCTTTAATCCTAAACTGAGAAGAAAAGTGAGTGTCTGAAAGCGCAAAATTATAATAATACGTACCAATTTTTGTGAATGCAATATCTCTGGAACACCTGGAGGGAATTGCTTCAAATTTGGCACAAACGTCCACTTTGACTCAAGAATGAACTGAAAATATTTAGGTGGTCAAAGGTCAAGGTCATTGTGACCTCACGTCCGTCCCATTCTGCAATATCCCAGGAATGCCTAGAGGGAATCTTTTTTAAATTTGGCACAAACGTCCACTCGGTACAGAATACTACTTTCATTGGTCTAGGTAAAAAATGCCCCCATTCTTAAACCACACCCCACCCCTACGCTTTGCCCCTTTCACACTGCCCCACTGGTTCCAAAAGAGAGGTTAAAATAATACTTGACAGGCCCGGCTAGCTCAGTCGGTAGAGCATGAGACTCTTAATCTCAGGGTCGTGGGTTTGAGCCCCACGTTGGGCTCAGTGTTTTAATCTGAGACTGAGAAGAGAAATTAGTGGCCAAAAGCGCAAAATCATAATAAGCCAGGAGTTAATAACAAGCGCACCCAACTGAATGCGCAAATGTGCCATGCGGTGCTTCTAGTAGAGTGTGGTGAAAAAAATCACAGTGGTTTTCAGAACCTCAGTTACATAGGCCTACCAACTTTCAAACAAGTCTCATGGTCTATTTCCCACCCCTTTTCAACATCAATGACAGATTGAATGGTGGTTGGTAAGGTAAAATGACAAACACAAAATGTGTTAAAGACGGACCATCTCCAGGCAAGAAGTCAAAATTAGACTGGTATGGTAACATTCAAACTACCCCACTGGTTCCAAAAAAGGGATTCAAAATGATCAAATAAGGCCTGGCTAGCTCAGTCGATAGAGCATGAGACTCTTAATCTCAGGGTCGTGGGTTCGAGCCCCACGTTGGGCGCATTGCTTTAATCCTAAACTGAGAAGAAAAGTGAGTGTCTGAAAGCGCAAAATTATAATAATACGTACCAATTTTTGTGAATGCAATATCTCTGGAACACCTGGAGGGAATTCCTTCAAATTTGGCACAAACGTCCACTTTGACTCAAGAATGAACTGAAAATATTTAGGTGGTCAAAGGTCAAGGTCATTGTGACCTCACGTCCGTCCTATTCTGCAATATCTCAGGAATGCCTAGAGGGAATCTTTTTCAAATTTGTCACAAACGTCCACTCGGTACAGAATACTACTTTCATTGGTCTAGGTAAAAAATGCCCCCATTCTTAAACCACACCCCACCCCTACGCTTTGCCCCTTTCACACTGCCCCACTGGTTCCAAAAGAGAGGTTAAAATAATACTTGACAGGCCCGGCTATCTCAGTCGGTAGAGCATGAGACTCTTAATCTCAGGGTCGTGGGTTCGAGCCCCACGTTGGGCTCAGCTTTATAATCTGAGACTGAGAAGAGAAATTAGTGGCCAAAAGCGCAAAATCATAATAATCCAGGAGTTAATAACAAGCGCACCCAACTGAATGCGCAAATGTGCCATGCGGTGCTTCTAGTAGAGTGTGGTGAAAAAAAATCACAGTGGTTTTCAGAACCTCAGTTACAGTACATAGGCCTACCAACTTTCAAACAAGTCTCATGGTCTATTTTCCACCCCTTTTCAACATCAATGACAGATTGAATGGTGGTTGGTAAGGTAAAATGACAAACACAAAATGTGTTAAAGACGGACCATCTCCAGGCAAGAAGTCAAAATTAGACTGGTATGGTAACATTCAAACTACCCCACTGGTTCCAAAAAAGGGATTCAAAATGATCAAATAAGGCCTGGCTAGCTCAGTCGGTAGAGCATGAGACTCTTAATCTCAGGGTCGTGGGTTCGAGCCCCACGTTGGGTGCATTGCTTTAATCCTAAACTGAGAAGAAAAATGAGTGTCTGAAAGCGCAAAATTATAATAATACGTACTATTTCTTGTGAATGCAATATCTCTGGAACATCTGGAGGGAATTGCTTTTATATTTGGCACAAACGTCCACTTTGACTCAAGAATGAACTGAAAATATTTAGGTGGTCAAAGGTCAAGGTCATTGTGACCTCACGTCCGTCCTATTCTGCAATATCTCAGGAATGCCTAGAGGGAATCTTTTTCAAATTTGGCACAAACGTCCACTCGGTACAGAATACTACTTTCATTGGTCTAGGTAAAAAATGCCCCCATTCTTAAACCACACCCCACCCCTACGCTTTGCCCCTTTCACACTGCCCCACTGGTTCCAAAAGAGAGGTTAAAATAATACTTGACAGGCCCGGCTAGCTCAGTCGGTAGAGCATGAGACTCTTAATCTCAGGGTCGTGGGTTCGAGCCCCACGTTGGGCTCAGCTTTTTAATCTGAGACTGAGAAGAGAAATTAGTGGCCAAAAGCGCAAAATCATAATAATCCAGGAGTTAATAACAAGCGCACCCAACTGAATGCGCAAATGTGCCATGCGGTGCTTCTAGTAGAGTGTGGTTAAAAAAAATATCACAGTGGTTTTCAGAACCTCAGTTACATAGGCCTACCAACTTTCAAACAAGTCTCATGGTCTATTTTCCACCCCTTTTCAACATCAATGACAGATTGAATGGTGGTTGGTAAGGTAAAATGACAAACACAAAATGTGTTAAAGACGGACCATCTCCAGGCAAGAAATCAAAATTAGACTGGTATGGTAACATTCAAACTACCCCACTGGTTCCAAAAAAGGGATTCAAAATGATCAAAAAAGGCCTGGCTAGCTCAGTCGGTAGAGCATGAGACTCTTAATCTCAGGGTCGTGGGTTCGAGCCCCACGTTGGGCGCATTCCTTTAATCCTAAACTGAGAAGAGAAGTGAGTGTCTGAAAGTGCAAAATTATAATAATACGTACCATTTCTTGTGAATGCAATATCTCTGGAACACCTGGAGGGAATTGCTTTTATATTTGGCACAAACGTCCACTTTGACTCAAGAATGAACTGAAAATATTTAGGTGGTCAAAGGTCAAGGTCATTGTGACCTCACGTCCGTCCTATTCTGCAATATCTCAGGAATGCCTAGAGGGAATCTTTTTCAAATTTGGCACAAACGTCCACTCGGTACAGAATACTACTTTCATTGGTCTAGGTAAAAAATTCCCCCATTCTTAAACCACACCCCACCCCTACGCTTTGCCCCTTTCACACTGCCCCACTGGTTCCAAAAGAGAGGTTAAAATAATACTTGACAGGCCCGGCTAGCTCAGTCGGTAGAGCATGAGACTCTTAATCTCAGGGTCGTGGGTTTAGAGCCCCACGTTGGGCTCAGCTTTTTAATCTGAGACTGAGAAGAGAAATTAGTGGCCAAAAGCGCAAAATCATAATAAGCCAGGAGTTAATAACAAGCGCACCCAACTGAATGCGCAAATGTGCCATGCGGTGCTTCTAGTAGAGTGTGGTGAAAAAAATCACAGTGGTTTTCAGAACCTCAGTTACATAGGCCTACCAACTTTCAAACAAGTCTCATGGTCTATTTCCCACCCCTTTTCAACATCAATGACAGATTGAATGGTGGTTGGTAAGGTAAAATGACAAACACAAAATGTGTTAAAGACGGACCATCTCCAGGCAAGAAGTCAAAATTAGACTGGTATGGTAACATTCAAACTACCCCACTGGTTCCAAAAAAGGGATTCAAAATGATCAAATAAGGCCTGGCTAGCTCAGTCGGTAGAGCATGAGACTCTTAATCTCAGGGTCGTGGGTTCGAGCCCCACGTTGGGCGCATTCCTTTAATCCTAAACTGAGAAGAGAAGTGAGTGTCTGAAAGAGCAAAATTATAATAATACGTACTGTACCATTTCTTGTGAATGCAATATCTCTGGAACTCCTGGAGGGAATTGCTTCAAATTTGGCACAAACATCCACTTTGACTCAAGAATGAACTGCAAATATTTAGGTGGTCAAAGGTCAAGGTCATTGTGACCTCACGTCCGTCCTATTCTGCAATATCCCAGGAATGCCTAGAGGGAATCTTTTTCAAATTTGGCACAAACGTCCACTCGGTTCAGAATACTACTTTCATTGGTCTAGGTAAAAAATGCCCCCATTCTTAAACCACACCCCACCCCTACGCTTTGCCCCTTTCACACTGCTCCACTGGTTCCAAAAGAGAGGTTAAAATAATACTTGACAGGCCCGGCTAGCTCAGTCGATAGAGAATGAGGCTCTTAATCTCAGGGTCGTGGGTTCGAGCCCCACGTTGGGCTCAGTGTTTTAATCTGAGACTGAGAAGAGAAATTAGTGGCCAAAAGCGCAAAATCATAATAAGCCAGGAGTTAATAACAAGCGCACCCAACTGAATGCGCAAATGTGCCATGCGGTGCTTCTAGTAGAGTGTGGTGAAAAAAATCACAGTGGTTTTCAGAACCTCAGTTACATAGGCCTACCAACTTTCAAACAAGTCTCATGGTCTATTTCCCACCCCTTTTCAACATCAATGACAGATTGAATGGTGGTTGGTAAGGTAAAATGACAAACACAAAATGTGTTAAAGACGGACCATCTCCAGGCAAGAAGTCAAAATTAGACTGGTATGGTAACATTCAAACTACCCCACTGGTTCCAAAAAAGAGATTCAAAATGATCAAATAAGGCCTGGCTAGCTCAGTCGGTAGAGCATGAGACCCTTAAGCTCAGGGTCGTGGGTTCGAGCCCCACGTTGGGCGCATTGCTTTAATCCTAAACTGAGAAGAAAAGTGAGTGTCTGAAAGCGCAAAATTATAATAATACGTACCAATTTTTGTGAATGCAATATCTCTGGAACACCTGGAGGGAATTGCTTCAAATTTGGCACAAACGTCCACTTTGACTCAAGAATGAACTGAAAATATTTAGGTGGTCAAAGGTCAAGGTCATTGTGACCTCACGTCCGTCCCATTCTGCAATATCCCAGGAATGCCTAGAGGGAATCTTTTTCAAATTTGGCACAAACGTCCACTCGGTACAGAATAGTACTTTCATTGGTCTAGGTAAAAAATGCCCCCATTCTTAAACCACACCCCACCCCTACGCTTTGCCCCTTTCACACTGCCCCACTGGTTCCAAAAGAGAGGTTAAAATAATACTTGACAGGCCCGGCTAGCTCAGTCGGTAGAGCATGAGACTCTTAATCTCAGGGTCGTGGGTTTGAGCCCCACGTTGGGCTCAGTGTTTTAATCTGAGACTGAGAAGAGAAATTAGTGGCCAAAAGCGCAAAATCATAATAAGCCAGGAGTTAATAACAAGCGCACCCAACTGAATGCGCAAATGTGCCATGCGGTGCTTCTAGTAGAGTGTGGTGAAAAAAATCACAGTGGTTTTCAGAACCTCAGTTACATAGGCCTACCAACTTTCAAACAAGTCTCATGGTCTATTTCCCACCCCTTTTCAACATCAATGACAGATTGAATGGTGGTTGGTAAGGTAAAATGACAAACACAAAATGTGTTAAAGACGGACCATCTCCAGGCAAGAAGTCAAAATTAGACTGGTATGGTAACATTCAAACTACCCCACTGGTTCCAAAAAAGGGATTCAAAATGATCAAATAAGGCCTGGCTAGCTCAGTCGATAGAGCATGAGACTCTTAATCTCAGGGTCGTGGGTTCGAGCCCCACGTTGGGCGCATTGCTTTAATCCTAAACTGAGAAGAAAAGTGAGTGTCTGAAAGCGCAAAATTATAATAATACGTACCAATTTTTGTGAATGCAATATCTCTGGAACACCTGGAGGGAATTCCTTCAAATTTGGCACAAACGTCCACTTTGACTCAAGAATGAACTGAAAATATTTAGGTGGTCAAAGGTCAAGGTCATTGTGACCTCACGTCCGTCCTATTCTGCAATATCTCAGGAATGCCTAGAGGGAATCTTTTTCAAATTTGTCACAAACGTCCACTCGGTACAGAATACTACTTTCATTGGTCTAGGTAAAAAATGCCCCCATTCTTAAACCACACCCCACCCCTACGCTTTGCCCCTTTCACACTGCCCCACTGGTTCCAAAAGAGAGGTTAAAATAATACTTGACAGGCCCGGCTATCTCAGTCGGTAGAGCATGAGACTCTTAATCTCAGGGTCGTGGGTTCGAGCCCCACGTTGGGCTCAGCTTTATAATCTGAGACTGAGAAGAGAAATTAGTGGCCAAAAGCGCAAAATCATAATAATCCAGGAGTTAATAACAAGCGCACCCAACTGAATGCGCAAATGTGCCATGCGGTGCTTCTAGTAGAGTGTGGTGAAAAAAAATCACAGTGGTTTTCAGAACCTCAGTTACAGTACATAGGCCTACCAACTTTCAAACAAGTCTCATGGTCTATTTTCCACCCCTTTTCAACATCAATGACAGATTGAATGGTGGTTGGTAAGGTAAAATGACAAACACAAAATGTGTTAAAGACGGACCATCTCCAGGCAAGAAGTCAAAATTAGACTGGTATGGTAACATTCAAACTACCCCACTGGTTCCAAAAAAGGGATTCAAAATGATCAAATAAGGCCTGGCTAGCTCAGTCGGTAGAGCATGAGACTCTTAATCTCAGGGTCGTGGGTTCGAGCCCCACGTTGGGTGCATTGCTTTAATCCTAAACTGAGAAGAAAAATGAGTGTCTGAAAGCGCAAAATTATAATAATACGTACTATTTCTTGTGAATGCAATATCTCTGGAACATCTGGAGGGAATTGCTTTTATATTTGGCACAAACGTCCACTTTGACTCAAGAATGAACTGAAAATATTTAGGTGGTCAAAGGTCAAGGTCATTGTGACCTCACGTCCGTCCTATTCTGCAATATCTCAGGAATGCCTAGAGGGAATCTTTTTCAAATTTGGCACAAACGTCCACTCGGTACAGAATACTACTTTCATTGGTCTAGGTAAAAAATGCCCCCATTCTTAAACCACACCCCACCCCTACGCTTTGCCCCTTTCACACTGCCCCACTGGTTCCAAAAGAGAGGTTAAAATAATACTTGACAGGCCCGGCTAGCTCAGTCGGTAGAGCATGAGACTCTTAATCTCAGGGTCGTGGGTTCGAGCCCCACGTTGGGCTCAGCTTTTTAATCTGAGACTGAGAAGAGAAATTAGTGGCCAAAAGCGCAAAATCATAATAATCCAGGAGTTAATAACAAGCGCACCCAACTGAATGCGCAAATGTGCCATGCGGTGCTTCTAGTAGAGTGTGGTGAAAAAAAATCACAGTGGTTTTCAGAACCTCAGTTACATAGGCCTACCAACTTTCAAACAAGTCTCATGGTCTATTTTCCACCCCTTTTCAACATCAATGACAGATTGAATGGTGGTTGGTAAGGTAAAATGACAAACACAAAATGTGTTAAAGACGGACCATCTCCAGGCAAGAAATCAAAATTAGACTGGTATGGTAACATTCAAACTACCCCACTGGTTCCAAAAAAGGGATTCAAAATGATCAAAAAAGGCCTGGCTAGCTCAGTCGGTAGAGCATGAGACTCTTAATCTCAGGGTCGTGGGTTCGAGCCCCACGTTGGGCGCATTCCTTTAATCCTAAACTGAGAAGAGAAGTGAGTGTCTGAAAGAGCAAAATTATAATAATACGTACTGTACCATTTCTTGTGAATGCAATATCTCTGGAACTCCTGGAGGGAATTGCTTCAAATTTGGCACAAACATCCACTTTGACTCAAGAATGAACTGCAAATATTTAGGTGGTCAAAGGTCAAGGTCATTGTGACCTCACGTCCGTCCTATTCTGCAATATCCCAGGAATGCCTAGAGGGAATCTTTTTCAAATTTGTCACAAACGTCCACTCGGTACAGAATACTACTTTCATTGGTCTAGGTAAAAAATGCCCCCATTCTTAAACCACACCCCACCCCTACGCTTTGCCCCTTTCACACTGCCCCACTGGTTCCAAAAGAGAGGTTAAAATAATACTTGACAGGCCCGGCTATCTCAGTCGGTAGAGCATGAGACTCTTAATCTCAGGGTCGTGGGTTCGAGCCCCACGTTGGGCTCAGCTTTATAATCTGAGACTGAGAAGAGAAATTAGTGGCCAAAAGCGCAAAATCATAATAATCCAGGAGTTAATAACAAGCGCACCCAACTGAATGCGCAAATGTGCCATGCGGTGCTTCTAGTAGAGTGTGGTGAAAAAAAATCACAGTGGTTTTCAGAACCTCAGTTACAGTACATAGGCCTACCAACTTTCAAACAAGTCTCATGGTCTATTTTCCACCCCTTTTCAACATCAATGACAGATTGAATGGTGGTTGGTAAGGTAAAATGACAAACACAAAATGTGTTAAAGACGGACCATCTCCAGGCAAGAAGTCAAAATTAGACTGGTATGGTAACATTCAAACTACCCCACTGGTTCCAAAAAAGGGATTCAAAATGATCAAATAAGGCCTGGCTAGCTCAGTCGGTAGAGCATGAGACTCTTAATCTCAGGGTCGTGGGTTCGAGCCCCACGTTGGGTGCATTGCTTTAATCCTAAACTGAGAAGAAAAATGAGTGTCTGAAAGTGCAAAATTATAATAATACGTACTATTTCTTGTGAATGCAATATCTCTGGAACATCTGGAGGGAATTGCTTTTATATTTGGCACAAACGTCCACTTTGACTCAAGAATGAACTGAAAATATTTAGGTGGTCAAAGGTCAAGGTCATTGTGACCTCACGTCCGTCCTATTCTGCAATATCTCAGGAATGCCTAGAGGGAATCTTTTTCAAATTTGGCACAAACGTCCACTCGGTACAGAATACTACTTTCATTGGTCTAGGTAAAAAATGCCCCCATTCTTAAACCACACCCCACCCCTACGCTTTGCCCCTTTCACACTGCCCCACTGGTTCCAAAAGAGAGGTTAAAATAATACTTGACAGGCCCGGCTAGCTCAGTCGGTAGAGCATGAGACTCTTAATCTCAGGGTCGTGGGTTCGAGCCCCACGTTGGGCTCAGCTTTTTAATCTGAGACTGAGAAGAGAAATTAGTGGCCAAAAGCGCAAAATCATAATAATCCAGGAGTTAATAACAAGCGCACCCAACTGAATGCGCAAATGTGCCATGCGGTGCTTCTAGTAGAGTGTGGTGAAAAAAAATCACAGTGGTTTTCAGAACCTCAGTTACATAGGCCTACCAACTTTCAAACAAGTCTCATGGTCTATTTTCCACCCCTTTTCAACATCAATGACAGATTGAATGGTGGTTGGTAAGGTAAAATGACAAACACAAAATGTGTTAAAGACGGACCATCTCCAGGCAAGAAATCAAAATTAGACTGGTATGGTAACATTCAAACTACCCCACTGGTTCCAAAAAAGGGATTCAAAATGATCAAAAAAGGCCTGGCTAGCTCAGTCGGTAGAGCATGAGACTCTTAATCTCAGGGTCGTGGGTTCGAGCCCCACGTTGGGCGCATTCCTTTAATCCTAAACTGAGAAGAGAAGTGAGTGTCTGAAAGAGCAAAATTATAATAATACGTACTGTACCATTTCTTGTGAATGCAATATCTCTGGAACTCCTGGAGGGAATTGCTTCAAATTTGGCACAAACATCCACTTTGACTCAAGAATGAACTGCAAATATTTAGGTGGTCAAAGGTCAAGGTCATTGTGACCTCACGTCCGTCCTATTCTGCAATATCCCAGGAATGCCTAGAGGGAATCTTTTTCAAATTTGGCACAAACGTCCACTCGGTTCAGAATACTACTTTCATTGGTCTAGGTAAAAAATGCCCCCATTCTTAAACCACACCCCACCCCTACGCTTTGCCCCTTTCACACTGCTCCACTGGTTCCAAAAGAGAGGTTAAAATAATACTTGACAGGCCCGGCTAGCTCAGTCGATAGAGAATGAGGCTCTTAATCTCAGGGTCGTGGGTTCGAGCCCCACGTTGGGCTCAGTGTTTTAATCTGAGACTGAGAAGAGAAATTAGTGGCCAAAAGCGCAAAATCATAATAAGCCAGGAGTTAATAACAAGCGCACCCAACTGAATGCGCAAATGTGCCATGCGGTGCTTCTAGTAGAGTGTGGTGAAAAAAATCACAGAGGTTTTCAGAACCTCAGTTACATAGGCCTACCAACTTTCAAACAAGTCTCATGGTCTATTTCCCACCCCTTTTCAACATCAATGACAGATTGAATGGTGGTTGGTAAGGTAAAATGACAAACACAAAATGTGTTAAAGACGGACCATCTCCAGGCAAGAAGTCAAAATTAGACTGGTATGGTAACATTCAAACTACCCCACTGGTTCCAAAAAAGGGATTCAAAATGATCAAATAAGGCCTGGCTAGCTCAGTCGATAGAGCATGAGACTCTTAATCTCAGGGTCGTGGGTTCGAGCCCCACGTTGGGCGCATTGCTTTAATCCTAAACTGAGAAGAAAAGTGAGTGTCTGAAAGCGCAAAATTATAATAATACGTACCAATTTTTGTGAATGCAATATCTCTGGAACACCTGGAGGGAATTCCTTCAAATTTGGCACAAACGTCCACTTTGACTCAAGAATGAACTGAAAATATTTAGGTGGTCAAAGGTCAAGGTCATTGTGACCTCACGTCCGTCCTATTCTGCAATATCTCAGGAATGCCTAGAGGGAATCTTTTTCAAATTTGTCACAAACGTCCACTCGGTACAGAATACTACTTTCATTGGTCTAGGTAAAAAATGCCCCCATTCTTAAACCACACCCCACCCCTACGCTTTGCCCCTTTCACACTGCCCCACTGGTTCCAAAAGAGAGGTTAAAATAATACTTGACACGCCCGGCTAGCTCAGTCGGTAGAGCATGAGACTCTTAATCTCAGGGTCGTGGGTTTGAGCCCCACGTTGGGCTCAGTGTTTTAATCTGAGACTGAGAAGAGAAATTAGTGGCCAAAAGCGCAAAATCATAATAAGCCAGGAGTTAATAACAAGCGCACCCAACTGAATGCGCAAATGTGCCATGCGGTGCTTCTAGTAGAGTGTGGTGAAAAAAATCACAGTGGTTTTCAGAACCTCAGTTACATAGGCCTACCAACTTTCAAACAAGTCTCATGGTCTATTTCCCACCCCTTTTCAACATCAATGACAGATTAGGTAAGGTAAAATGACAAACACAAAATGTGTTAAAGACGGACCATCTCCAGGCAAGAAGTCAAAATTAGACTGGTATGGTAACATTCAAACTACCCCACTGGTTCCAAAAAAGGGATTCAAAATGATCAAATAAGGCCTGGCTAGCTCAGTCGATAGAGCATGAGACTCTTAATCTCAGGGTCGTGGGTTCGAGCCCCACGTTGGGCGCATTGCTTTAATCCTAAACTGAGAAGAAAAGTGAGTGTCTGAAAGCGCAAAATTATAATAATACGTACCAATTTTTGTGAATGCAATATCTCTGGAACACCTGGAGGGAATTCCTTCAAATTTGGCACAAACGTCCACTTTGACTCAAGAATGAACTGAAAATATTTAGGTGGTCAAAGGTCAAGGTCATTGTGACCTCACGTCCGTCCTATTCTGCAATATCTCAGGAATGCCTAGAGGGAATCTTTTTCAAATTTGTCACAAACGTCCACTCGGTACAGAATACTACTTTCATTGGTCTAGGTAAAAAATGCCCCCATTCTTAAACCACACCCCACCCCTACGCTTTGCCCCTTTCACACTGCCCCACTGGTTCCAAAAGAGAGGTTAAAATAATACTTGACAGGCCCGGCTAGCTCAGTCGGTAGAGCATGAGACTCTTAATCTCAGGGTCGTGGGTTCGAGCCCCACGTTGGGCTCAGCTTTTTAATCTGAGACTGAGAAGAGAAATTAGTGGCCAAAAGCGCAAAATCATAATAATCCAGGAGTTAATAACAAGCGCACCCAACTGAATGCGCAAATGTGCCATGCGGTGCTTCTAGTAGAGTGTGGTGAAAAAAAATCACAGTGGTTTTCAGAACCTCAGTTACAGTACATAGGCCTACCAACTTTCAAACAAGTCTCATGGTCTATTTTCCACCCCTTTTCAACATCAATGACAGATTGAATGGTGGTTGGTAAGGTAAAATGACAAACACAAAATGTGTTAAAGACGGACCATCTCCAGGCAAGAAGTCAAAATTAGACTGGTATGGTAACATTCAAACTACCCCACTGGTTCCAAAAAAGGGATTCAAAATGATCAAATAAGGCCTGGCTAGCTCAGTCGGTAGAGCATGAGACTCTTAATCTCAGGGTCGTGGGTTCGAGCCCCACGTTGGGTGCATTGCTTTAATCCTAAACTGAGAAGAAAAATGAGTGTCTGAAAGCGCAAAATTATAATAATACGTACTATTTCTTGTGAATGCAATATCTCTGGAACATCTGGAGGGAATTGCTTTTATATTTGGCACAAACGTCCACTTTGACTCAAGAATGAACTGAAAATATTTAGGTGGTCAAAGGTCAAGGTCATTGTGACCTCACGTCCGTCCTATTCTGCAATATCTCAGGAATGCCTAGAGGGAATCTTTTTCAAATTTGGCACAAACGTCCACTCGGTACAGAATACTACTTTCATTGGTCTAGGTAAAAAATGCCCCCATTCTTAAACCACACCCCACCCCTACGCTTTGCCCCTTTCACACTGCCCCACTGGTTCCAAAAGAGAGGTTAAAATAATACTTGACAGGCCCGGCTAGCTCAGTCGGTAGAGCATGAGACTCTTAATCTCAGGGTCGTGGGTTCGAGCCCCACGTTGGGCTCAGCTTTTTAATCTGAGACTGAGAAGAGAAATTAGTGGCCAAAAGCGCAAAATCATAATAATCCAGGAGTTAATAACAAGCGCACCCAACTGAATGCGCAAATGTGCCATGCGGTGCTTCTAGTAGAGTGTGGTGAAAAAAAATCACAGTGGTTTTCAGAACCTCAGTTACATAGGCCTACCAACTTTCAAACAAGTCTCATGGTCTATTTTCCACCCCTTTTCAACATCAATGACAGATTGAATGGTGGTTGGTAAATGACAAACACAAAATGTGTTAAAGACGGACCATCTCCAGGCAAGAAATCAAAATTAGACTGGTATGGTAACATTCAAACTACCCCACTGGTTCCAAAAAAGGGATTCAAAATGATCAAAAAAGGCCTGGCTAGCTCAGTCGGTAGAGCATGAGACTCTTAATCTCAGGGTTGTGGGTTCGAGCCCCACGTTGGGCGCATTCGTTTAATCCTAAACTGAGAAGAGAAGTGAGTGTCTGAAAGTGCAAAATTATAATAATACGTACCATTTCTTGTGAATGCAATATCTCTGGAACACCTGGAGGGAATTGCTTTTATATTTGGCACAAACGTCCACTTTGACTCAAGAATGAACTGAAAATATTTAGGTGGTCAAAGGTCAAGGTCATTGTGACCTCACGTCCATCCTATTCTGCAATATCTCAGGAATGCCTAGAGGGAATCTTTTTCTAATTTGGCACAAACGTCCACTCGGTACAGAATACTACTTTCATTGGTCTAGGTAAAAAATGCCCCCATTCTTAAACCACACCCCACCCCTACGCTTTGCCCCTTTCACACTGCCCCACTGGTTCCAAAAGAGAGGTTAAAATAATACTTGACAGGCCCGGCTAGCTCAGTCGGTAGAGCATGAGACTCTTAATCTCAGGGTCGTGGGTTTAGAGCCCCACGTTGGGCTCAGCTTTTTAATCTGAGACTGAGAAGAGAAATTAGTGGCCAAAAGCGCAAAATCATAATAAGCCAGGAGTTAATAACAAGCGCACCCAACTGAATGCGCAAATGTGCCATGCGGTGCTTCTAGTAGAGTGTGGTGAAAAAAATCACAGTGGTTTTCAGAACCTCAGTTACATAGGCCTACCAACTTTCAAACAAGTCTCATGGTCTATTTCCCACCCCTTTTCAACATCAATGACAGATTGAATGGTGGTTGGTAAGGTAAAATGACAAACACAAAATGTGTTAAAGACGGACCATCTCCAGGCAAGAAGTCAAAATTAGACTGGTATGGTAACATTCAAACTACCCCACTGGTTCCAAAAAAGGGATTCAAAATGATCAAATAAGGCCTGGCTAGCTCAGTCGGTAGAGCATGAGACTCTTAATCTCAGGGTCGTGGGTTCGAGCCCCACGTTGGGCGCATTCCTTTAATCCTAAACTGAGAAGAGAAGTGAGTGTCTGAAAGAGCAAAATTATAATAATACGTACTGTACCATTTCTTGTGAATGCAATATCTCTGGAACTCCTGGAGGGAATTGCTTCAAATTTGGCACAAACATCCACTTTGACTCAAGAATGAACTGCAAATATTTAGGTGGTCAAAGGTCAAGGTCATTGTGACCTCACGTCCGTCCTATTCTGCAATATCCCAGGAATGCCTAGAGGGAATCTTTTTCAAATTTGGCACAAACGTCCACTCGGTACAGAATACTACTTTCATTGGTCTAGGTAAAAAATGCCCCCATTCTTAAACCACACCCCACCCCTACGCTTTGCCCCTTTCACACTGCTCCACTGGTTCCAAAAGAGAGGTTAAAATAATACTTGACAGGCCCGGCTAGCTCAGTCGATAGAGAATGAGGCTCTTAATCTCAGGGTCGTGGGTTCGAGCCCCACGTTGGGCTCAGTGTTTTAATCTGAGACTGAGAAGAGAAATTAGTGGCCAAAAGCGCAAAATCATAATAAGCCAGGAGTTAATAACAAGCGCACCCAACTGAATGCGCAAATGTGCCATGCGGTGCTTCTAGTAGAGTGTGGTGAAAAAAATCACAGTGGTTTTCAGAACCTCAGTTACATAGGTCTACCAACTTTCAAACAAGTCTCATGGTCTATTTTCCAACCCTTTTCAACATCAATGACAGATTGAATGGTGGTTGGTAAGGTAAAATGACAAACACAAAATGTGTTAAAGACGGACCATCTCCAGGCAAGAAATCAAAATTAGACTGGTATGGTAACATTCAAACTACCCCACTGGTTCCAAAAAAGGGATTCAAAATGATCAAAAAAGGCCTGGCTAGCTCAGTCGGTAGAGCATGAGACTCTTAATCTCAGGGTCGTGGGTTCGAGCCCCACGTTGGGCGCATTCCTTTAATCCTAAACTGAGAAGAGAAGTGAGTGTCTGAAAGTACAAAATTATAATAATACGTACCATTTCTTGTGAATGCAATATCTCTGGAACACCTGGAGGGAATTGCTTTTATATTTGGCACAAACGTCCACTTTGACTCAAGAATGAACTGAAAATATTTAGGTGGTCAAAGGTCAAGGTCATTGTGACCTCACGTCCGTCCTATTCTGCAATATCTCAGGAATGCCTAGAGGGAATCTTTTTCAAATTTGGCACAAACGTCCACTCGGTACAGAATACTACTTTCATTGGTCTAGGTAAAAAATGCCCCCATTCTTAAACCACACCCCACCCCTACGCTTTGCCCCTTTCACACTGCCCCACTGGTTCCAAAAGAGAGGTTAAAATAATACTTGACAGGCCCGGCTAGCTCAGTCGGTAGAGCATGAGGCTCTTAATCTCAGGGTCGTGGGTTCGAGCCCCACGTTGGGCTCAGTTTTTTAATCTGAGACTGAGAAGAGAAATTAGTGGCCAAAAGCGCAAAATCATAATAAGCCAGGAGTTAATAACAAGCGCACCCAACTGAATGCGCAAATGTGCCATGCGGTGCTTCTAGTAGAGTGTGGTGAAAAAAATCACAGTGGTTTTCAGAACCTCAGTTACATAGGCCTACCAACTTTCAAACAAGTCTCATGGTCTATTTCCCACCCCTTTTCAACATCAATGACAGATTGAATGGTGGTTGGTAAGGTAAAATGACAAACACAAAATGTGTTAAAGACGGACCATCTCCAGGCAAGAAGTCAAAATTAGACTGGTATGGTAACATTCAAACTACCCCACTGGTTCCAAAAAAGGGATTCAAAATGATCAAATAAGGCCTGGCTAGCTCAGTCGATAGAGCATGAGACTCTTAATCTCAGGGTCGTGGGTTCGAGCCCCACGTTGGGCGCATTGCTTTAATCCTAAACTGAGAAGAAAAATGAGTGTCTGAAAGCGCAAAATTATAATAATACGTACTATTTCTTGTGAATGCAATATCTCTGGAACATCTGGAGGGAATTGCTTTTATATTTGGCACAAACGTCCACTTTGACTCAAGAATGAACTGAAAATATTTAGGTGGTCAAAGGTCAAGGTCATTGTGACCTCACGTCCGTCCTATTCTGCAATATCTCAGGAATGCCTAGAGGGAATCTTTTTCAAATTTGGCACAAACGTCCACTCGGTACAGAATACTACTTTCATTGGTCTAGGTAAAAAATGCCCCCATTCTTAAACCACACCCCACCCCTACGCTTTGCCCCTTTCACACTGCCCCACTGGTTCCAAAAGAGAGGTTAAAATAATACTTGTCAGGCCCGGCTAGCTCAGTCGGTAGATCATGAGACTCTTAATCTCAGGGTCGTGGGTTCGAGCCCCACGTTGGGCTCAGCTTTTTAATCTGAGACTGAGAAGAGAAATTAGTGGCCAAAAGCGCAAAATCATAATAATCCAGGAGTTAATAACAAGCGCACCCAACTGAATGCGCAAATGTGCCATGCGGTGCTTCTAGTAGAGTGTGGTGAAAAAAAATCACAGTGGTTTTCAGAACCTCAGTTACATAGGCCTACCAACTTTCAAACAAGTCTCATGGTCTATTTTCCACCCCTTTTCAACATCAATGACAGATTGAATGGTGGTTGGTAAGGTAAAATGACAAACACAAAATGTGTTAAAGACGGACCATCTCCAGGCAAGAAGTCAAAATTAGACTGGTATGGTAACATTCAAACTACCCCACTGGTTCCAAAAAAGGGATTCAAAATGATCAAATAAGGCCTGGCTAGCTCAGTCGGTAGAGCATGAGACACTTAATCTCAGGGTCGTGGGTTCGAGCCCCACGTTGGGTGCATTGCTTTAATCCTAAACTGAGAAGAAAAATGAGTGTCTGAAAGCGCAAAATTATAATAATACGTACTATTTCTTGTGAATGCAATATCTCTGGAACATCTGGAGGGAATTGCTTTTATATTTGGCACAAACGTCCACTTTGACTCAAGAATGAACTGAAAATATTTAGGTGGTCAAAGGTCAAGGTCATTGTGACCTCACGTCCGTCCTATTCTGCAATATCTCAGGAATGCCTAGAGGGAATCTTTTTCAAATTTGGCACAAACGTCCACTCGGTACAGAATACTACTTTCATTGGTCTAGGTAAAAAATGCCCCCATTCTTAAACCACACCCCACCCCTACGCTTTGCCCCTTTCACACTGCCCCACTGGTTCCAAAAGAGAGGTTAAAATAATACTTGACAGGCCCGGCTAGCTCAGTCGGTAGAGCATGAGACTCTTAATCTCAGGGTCGTGGGTTCGAGCCCCACGTTGGGCTCAGCTTTTTAATCTGAGACTGAGAAGAGAAATTAGTGGCCAAAAGCGCAAAATCATAATAATCCAGGAGTTAATAACAAGCGCACCCAACTGAATGCGCAAATGTGCCATGCGGTGCTTCTAGTAGAGTGTGGTGAAAAAAATCACAGTGGTTTTCAGAACCTCAGTTACATAGGCCTACCAACTTTCAAACAAGTCTCATGGTCTAATTTCCACCCCTTTTCAACATCAATGACAGATTGAATGGTGGTTGGTAAGGTAAAATGACAAACACAAAATGTGTTAAAGACGGACCATCTCCAGGCAAGAAGTCAAAATTAGACTGGTATGGTAACATTCAAACTACCCCACTGGTTCCAAAAAAGGGATTCAAAATGATCAAATAAGGCCTGGCTAGCTCAGTCGGTAGAGCATGAGACTCTTAATCTCAGGGTCGTGGGTTCGAGCCCCACGTTGGGCGCATTGCTTTAATCCTAAACTGAGAAGAAAAATGAGTGTCTGAAAGTGCAAAATTATAATAATACGTACCATTTCTTGTGAATGCAATATCTCTGGAACACCTGGAGGGAATTGCTTTTATATTTGGCACAAACGTCCACTTTGACTCAAGAATGAACTGAAAATATTTAGGTGGTCAAAGGTCAAGGTCATTGTGACCTCACGTCCGTCCTATTCTGCAATATCTCAGGAATGCCTAGAGGGAATCTTTTTCAAATTTGGCACAAACGTCCACTCGGTACAGAATACTACTTTCATTGGTCTAGGTAAAAAATGCCCCCATTCTTAAACCACACCCCACCCCTACGCTTTGCCCCTTTCACACTGCCCCACTGGTTCCAAAAGAGAGGTTAAAATAATACTTGACAGGCCCGGCTAGCTCAGTCGGTAGAGCATGAGACTCTTAATCTCAGGGTCGTGGGTTTAGAGCCCCACGTTGGGCTCAGCTTTTTAATCTGAGACTGAGAAGAGAAATTAGTGGCCAAAAGCGCAAAATCATAATAAGCCAGGAGTTAATAACAAGCGCACCCAACTGAATGCGCAAATGTGCCATGCGGTGCTTCTAGTAGAGTGTGGTGAAAAAAATCACAGTGGTTTTCAGAACCTCAGTTACATAGGCCTACCAACTTTCAAACAAGTCTCATGGTCTATTTCCCACCCCTTTTCAACATCAATGACAGATTGAATGGTGGTTGGTAAGGTAAAATGACAAACACAAAATGTGTTAAAGACGGACCATCTCCAGGCAAGAAGTCAAAATTAGACTGGTATGGTAACATTCAAACTACCCCACTGGTTCCAAAAAAGGGATTCAAAATGATCAAATAAGGCCTGGCTAGCTCAGTCGGTAGAGCATGAGACTCTTAATCTCAGGGTCGTGGGTTCGAGCCCCACGTTGGGCGCATTGCTTTAATCCTAAACTGAGAAGAAAAGTGAGTGTCTGAAAGCGCAAAATTATAATAATACGTACCAATTTTTGTGAATGCAATATCTCTGGAACACCTGGAGGGAATTGCTTCAAATTTGGCACAAACGTCCACTTTGACTCAAGAATGAACTGAAAATATTTAGGTGGTCAAAGGTCAAGGTCATTGTGACCTCACGTCCGTCCTATTCTGCAATATCTCAGGAATGCCTAGAGGGAATCTTTTTCAAATTTGGCACAAACGTCCACTCGGTACAGAATACTACTTTCATTGGTCTAGGTAAAAAATGCCCCCATTCTTAAACCACACCCCACCCCTACGCTTTGCCCCTTTCACACTGCCCCACTGGTTCCAAAAGAGAGGTTAAAATAATACTTGACAGGCCCGGCTAGCTCAGTCGGTAGAGCATGAGACTCTTAATCTCAGGGTCGTGGGTTCGAGCCCCACGTTGGGCTCAGCTTTTTAATCTGAGACTGAGAAGAGAAATTAGTGGCCAAAAGCGCAAAATCATAATAATCCAGGAGTTAATAACAAGCGCACCCAACTGAATGCGCAAATGTGCCATGCGGTGCTTCTAGTAGAGTGTGGTGAAAAAAAATCACAGTGGTTTTCAGAACCTCAGTTACATAGGCCTACCAACTTTCAAACAAGTCTCATGGTCTATTTTCCACCCCTTTTCAACATCAATGACAGATTGAATGGTGGTTGGTAAGGTAAAATGACAAACACAAAATGTGTTAAAGACGGACCATCTCCAGGCAAGAAATCAAAATTAGACTGGTATGGTAACATTCAAACTACCCCACTGGTTCCAAAAAAGGGATTCAAAATGATCAAAAAAGGCCTGGCTAGCTCAGTCGGTAGAGCATGAGACTCTTAATCTCAGGGTCGTGGGTTCGAGCCCCACGTTGGGCGCATTCCTTTAATCCTAAACTGAGAAGAGAAGTGAGTGTCTGAAAGTGCAAAATTATAATAATACGTACCATTTCTTGTGAATGCAATATCTCTGGAACACCTGGAGGGAATTGCTTTTATATTTGGCACAAACGTCCACTTTGACTCAAGAATGAACTGAAAATATTTAGGTGGTCAAAGGTCAAGGTCATTGTGACCTCACGTCCGTCCCATTCTGCAATATCCCAGGAATGCCTAGAGGGAATCTTTTTCAAATTTGGCACAAACGTCCACTCGGTACAGAATACTACTTTCATTGGTCTAGGTAAAAAATGCCCCCATTCTTAAACCACACCCCACCCCTACGCTTTGCCCCTTTCACACTGCCCCACTGGTTCCAAAAGAGAGGTTAAAATAATACTTGACAGGCCCGGCTAGCTCAGTCGGTAGAGCATGAGACTCTTAATCTCAGGGTCGTGGGTTCGAGCCCCACGTTGGGCTCAGTGTTTTAATCTGAGACTGAGAAGAGAAATTAGTGGCCAAAAGCGCAAAATCATAATAAGCCAGGAGTTAATAACAAGCGCACCCAACTGAATGCGCAAATGTGCCAGTGCTTCTAGTAGAGTGTGGTGAAAAAAATCACAGTGGTTTTCAGAACCTCAGTTACATAGGCCTACCAACTTTCAAACAAGTCTCATGGTCTAATTTCCACCCCTTTTCAACATCAATGACAGATTGAATGGTGGTTGGTAAGGTAAAATGACAAACACAAAATGTGTTAAAGACGGACCATCTCCAGGCAAGAAGTCAAAATTAGACTGGTATGGTAACATTCAAACTACCCCACTGGTTCCAAAAAAGGGATTCAAAATGATCAAATAAGGCCTGGCTAGCTCAGTCGGTAGAGCATGAGACTCTTAATCTCAGGGTCGTGGGTTCGAGCCCCACGTTGGGCGCATTGCTTTAATCCTAAACTGAGAAGAAAAATGAGTGTCTGAAAGTGCAAAATTATAATAATACGTACCATTTCTTGTGAATGCAATATCTCTGGAACACCTGGAGGGAATTGCTTTTATATTTGGCACAAACGTCCACTTTGACTCAAGAATGAACTGAAAATATTTAGGTGGTCAAAGGTCAAGGTCATTGTGACCTCACGTCCGTCCTATTCTGCAATATCTCAGGAATGCCTAGAGGGAATCTTTTTCAAATTTGGCACAAACGTCCACTCGGTACAGAATACTACTTTCATTGGTCTAGGTAAAAAATGCCCCCATTCTTAAACCACACCCCACCCCTACGCTTTGCCCCTTTCACACTGCCCCACTGGTTCCAAAAGAGAGGTTAAAATAATACTTGACAGGCCCGGCTAGCTCAGTCGGTAGAGCATGAGACTCTTAATCTCAGGGTCGTGGGTTTAGAGCCCCACGTTGGGCTCAGCTTTTTAATCTGAGACTGAGAAGAGAAATTAGTGGCCAAAAGCGCAAAATCATAATAAGCCAGGAGTTAATAACAAGCGCACCCAACTGAATGCGCAAATGTGCCATGCGGTGCTTCTAGTAGAGTGTGGTGAAAAAAATCACAGTGGTTTTCAGAACCTCAGTTACATAGGCCTACCAACTTTCAAACAAGTCTCATGGTCTATTTCCCACCCCTTTTCAACATCAATGACAGATTGAATGGTGGTTGGTAAGGTAAAATGACAAACACAAAATGTGTTAAAGACGGACCATCTCCAGGCAAGAAGTCAAAATTAGACTGGTATGGTAACATTCAAACTACCCCACTGGTTCCAAAAAAGGGATTCAAAATGATCAAATAAGGCCTGGCTAGCTCAGTCGGTAGAGCATGAGACTCTTAATCTCAGGGTCGTGGGTTCGAGCCCCACGTTGGGCGCATTGCTTTAATCCTAAACTGAGAAGAAAAGTGAGTGTCTGAAAGCGCAAAATTATAATAATACGTACCAATTTTTGTGAATGCAATATCTCTGGAACACCTGGAGGGAATTGCTTCAAATTTGGCACAAACGTCCACTTTGACTCAAGAATGAACTGAAAATATTTAGGTGGTCAAAGGTCAAGGTCATTGTGACCTCACGTCCGTCCTATTCTGCAATATCTCAGGAATGCCTAGAGGGAATATTTTTCAAATTTGTCACAAACGTCCACTCGGTACAGAATACTACTTTCATTGGTCTAGGTAAAAAATGCCCCCATTCTTAAACCACACCCCACCCCTACGCTTTGCCCCTTTCACACTGCCCCACTGGTTCCAAAAGAGAGGTTAAAATAATACTTGACAGGCCCGGCTAGCTCAGTCGGTAGAGCATGAGACTCTTAATCTCAGGGTCGTGGGTTCGAGCCCCACGTTGGGCTCAGCTTTTTAATCTGAGACTGAGAAGAGAAATTAGTGGCCAAAAGCGCAAAATCATAATAATCCAGGAGTTAATAACAAGCGCACCCAACTGAATGCGCAAATGTGCCATGCGGTGCTTCTAGTAGAGTGTGGTGAAAAAAAATCACAGTGGTTTTCAGAACCTCAGTTACATAGGCCTACCAACTTTCAAACAAGTCTCATGGTCTATTTTCCACCCCTTTTCAACATCAATGACAGATTGAATGGTGGTTGGTAAGGTAAAATGACAAACACAAAATGTGTTAAAGACGGACCATCTCCAGGCAAGAAATCAAAATTAGACTGGTATGGTAACATTCAAACTACCCCACTGGTTCCAAAAAAGGGATTCAAAATGATCAAAAAAGGCCTGGCTAGCTCAGTCGGTAGAGCATGAGACTCTTAATCTCAGGGTCGTGGGTTCGAGCCCCACGTTGGGCGCATTCCTTTAATCCTAAACTGAGAAGAGAAGTGAGTGTCTGAAAGTGCAAAATTATAATAATACGTACCATTTCTTGTGAATGCAATATCTCTGGAACACCTGGAGGGAATTGCTTTTATATTTGGCACAAACGTCCACTTTGACTCAAGAATGAACTGAAAATATTTAGGTGGTCAAAGGTCAAGGTCATTGTGACCTCACGTCCGTCCCATTCTGCAATATCCCAGGAATGCCTAGAGGGAATCTTTTTCAAATTTGGCACAAACGTCCACTCGGTACAGAATACTACTTTCATTGGTCTAGGTAAAAAATGCCCCCATTCTTAAACCACACCCCACCCCTACGCTTTGCCCCTTTCACACTGCCCCACTGGTTCCAAAAGAGAGGTTAAAATAATACTTGACAGGCCCGGCTAGCTCAGTCGGTAGAGCATGAGACTCTTAATCTCAGGGTCGTGGGTTCGAGCCCCACGTTGGGCTCAGTGTTTTAATCTGAGACTGAGAAGAGAAATTAGTGGCCAAAAGCGCAAAATCATAATAAGCCAGGAGTTAATAACAAGCGCACCCAACTGAATGCGCAAATGTGCCAGTGCTTCTAGTAGAGTGTGGTGAAAAAAATCACAGTGGTTTTCAGAACCTCAGTTACATAGGCCTACCAACTTTCAAACAAGTCTCATGGTCTAATTTCCACCCCTTTTCAACATCAATGACAGATTGAATGGTGGTTGGTAAGGTAAAATGACAAACACAAAATGTGTTAAAGACGGACCATCTCCAGGCAAGAAGTCAAAATTAGACTGGTATGGTAACATTCAAACTACCCCACTGGTTCCAAAAAAGGGATTCAAAATGATCAAATAAGGCCTGGCTAGCTCAGTCGGTAGAGCATGAGACTCTTAATCTCAGGGTCGTGGGTTCGAGCCCCACGTTGGGTGCATTGCTTTAATCCTAAACTGAGAAGAAAAATGAGTGTCTGAAAGCGCAAAATTATAATAATACGTACTATTTCTTGTGAATGCAATATCTCTGGAACATCTGGAGGGAATTGCTTTTATATTTGGCACAAACGTCCACTTTGACTCAAGAATGAACTGAAAATATTTAGGTGGTCAAAGGTCAAGGTCATTGTGACCTCACGTCCGTCCTATTCTGCAATATCTCAGGAATGCCTAGAGGGAATCTTTTTCAAATTTGGCACAAACGTCCACTCGGTACAGAATACTACTTTCATTGGTCTAGGTAAAAAATGCCCCCATTCTTAAACCACACCCCACCCCTACGCTTTGCCCCTTTCACACTGCCCCACTGGTTCCAAAAGAGAGGTTAAAATAATACTTGACAGGCCCGGCTAGCTCAGTCGGTAGAGCATGAGACTCTTAATCTCAGGGTCGTGGGTTCGAGCCCCACGTTGGGCTCAGCTTTTTAATCTGAGACTGAGAAGAGAAATTAGTGGCCAAAAGCGCAAAATCATAATAATCCAGGAGTTAATAACAAGCGCACCCAACTGAATGCGCAAATGTGCCATGCGGTGCTTCTAGTAGAGTGTGGTGAAAAAAAATCACAGTGGTTTTCAGAACCTCAGTTACATAGGCCTACCAACTTTCAAACAAGTCTCATGGTCTATTTTCCACCCCTTTTCAACATCAATGACAGATTGAATGGTGGTTGGTAAGGTAAAATGACAAACACAAAATGTGTTAAAGACGGACCATCTCCAGGCAAGAAATCAAAATTAGACTGGTATGGTAACATTCAAACTACCCCACTGGTTCCAAAAAAGGGATTCAAAATGATCAAAAAAGGCCTGGCTAGCTCAGTCGGTAGAGCATGAGACTCTTAATCTCAGGGTCGTGGGTTCGAGCCCCACGTTGGGCGCATTCCTTTAATCCTAAACTGAGAAGAGAAGTGAGTGTCTGAAAGTGCAAAATTATAATAATACGTACCATTTCTTGTGAATGCAATATCTCTGGAACACCTGGAGGGAATTGCTTTTATATTTGGCACAAACGTCCACTTTGACTCAAGAATGAACTGAAAATATTTAGGTGGTCAAAGGTCAAGGTCATTGTGACCTCACGTCCGTCCCATTCTGCAATATCCCAGGAATGCCTAGAGGGAATCTTTTTCAAATTTGGCACAAACGTCCACTCGGTACAGAATACTACTTTCATTGGTCTAGGTAAAAAATGCCCCCATTCTTAAACCACACCCCACCCCTACGCTTTGCCCCTTTCACACTGCCCCACTGGTTCCAAAAGAGAGGTTAAAATAATACTTGACAGGCCCGGCTAGCTCAGTCGGTAGAGCATGAGACTCTTAATCTCAGGGTCGTGGGTTCGAGCCCCACGTTGGGCTCAGTGTTTTAATCTGAGACTGAGAAGAGAAATTGGTGGCCAAAAGCGCAAAATCATAATAAGCCAGGAGTTAATAACAAGCGCACCCAACTGAATGCGCAAATGTGCCAGTGCTTCTAGTAGAGTGTGGTGAAAAAAATCACAGTGGTTTTCAGAACCTCAGTTACATAGGCCTACCAACTTTCAAACAAGTCTCATGGTCTATTTCCCACCCCTTTTCAACATCAATGACAGATTGAATGGTGGTTGGTAAGGTAAAATGACAAACACAAAATGTGTTAAAGACGGACCATCTCCAGGCAAGAAGTCAAAATTAGACTGGTATGGTAACATTCAAACTACCCCACTGGTTCCAAAAAAGGGATTCAAAATGATCAAATAAGGCCTGGCTAGCTCAGTCGGTAGAGCATGAGACTCTTAATCTCAGGGTCGTGGGTTCGAGCCCCACGTTGGGCGCATTGCTTTAATCCTAAACTGAGAAGAAAAGTGAGTGTCTGAAAGCGCAAAATTATAATAATACGTACCAATTTTTGTGAATGCAATATCTCTGGAACACCTGGAGGGAATTGCTTCAAATTTGGCACAAACGTCCACTTTGACTCAAGAATGAACTGAAAATATTTAGGTGGTCAAAGGTCAAGGTCATTGTGACCTCACGTCCGTCCTATTCTGCAATATCTCAGGAATGCCTAGAGGGAATATTTTTCAAATTTGTCACAAACGTCCACTCGGTACAGAATACTACTTTCATTGGTCTAGGTAAAAAATGCCCCCATTCTTAAACCACACCCCACCCCTACGCTTTGCCCCTTTCACACTGCCCCACTGGTTCCAAAAGAGAGGTTAAAATAATACTTGACAGGCCCGGCTAGCTCAGTCGGTAGAGCATGAGACTCTTAATCTCAGGGTCGTGGGTTCGAGCCCCACGTTGGGCTCAGCTTTTTAATCTGAGACTGAGAAGAGAAATTAGTGGCCAAAAGCGCAAAATCATAATAATCCAGGAGTTAATAACAAGCGCACCCAACTGAATGCGCAAATGTGCCATGCGGTGCTTCTAGTAGAGTGTGGTGAAAAAAAATCACAGTGGTTTTCAGAACCTCAGTTACAGTACATAGGCCTACCAACTTTCAAACAAGTCTCATGGTCTATTTTCCACCCCTTTTCAACATCAATGACAGATTGAATGGTGGTTGGTAAGGTAAAATGACAAACACAAAATGTGTTAAAGACGGACCATCTCCAGGCAAGAAGTCAAAATTAGACTTGTATGGTAACATTCAAACTACCCCACTGGTTCCAAAAAAGGGATTCAAAATAATCAAATAAGGCCTGGCTAGCTCAGTCGGTAGAGCATGAGACTCTTAATCTCAGGGTCGTGGGTTCGAGCCCCACGTTGGGTGCATTGCTTTAATCCTAAACTGAGAAGAAAAATGAGTGTCTGAAAGCGCAAAATTATAATAATACGTACTATTTCTTGTGAATGCAATATCTCTGGAACATCTGGAGGGAATTGCTTTTATATTTGGCACAAACGTCCACTTTGACTCAAGAATGAACTGAAAATATTTAGGTGGTCAAAGGTCAAGGTCATTGTGACCTCACGTCCGTCCTATTCTGCAATATCTCAGGAATGCCTAGAGGGAATCTTTTTCAAATTTGGCACAAACGTCCACTCGGTACAGAATACTACTTTCATTGGTCTAGGTAAAAAATGCCCCCATTCTTAAACCACACCCCACCCCTACGCTTTGCCCCTTTCACACTGCCCCACTGGTTCCAAAAGAGAGGTTAAAATAATACTTGACAGGCCCGGCTAGCTCAGTCGGTAGAGCATGAGACTCTTAATCTCAGGGTCGTGGGTTAGAGCCCCACGTTGGGCTCAGCTTTTTAATCTGAGACTGAGAAGAGAAATTAGTGGCCAAAAGCGCAAAATCATAATAATCCAGGAGTTAATAACAAGCGCACCCAACTGAATGCGCAAATGTGCCATGCAGTGCTTCTAGTAGAGTGTGGTGAAAAAAAATCACAGTGGTTTTCAGAACCTCAGTTACATAGGCCTACCAACTTTCAAACAAGTCTCATGGTCTATTTTCCACCCCTTTTCAACATCAATGACAGATTGAATGGTGGTTGGTAAGGTAAAATGACAAACACAAAATGTGTTAAAGACGGACCATCTCCAGGCAAGAAATCAAAATTAGACTGGTATGGTAACATTCAAACTACCCCACTGGTTCCAAAAAAGGGATTCAAAATGATCAAAAAAGGCCTGGCTAGCTCAGTCGGTAGAGCATGAGACTCTTAATCTCAGGGTCGTGGGTTCGAGCCCCACGTTGGGCGCATTCCTTTAATCCTAAACTGAGAAGAGAAGTGAGTGTCTGAAAGTGCAAAATTATAATAATACGTACCATTTCTTGTGAATGCAATATCTCTGGAACACCTGGAGGGAATTGCTTTTATATTTGGCACAAACGTCCACTTTGACTCAAGAATGAACTGAAAATATTTAGGTGGTCAAAGGTCAAGGTCATTGTGACCTCACGTCCGTCCCATTCTGCAATATCCCAGGAATGCCTAGAGGGAATCTTTTTCAAATTTGGCACAAACGTCCACTCGGTACAGAATACTACTTTCATTGGTCTAGGTAAAAAATGCCCCCATTCTTAAACCACACCCCACCCCTACGCTTTGCCCCTTTCACACTGCCCCACTGGTTCCAAAAGAGAGGTTAAAATAATACTTGACAGGCCCGGCTAGCTCAGTCGGTAGAGCATGAGACTCTTAATCTCAGGGTCGTGGGTTCGAGCCCCACGTTGGGCTCAGTGTTTTAATCTGAGACTGAGAAGAGAAATTGGTGGCCAAAAGCGCAAAATCATAATAAGCCAGGAGTTAATAACAAGCGCACCCAACTGAATGCGCAAATGTGCCAGTGCTTCTAGTAGAGTGTGGTGAAAAAAATCACAGTGGTTTTCAGAACCTCAGTTACATAGGCCTACCAACTTTCAAACAAGTCTCATGGTCTATTTCCCACCCCTTTTCAACATCAATGACAGATTGAATGGTGGTTGGTAAGGTAAAATGACAAACACAAAATGTGTTAAAGACGGACCATCTCCAGGCAAGAAGTCAAAATTAGACTGGTATGGTAACATTCAAACTACCCCACTGGTTCCAAAAAAGGGATTCAAAATGATCAAATAAGGCCTGGCTAGCTCAGTCGGTAGAGCATGAGACTCTTAATCTCAGGGTCGTGGGTTCGAGCCCCACGTTGGGCGCATTGCTTTAATCCTAAACTGAGAAGAAAAGTGAGTGTCTGAAAGCGCAAAATTATAATAATACGTACCAATTTTTGTGAATGCAATATCTCTGGAACACCTGGAGGGAATTGCTTCAAATTTGGCACAAACGTCCACTTTGACTCAAGAATGAACTGAAAATATTTAGGTGGTCAAAGGTCAAGGTCATTGTGACCTCACGTCCGTCCTATTCTGCAATATCTCAGGAATGCCTAGAGGGAATATTTTTCAAATTTGTCACAAACGTCCACTCGGTACAGAATACTACTTTCATTGGTCTAGGTAAAAAATGCCCCCATTCTTAAACCACACCCCACCCCTACGCTTTGCCCCTTTCACACTGCCCCACTGGTTCCAAAAGAGAGGTTAAAATAATACTTGACAGGCCCGGCTAGCTCAGTCGGTAGAGCATGAGACTCTTAATCTCAGGGTCGTGGGTTCGAGCCCCACGTTGGGCTCAGCTTTTTAATCTGAGACTGAGAAGAGAAATTAGTGGCCAAAAGCGCAGAATCATAATAATCCAGGAGTTAATAACAAGCGCACCCAACTGAATGCGCAAATGTGCCATGCGGTGCTTCTAGTAGAGTGTGGTGAAAAAAAATCACAGTGGTTTTCAGAACCTCAGTTACAGTACATAGGCCTACCAACTTTCAAACAAGTCTCATGGTCTATTTTCCACCCCTTTTCAACATCAATGACAGATTGAATGGTGGTTGGTAAGGTAAAATGACAAACACAAAATGTGTTAAAGACGGACCATCTCCAGGCAAGAAGTCAAAATTAGACTTGTATGGTAACATTCAAACTACCCCACTGGTTCCAAAAAAGGGATTCAAAATAATCAAATAAGGCCTGGCTAGCTCAGTCGGTAGAGCATGAGACTCTTAATCTCAGGGTCGTGGGTTCGAGCCCCACGTTGGGTGCATTGCTTTAATCCTAAACTGAGAAGAAAAATGAGTGTCTGAAAGCGCAAAATTATAATAATACGTACTATTTCTTGTGAATGCAATATCTCTGGAACATCTGGAGGGAATTGCTTTTATATTTGGCACAAACGTCCACTTTGACTCAAGAATGAACTGAAAATATTTAGGTGGTCAAAGGTCAAGGTCATTGTGACCTCACGTCCGTCCTATTCTGCAATATCTCAGGAATGCCTAGAGGGAATCTTTTTCAAATTTGGCACAAACGTCCACTCGGTACAGAATACTACTTTCATTGGTCTAGGTAAAAAATGCCCCCATTCTTAAACCACACCCCACCCCTACGCTTTGCCCCTTTCACACTGCCCCACTGGTTCCAAAAGAGAGGTTAAAATAATACTTGACAGGCCCGGCTAGCTCAGTCGGTAGAGCATGAGACTCTTAATCTCAGGGTCGTGGGTTCGAGCCCCACGTTGGGCTCAGTGTTTTAATCTGAGACTGAGAAGAGAAATTAGTGGCCAAAAGCGCAAAATCATAATAATCCAGGAGTTAATAACAAGCGCACCCAACTGAATGCGCAAATGTGCCATGCAGTGCTTCTAGTAGAGTGTGGTGAAAAAAAATCACAGTGGTTTTCAGAACCTCAGTTACATAGGCCTACCAACTTTCAAACAAGTCTCATGGTCTATTTTCCACCCCTTTTCAACATCAATGACAGATTGAATGGTGGTTGGTAAGGTAAAATGACAAACACAAAATGTGTTAAAGACGGACCATCTCCAGGCAAGAAATCAAAATTAGACTGGTATGGTAACATTCAAACTACCCCACTGGTTCCAAAAAAGGGATTCAAAATGATCAAAAAAGGCCTGGCTAGCTCAGTCGGTAGAGCATGAGACTCTTAATCTCAGGGTCGTGGGTTCGAGCCCCACGTTGGGCGCATTCCTTTAATCCTAAACTGAGAAGAGAAGTGAGTGTCTGAAAGTGCAAAATTATAATAATACGTACCATTTCTTGTGAATGCAATATCTCTGGAACACCTGGAGGGAATTGCTTTTATATTTGGCACAAACGTCCACTTTGACTCAAGAATGAACTGAAAATATTTAGGTGGTCAAAGGTCAAGGTCATTGTGACCTCACGTCCGTCCCATTCTGCAATATCCCAGGAATGCCTAGAGGGAATCTTTTTCAAATTTGGCACAAACGTCCACTCGGTACAGAATACTACTTTCATTGGTCTAGGTAAAAAATTCCCCCATTCTTAAACCACACCCCACCCCTACGCTTTGCCCCTTTCACACTGCCCCACTGGTTCCAAAAGAGAGGTTAAAATAATACTTCACAGGCCCGGCTAGCTCAGTCGGTAGAGCATGAGACTCTTAATCTCAGGGTCGTGGGTTCGAGCCCCACGTTGGGCTCAGTGTTTTAATCTGAGACTGAGAAGAGAAATTAGTGGCCAAAAGCGCAAAATCATAATAAGCCAGGAGTTAATAACAAGCGCACCCAACTGAATGCGCAAATGTGCCAGTGCTTCTAGTAGAGTGTGGTGAAAAAAATCACAGTGGTTTTCAGAACCTCAGTTACATAGGCCTACCAACTTTCAAACAAGTCTCATGGTCTAATTTCCACCCCTTTTCAACATCAATGACAGATTGAATGGTGGTTGGTAAGGTAAAATGACAAACACAAAATGTGTTAAAGACGGACCATCTCCAGGCAAGAAGTCAAAATTAGACTGGTATGGTAACATTCAAACTACCCCACTGGTTCCAAAAAAGGGATTCAAAATGATCAAATAAGGCCTGGCTAGCTCAGTCGGTAGAGCATGAGACTCTTAATCTCAGGGTCGTGGGTTCGAGCCCCACGTTGGGCGCATTGCTTTAATCCTAAACTGAGAAGAAAAATGAGTGTCTGAAAGTGCAAAATTATAATAATACGTACCATTTCTTGTGAATGCAATATCTCTGGAACACCTGGAGGGAATTGCTTTTATATTTGGCACAAACGTCCACTTTGACTCAAGAATGAACTGAAAATATTTAGGTGGTCAAAGGTCAAGGTCATTGTGACCTCACGTCCGTCCTATTCTGCAATATCTCAGGAATGCCTAGAGGGAATCTTTTTCAAATTTGGCACAAACGTCCACTCGGTACAGAATACTACTTTCTAGGTAAAAAATTCCCCCATTCTTAAACCACACCCCACCCCTACGCTTTGCCCCTTTCACACTGCCCCACTGGTTCCAAAAGAGAGGTTAAAAAAATACTTGACAGGCCCGGCTAGCTCAGTCGGTAGAGCATGAGACTCTTAATCTCAGGGTCGTGGGTTCGAGCCCCACGTTGGGCGCATTCCTTTAATCCTAAACTGAGAAGAGAAGTGAGTGTCTGAAAGAGCAAAATTATAATAATACGTACTGTACCATTTCTTGTGAATGCAATATCTCTGGAACTCCTGGAGGGAATTGCTTCAAATTTGGCACAAACATCCACTTTGACTCAAGAATGAACTGCAAATATTTAGGTGGTCAAAGGTCAAGGTCATTGTGACCTCACGTCCGTCCTATTCTGCAATATCCCAGGAATGCCTAGAGGGAATCTTTTTCAAATTTGGCACAAACGTCCACTCGGTACAGAATACTACTTTCATTGGTCTAGGTAAAAAATGCCCCCATTCTTAAACCACACCCCACCCCTACGCTTTGCCCCTTTCATACTGCTCCACTGGTTCCAAAAGAGAGGTTAAAATAATACTTGACAGGCCCGGCTAGCTCAGTCGATAGAGAATGAGACTCTTAATCTCAGGGTCGTGGGTTCGAGCCCCACGTTGGGCTCAATGTTTTAATCTGAGACTGAGAAGAGAAATTAGTGACCAAAAGCGCAAAATCATAATAATCCAGGAGTTAATAACAAGCGCACCCAACTGAATGCGCAAATGTGCCATGCGGTGCTTCTAGTAGAGTGTGGTGAAAAAAAATCACAGTCATTTTCAGAACCTCAGTTACATAGGCCTACCAACTTTCAAACAAGTCTCATGGTCTAATTTCCACCCCTTTTCAACATCAATGACAGATTGAATGGTGATTGGTGAGGTAAAATGACAAACACAAAATGTGTTAAAGATGGACCATCTCCAGGCAAGAAGTCAAAATTAGACTGGTATGGTAACATTTAAACTACCCCACTGGTTCCAAAAAAGGGATTCAAAATGATCAAATAAGGCCTGGCTAGCTCAGTCCGTAGAGCATGAGACTCTTAATCTCAGGGTCGTGGGTTCGAGCCCCACGTTGGGCGCATTGCTTTAATCCTAAACTCAGAAGAAAAATGAGTGTCTGAAAGCGCGAAATTATAATAATACGTACCATTTCTTGTGAATGCAATATCTCTGGAACACCTGGAGGGAATTGCTTTTATATTTGGCACAAACGTCCACTTTGACTCAAGAATGAACTGAAAATATTTAGGTGGTCAAAGGTCAAGGTCATTGTGACCTCACGTCCGTCCCATTCTGCAATATCCCAGGAATGCCTAGAGGGAATCTTTTTCAAATTTGGCACAAACGTCCACTCGGTACAGAATACTACTTTCATTGGTCTAGGTAAAAAATGCCCCCATTCTTAAACCACACCCCACCCCTACGCTTTGCCCCTTTCACACTGCCCCACTGGTTCCAAAAGAGAGGTTAAAATAATACTTGACAGGCCCGGCTAGCTCAGTCGGTAGAGCATGAGACTCTTAATCACAGGGTCGTGGGTTCGAGCCCCACGTTGGGCTCAGTGTTTTAATCTGAGACTGAGAAGAGAAATTAGTGGCCAAAAGCGCAAAATCATAATAAGCCAGGAATTAATAACAAGCGCACCCAACTGAATGCGGAAATGTGCCATGCGGTGCTTCTAGTAGAGTGTGGTGAAAAAAATCACAGTGGTTTTCAGAACCTCAGTTACATAGGCCTACCAACTTTCAAACAAGTCTCATGGTCTATTTCCCACCCCTTTTCAACATCAATGACAGATTGAATGGTGGTTGGTAAGGTAAAATGACAAACACAAAATGTGTTAAAGACGGACCATCTCCAGGCAAGAAGTCAAAATTAGACTGGTATGGTAACATTCAAACTACCCCACTGGTTCCAAAAAAGGGATTCAAAATGATCAAATAAGGCCTGGCTAGCTCAGTCGGTAGAGCATGAGACTCTTAATCTCAGGGTCGTGGTTTCGAGCCCCACGTTGGGCTCAGCTTTTTAATCTGAGACTGAGAAGAGAAATTAGTGGCCAAAAGCGCAAAATCATAATAATCCAGGAGTTAATAACAAGCGCACCCAACTGAATGCGCAAATGTGCCATGCGGTGCTTCTAGTAGAGTGTGGTGAAAAAAAATCACAGTGGTTTTCAGAACCTCAGTTACATAGGCCTACCAACTTTCAAACAAGTCTCATGGTCTATTTTCCACCCCTTTTCAACATCAATGACAGATTGAATGGTGGTTGGTAAGGTAAAATGACAAACACAAAATGTGTTAAAGACGGACCATCTCCAGGCAAGAAGTCAAAATTAGACTGGTATGGTAACATTTAAACTACCCCACTGGTTCAAAAAAAGGGATTCAAAATGATCAAATAAGGCCTGGCTAGCTCAGTCGGTAGAGCATGAGACTCTTAATCTCAGGGTCGTGGGTTCGAGCCCCACGTTGGGCGCATTGCTTTAATCCTAAACTGAGAAGAGAAGTGAGTGTCTGAAAGCGCGAAATTATAATAATACGTACCATTTCTTGTGAATGCAATATCTCTGGAACACCTGGAGGGAATGGCTTTTATATTTGGCACAAACGTCCACTTTGACTCAAGAATGAACTGAAAATATTTAGGTGGTCAAAGGTCAAGGTCATTGTGACCTCACGTCCGTCCCATTCTGCAATATCCCAGGAATGCCTAGAGGGAATCTTTTTCAAATTTGGCACAAACGTCCACTCGGTACAGAATACTACTTTCATTGGTCTAGGTAAAAAATTCCCCCATTCTTAAACCACACCTCACCCCTACGCTTTGCCCCTTTCACACTGCCCCACTGGTTCCAAAAGAGAGGTTAAAATAATACTTGACAGGCCCGGCTAGCTCAGTCGGTAGAGCATGAGACTCTTAATCTCAGGGTCGTGGGTTCGAGCCCCACGTTGGGCTCAGCGTTTTAATCTGAGACTGAGAAGAGAAATTAGTGGCCAAAAGCGCAAAATCATAATAAGCCAGGAGTTAATAACAAGCGCACCCAACTGAATGCGCAAATGTGCCATGCGGTGCTTCTAGTAGAGTGTGGTGAAAAAAATCACAGTGGTTTTCAGAACCTCAGTTACATAGGCCTATCAACTTTCAAACAAGTCTCATGGTCTATTTCCCACCCCTTTTCAACATCAATGACAGATTGAATGGTGGTTGGTAAGGTAAAATGACAAACACAAAATGTGTTAAAGACGGACCATCTCCAGGCAAGAAGTCAAAATTAGACTGGTATGGTAACATTCAAACTACCCCACTGGTTCCAAAAAAGGGATTCAAAATTATCAAATAAGGCCTGGCTAGCTCAGTCGGTAGAGCATGAGACTCTTAATCTCAGGGTCGTGGGTTCGAGCCCCACGTTGGGCGCATTGCTTTAATCCTAAACTGAGAAGAGAAGTGAGTGTCTGAAAGCGTGAAATTATAATAATACGTACCATTTCTTGTGAATGCAATATCTCTGGAACACCTGGAGGGAATTGCTTTTATATTTGGCACAAACGTCCACTTTGACTCAAGAATGAACTGAAAATAATTAGGTGGTCAAAGGTCAAGGTCATTGTGACCTCACGTCCGTCCCATTCTGCAATATCCCAGGAATGCCTAGAGGGAATCTTTTTCAAATTTGGCACAAACGTCCACTCGGTACAGAATACTACTTTCATTGGTCTAGGTAAAAAATGCCCCCATTCTTTTTTTTTTGATCCACTTTTTCTCCAATTTTTTCTATATTTTCTCCCATCCCAATTTCGTATCATCCAATTCAACCCTCCCCTGTCACGAACGCTGTTTCTTGCCTCCCACAAGCCGGCTGCAATGTGGACTAAGTCATACATAGCACAAGTCCCCTCCGGTACTTGAGGTAACAGCAGTCGCATCTTTTCACCTGCGCAGCTCGATCTATCAGTGTCGAGGAGTAACGCGTGGGAGGCTCACGCTGCCCCCGACACTTTCTGATTCTACTGCGCAGGCGCACCAACCGACTTGTAGGAGTCGCTTGTTCACAACGTTCGATCCCCACCCTTCAGTTTTCCCTCCCCGTAATACGGCCAATGTGTATTACTGCGGACGACCAGCCAAACTGAAAAACAATGTGGAGAGCTGGATTCGAACACGCGAATCCTAGCGTCTCCACACTGGTGGCGAGTGCCTTAGACCACTACACCACCTAGCCGCCCTAAAATGCCCCCATTCTTAAACCACACCTCACCCCTACGCTTTGCCCCTTTCACACTGCCCCACTGGTTCCAAAAGAGAGGTTAAAATAATACTTGACAGGCCCGGCTAGCTCAGTCGGTAGAGCATGAGACTCTTAATCTCAGGGTCGTGGGTTCGAGCCCCACGTTGGGCGCATTGCTTTAATCCTAAACTGAGAAGAGAAGTGAGTGTCTGAAAGCGCGAAATTATAATAATACGTACCATTTCTTGTGAATGCAATATCTCTGGAACACCTGGAGGGAATTGCTTTTATATTTGGCACAAACGTCCACTTTGACTCAAGAATGAACTGAAAATATTTAGGTGGTCAAAGGTCAAGGTCATTGTGACCTCACGTCCGTCCCATTCTGCAATATCCCAGGAATGCCTAGAGGGAATCTTTTTCAAATTTGGCACAAACGTCCACTCGGTACAGAATACTACTTTCATTGGTCTAGGTAAAAAATTCCCCCATTCTTAAACCACACCTCACCCCTACGCTTTGCCCCTTTCACACTGCCCCACTGGTTCCAAAAGAGAGGTTAAAATAATACTTGACAGGCCCGGCTAGCTCAGTCGGTAGAGCATGAGACTCTTAATCTCAGGGTCGTGGGTTCGAGCCCCACGTTGGGCTCAGCGTTTTAATCTGAGACTGAGAAGAGAAATTAGTGGCCAAAAGCGCAAAATCATAATAAGCCAGGAGTTAATAACAAGCGCACCCAACTGAATGCGCAAATGTGCCATGAGGTGCTTCTAGTAGAGTGTGGTGAAAAAAATCACAGTGGTTTTCAGAACCTCAGTTACATAGGCCTATCAACTTTCAAACAAGTCTCATGGTCTATTTCCCACCCCTTTTCAACATCAATGACAGATTGAATGGTGGTTGGTAAGGTAAAATGACAAACACAAAATGTGTTAAAGACGGACCATCTCCAGGCAAGAAGTCAAAATTAGACTGGTATGGTAACATTCAAACTACCCCACTGGTTCCAAAAAAGGGATTCAAAATTATCAAATAAGGCCTGGCTAGCTCAGTCGGTAGAGCATGAGACTCTTAATCTCAGGGTCGTGGGTTCGAGCCCCACGTTGGGCGCATTGCTTTAATCCTAAACTGAGAAGAGAAGTGAGTGTCTGAAAGCGCGAAATTATAATAATACGTACCATTTCTTGTGAATGCAATATCTCTGGAACACCTGGAGGGAATTGCTTTTATATTTGGCACAAACGTCCACTTTGACTCAAGAATGAACTGAAAATATTTAGGTGGTCAAAGGTCAAGGTCATTGTGACCTCACGTCCGTCCCATTCTGCAATATCCCAGGAATGCCTAGAGGGAATCTTTTTCAAATTTGGCACAAACGTCCACTCGGTACAGAATACTACTTTCATTGGTCTAGGTAAAAAATTCCCCCATTCTTAAACCACACCTCACCCCTACGCTTTGCCCCTTTCACACTGCCCCACTGGTTCCAAAAGAGAGGTTAAAATAATACTTGACAGGCCCGGCTAGCTCAGTCGGTAGAGCATGAGACTCTTAATCTCAGGGTCGTGGGTTCGAGCCCCACGTTGGGCTCAGCGTTTTAATCTGAGACTGAGAAGAGAAATTAGTGGCCAAAAGCGCAAAATCATAATAAGCCAGGAGTTAATAACAAGCGCACCCAACTGAATGCGCAAATGTGCCATGCGGTGCTTCTAGTAGAGTGTGGTGAAAAAAATCACAGTGGTTTTCAGAACCTCAGTTACATAGGCCTATCAACTTTCAAACAAGTCTCATGGTCTATTTCCCACCCCTTTTCAACATCAATGACAGATTGAATGGTGGTTGGTAAGGTAAAATGACAAACACAAAATGTGTTAAAGACGGACCATCTCCAGGCAAGAAGTCAAAATTAGACTGGTATGGTAACATTCAAACTACCCCACTGGTTCCAAAAAAGGGATTCAAAATTATCAAATAAGGCCTGGCTAGCTCAGTCGGTAGAGCATGAGACTCTTAATCTCAGGGTCGTGGGTTCGAGCCCCACGTTGGGCGCATTGCTTTAATCCTAAACTGAGAAGAAAAATCAGTGTCTGAAAGCGCAAAATTATAATAATACGTACCATTTCTTGTGAATGCAATATCTCTGGAACACCTGGAGGGAATTGCTTTTATATTTGGCACAAACGTCCACTTTGACTCAAGAATGAACTGAAAATAATTAGGTGGTCAAAGGTCAAGGTCATTGTGACCTCACGTCCGTCCCATTCTGCAATATCCCAGGAATGCCTAGAGGGAATCTTTTTCAAATTTGGCACAAACGTCCACTCGGTACAGAATACTACTTTCATTGGTCTAGGTAAAAAATGCCCCCATTCTTAAACCACACCTCACCCCTACGCTTTGCCCCTTTCACACTGCCCCACTGGTTCCAAAAGAGAGGTTAAAATAATACTTGACAGGCCCGGCTAGCTCAGTCGGTAGAGCATGAGACTCTTAATCTCAGGGTCGTGGGTTCGAGCCCCACGTTGGGCTCAGCGTTTTAATCTGAGACTGAGAAAAGAAATTAGTGGCCAAAAGCGCAAAATCATAATAAGCCAGGAGTTAATAACAAGCGCACCCAACTGAATGCGCAAATGTGCCATGCGGTGCTTCTAGTAGAGTGTGGTGAAAAAAATCACAGTGGTTTTCAGAACCTCAGTTACATAGGCCTATCAACTTTCAAACAAGTCTCATGGTCTATTTCCCACCCCTTTTCAACATCAATGACAGATTGAATGGTGGTTGGTAAGGTAAAATGACAAACACAAAATGTGTTAAAGACGGACCATCTCCAGGCAAGAAGTCAAAATTAGACTGGTATGGTAACATTCAAACTACCCCACTGGTTCCAAAAAAGGGATTCAAAATGATCAAATAAGGCCTGGCTAGCTCAGTCGGTAGAGCATGAGACTCTTAATCTCAGGGTCGTGGGTTCGAGCCCCACGTTGGGCGCATTGCTTTAATCCTAAACTGAGAAGAGAAGTGAGTGTCTGAAAGCGCGAAATTATAATAATACGTACCATTTCTTGTGAATGCAATATCTCTGGAACACCTGGAGGGAATTGCTTTTATATTTGGCACAAACGTCCACTTTGACTCAAGAATGAACTGAAAATATTTAGGTGGTCAAAGGTCAAGGTCATTGTGACCTCACGTCCGTCCCATTCTGCAATATCCCAGGAATGCCTAGAGGGAATCTTTTTCAAATTTGGCACAAACGTCCACTCGGTACAGAATACTACTTTCATTGGTCTAGGTAAAAAATTCCCCCATTCTTAAACCACACCTCACCCCTACGCTTTGCCCCTTTCACACTGCCCCACTGGTTCCAAAAGAGAGGTTAAAATAATACTTGACAGGCCCGGCTAGCTCAGTCGGTAGAGCATGAGACTCTTAATCTCAGGGTCGTGGGTTCGAGCCCCACGTTGGGCTCAGCGTTTTAATCTGAGACTGAGAAGAGAAATTAGTGGCCAAAAGCGCAAAATCATAATAAGCCAGGAGTTAATAACAAGCGCACCCAACTGAATGCGCAAATGTGCCATGCGGTGCTTCTAGTAGAGTGCGGTGAAAAAAATCACAGTGGTTTTCAGAACCTCAGTTACATAGGCCTATCAACTTTCAAACAAGTCTCATGGTCTATTTCCCACCCCTTTTCAACATCAATGACAGATTGAATGGTGGTTGGTAAGGTAAAATGACAAACACAAAATGTGTTAAAGACGGACCATCTCCAGGCAAGAAGTCAAAATTAGACTGGTATGGTAACATTCAAACTACCCCACTGGTTCCAAAAAAGGGATTCAAAATTATCAAATAAGGCCTGGCTAGCTCAGTCGGTAGAGCATGAGACTCTTAATCTCAGGGTCGTGGGTTCGAGCCCCACGTTGGGCGCATTGCTTTAATCCTAAACTGAGAAGAAAAATGAGTGTCTGAAAGCGCAAAATTATAATAATACGTACCATTTCTTGTGAATGCAATATCTCTGGAACACCTGGAGGGAATTGCTTTTATATTTGGCACAAACGTCCACTTTGACTCAAGAATGAACTGAAAATAATTAGGTGGTCAAAGGTCAAGGTCATTGTGACCTCACGTCCGTCCCATTCTGCAATATCCCAGGAATGCCTAGAGGGAATCTTTTTCAAATTTGGCACAAACGTCCACTCGGTACAGAATACTACTTTCATTGGTCTAGGTAAAAAATGCCCCCATTCTTAAACCACACCTCACCCCTACGCTTTGCCCCTTTCACACTGCCCCACTGGTTCCAAAAGAGAGGTTAAAATAATACTTGACAGGCCCGGCTAGCTCAGTCGGTAGAGCATGAGACTCTTAATCTCAGGGTCGTGGGTTCGAGCCCCACGTTGGGCTCAGCGTTTTAATCTGAGACTGAGAAAAGAAATTAGTGGCCAAAAGCGCAAAATCATAATAAGCCAGGAGTTAATAACAAGCGCACCCAACTGAATGCGCAAATGTGCCATGCGGTGCTTCTAGTAGATTGTGGTGAAAAAAATCACAGTGGTTTTCAGAACCTCAGTTACATAGGCCTATCAACTTTCAAACAAGTCTCATGGTCTATTTCCCACCCCTTTTCAACATCAATGACAGATTGAATGGTGGTTGGTAAGGTAAAATGACAAACACAAAATGTGTTAAAGACGGACCATCTCCAGGCAAGAAGTCAAAATTAGACTGCTATGGTAACATTCAAACTACCCCACTGGTTCCAAAAAAGGGATTCAAAATGATCAAATAAGGCCTGGCTAGCTCAGTCGGTAGAGCATGAGACTCTTAATCTCAGGGGCGTGGGTTCGAGCCCCACGTTGGGCGCATTGCTTTAATCCTAAACTGAGAAGAAAAATGAGTGTCTGAAAGCGCAAAATTATAATAATACGTACCATTTCTTGTGAATGCAATATCTCTGGAACACCTGGAGGGAATTGCTTTTATATTTGGCACAAACGTCCACTTTGACTCAAGAATGACCTGAAAATATTTAGGTGGTCAAAGGTCAAGGTCATTGTGACCTCACGTCCGTCCCATTCTGCAATATCCCAGGAATGCCTAGAGGGAATCTTTTTCAAATTTGGCACAAACGTCCACTCGGTACAGAATACTACTTTCATTGGTCTAGGTAAAAAATGCCCCCATTCTTAAACCACACCCCACCCCTACGCTTTGCCCCTTTCACACTGCCCCACTGGTTCCAAAAGAGAGGTTAAAATAATACTTGACAGGCCCGGCTAGCTCAGTCGGTAGAGCATGAGACTCTTAATCTCAGGGTCGTGGGTTCGAGCCCCACGTTGGGCTCAGCTATTTAATCTGAGACTGAGAAGAGAAATTAGTGGCCAAAAGCGCAAAATCATAATAATCCAGGAGTTAATAACAAGCGCACCCAACTGAATGCGCAAATGTGCCATGCGGTGCTTCTAGTAGAGTGTGGTGAAAAAAAATCACAGTGTTTTTCAGAACCTCAGTTACATAGGCCTATCAACTTTCAAACAAGTCTCATGGTCTATTTTCCACCCCTTTTCAACATCAATGACAGATTGAATGGTGGTTGGTAAGGTAAAATGACAAACACAAAATGTGTTAAAGACGGACCATCTCCAGGCAAGAAGTCAAAATTAGACTGCTATGGTAACATTCAAACTACCCCACTGGTTCCAAAAAAGGGATTCAAAATTATCAAATAAGGCCTGGCTAGCTCAGTCGGTAGAGCATGAGACTCTTAATCTCAGGGTCGTGGGTTCGAGCCCCACGTTGGGCGCATTGCTTTAATCCTAAACTGAGAAGAAAAATGAGTGTCTGAAAGCGCAAAATTATAATAATACGTACCATTTCTTGTGAATGCAATATCTCTGGAACACCTGGAGGGAATTGCTTTTATATTTGGCACAAACGTCCACTTTGACTCAAGAATGAACTGAAAATAATTAGGTGGTCAAAGGTCAAGGTCATTGTGACCTCACGTCCGTCCCATTCTGCAATATCCCAGGAATGCCTAGAGGGAATCTTTTTCAAATTTGGCACAAACGTCCACTCGGTACAGAATACTACTTTCATTGGTCTAGGTAAAAAATGCCCCCATTCTTAAACCACACCTCACCCCTACGCTTTGCCCCTTTCACACTGCCCCACTGGTTCCAAAAGAGAGGTTAAAATAATACTTGACAGGCCCGGCTAGCTCAGTCGGTAGAGCATGAGACTCTTAATCTCAGGGTCGTGGGTTCGAGCCCCACGTTGGGCTCAGCGTTTTAATCTGAGACTGAGAAAAGAAATTAGTGGCCAAAAGCGCAAAATCATAATAAGCCAGGAGTTAATAACAAGCGCACCCAACTGAATGCGCAAATGTGCCATGCGGTGCTTCTAGTAGAGTGTGGTGAAAAAAATCACAGTGGTTTTCAGAACCTCAGTTACATAGGCCTATCAACTTTCAAACAAGTCTCATGGTCTATTTCCCACCCCTTTTCAACATCAATGACAGATTGAATGGTGGTTGGTAAGGTAAAATGACAAACACAAAATGTGTTAAAGACGGACCATCTCCAGGCAAGAAGTCAAAATTAGACTCGTATGGTAACATTCAAACTACCCCACTGGTTCCAAAAAAGGGATTCAAAATTATCAAATAAGGCCTGGCTAGCTCAGTCGGTAGAGCATGAGACTCTTAATCTCAGGGTCGTGGGTTCGAGCCCCACGTTGGGCGCATTGCTTTAATCCTAAACTGAGAAGAGAAGTGAGTGTCTGAAAGCGCGAAATTATAATAATACGTACCATTTCTTGTGAATGCAATATCTCTGGAACACCTGGAGGGAATTGCTTTTATATTTGGCACAAACGTCCACTTTGACTCAAGAATGAACTGAAAATATTTAGGTGGTCAAAGGTCAAGGTCATTGTGACCTCACGTCCGTCCCATTCTGCAATATCCCAGGAATGCCTAGAGGGAATCTTTTTCAAATTTGGCACAAACGTCCACTCGGTACAGAATACTACTTTCATTGGTCTAGGTAAAAAATTCCCCCATTCTTAAACCACACCTCACCCCTACGCTTTGCCCCTTTCACACTGCCCCACTGGTTCCAAAAGAGAGGTTAAAATAATACTTGACAGGCCCGGCTAGCTCAGTCGGTAGAGCATGAGACTCTTAATCTCAGGGTCGTGGGTTCGAGCCCCACGTTGGGCTCAGCGTTTTAATCTGAGACTGAGAAGAGAAATTAGTGGCCAAAAGCGCAAAATCATAATAAGCCAGGAGTTAATAACAAGCGCACCCAACTGAATGCGCAAATGTGCCATGCGGTGCTTCTAGTAGAGTGTGGTGAAAAAAATCACAGTGGTTTTCAGAACCTCAGTTACATAGGCCTATCAACTTTCAAACAAGTCTCATGGTCTATTTCCCACCCCTTTTCAACATCAATGACAGATTGAATGGTGGTTGGTAAGGTAAAATGACAAACACAAAATGTGTTAAAGACGGACCATCTCCAGGCAAGAAGTCAAAATTAGACTGGTATGGTAACATTCAAACTACCCCACTGGTTCCAAAAAAGGGATTCAAAATTATCAAATAAGGCCTGGCTAGCTCAGTCTGTAGAGCATGAGACTCTTAATCTCAGGGTCGTGGGTTCGAGCCCCACGTTGGGCGCATTGCTTTAATCCTAAACTGAGAAGAAAAATGAGTGTCTGAAAGCGCAAAATTATAATAATACGTACCATTTCTTGTGAATGCAATATCTCTGGAACACCTGGAGGGAATTGCTTTTATATTTGGCACAAACGTCCACTTTGACTCAAGAATGAACTGAAAATAATTAGGTGGTCAAAGGTCAAGGTCATTGTGACCTCACGTCCGTCCCATTCTGCAATATCCCAGGAATGCCTAGAGGGAATCTTTTTCAAATTTGGCACAAACGTCCACTCGGTACAGAATACTACTTTCATTGGTCTAGGTAAAAAATGCCCCCATTCTTAAACCACACCTCACCCCTACGCTTTGCCCCTTTCACACTGCCCCACTGGTTCCAAAAGAGAGGTTAAAATAATACTTGACAGGCCCGGCTAGCTCAGTCGGTAGAGCATGAGACTCTTAATCTCAGGGTCGTGGGTTCGAGCCCCACGTTGGGCTCAGCGTTTTAATCTGAGACTGAGAAAAGAAATTAGTGGCCAAAAGCGCAAAATCATAATAAGCCAGGAGTTAATAACAAGCGCACCCAACTGAATGCGCAAATGTGCCATGCGGTGCTTCTAGTAGATTGTGGTGAAAAAAATCACAGTGGTTTTCAGAACCTCAGTTACATAGGCCTATCAACTTTCAAACAAGTCTCATGGTCTATTTCCCACCCCTTTTCAACATCAATGACAGATTGAATGGTGGTTGGTAAGGTAAAATGACAAACACAAAATGTGTTAAAGACGGACCATCTCCAGGCAAGAAGTCAAAATTAGACTGCTATGGTAACATTCAAACTACCCCACTGGTTCCAAAAAAGGGATTCAAAATGATCAAATAAGGCCTGGCTAGCTCAGTCGGTAGAGCATGAGACTCTTAATCTCAGGGTCGTGGGTTCGAGCCCCACGTTGGGCGCATTGCTTTAATCCTAAACTGAGAAGAAAAATGAGTGTCTGAAAGCGCAAAATTATAATAATACGTACCATTTCTTGTGAATGCAATATCTCTGGAACACCTGGAGGGAATTGCTTTTATATTTGGCACAAACGTCCACTTTGACTCAAGAATGACCTGAAAATATTTAGGTGGTCAAAGGTCAAGGTCATTGTGACCTCACGTCCGTCCCATTCTGCAATATCCCAGGAATGCCTAGAGGGAATCTTTTTCAAATTTGGCACAAACGTCCACTCGGTACAGAATACTACTTTCATTGGTCTAGGTAAAAAATGCCCCCATTCTTAAACCACACCCCACCCCTACGCTTTGCCCCTTTCACACTGCCCCACTGGTTCCAAAAGAGAGGTTAAAATAATACTTGACAGGCCCGGCTAGCTCAGTCGGTAGAGCATGAGACTCTTAATCTCAGGGTCGTGGGTTCGAGCCCCACGTTGGGCTCAGCTATTTAATCTGAGACTGAGAAGAGAAATTAGTGGCCAAAAGCGCAAAATCATAATAATCCAGGAGTTAATAACAAGCGCACCCAACTGAATGCGCAAATGTGCCATGCGGTGCTTCTAGTAGAGTGTGGTGAAAAAAAATCACAGTGTTTTTCAGAACCTCAGTTACATAGGCCTACCAACTTTCAAACAAGTCTCATGGTCTATTTTCCACCCCTTTTCAACATCAATGACAGATTGAATGGTGGTTGGTAAGGTAAAATGACAAACACAAAATGTGTTAAAGACGGACCATCTCCAGGCAAGAAGTCAAAATTAGACTGGTATGGTAACATTTAAACTACCCCACTGGTTCCAAAAAAGGGATTCAAAATGATCAAATGAGGCCTGGCTAGCTCAGTCGGTAGAGCATGAGACTCTTAATCTCAGGGTCGTGGGTTCGAGCCCCACGTTGGGCGCATTGCTTTAATCCTAAACTGAGAAGAGAAGTGAGTGTCTGAAAGCGCGAAATTATAATAATACGTACCATTTCTTGTGAATGCAATATCTCTGGAACACCTGGAGGGAATTGCTTTTATATTTGGCACAAACGTCCACTTTGACTCAAGAATGAACTGAAAATATTTAGGTGGTCAAAGGTCAAGGTCATTGTGACCTCACGTCCGTCCCATTCTGCAATATCCCAGGAATGCCTAGAGGGAATCTTTTTCAAATTTGGCACAAACGTCCACTCGGTACAGAATACTACTTTCATTGGTCTAGGTAAAAAATGCCCCCATTCTTAAACCACACCTCACCCCTACGCTTTGCCCCTTTCACACTGCCCCACTGGTTCCAAAAGAGAGGTTAAAATAATACTTGACAGGCCCGGCTAGCTCAGTCGGTAGAGCATGAGACTCTTAATCTCAGGGTCGTGGGTTCGAGCCCCACGTTGGGCTCAGCGTTTTAATCTGAGACTGAGAAGAGAAATTAGTGGCCAAAAGCGCAAAATCATAATAAGCCAGGAGTTAATAACAAGCGCACCCAACTGAATGCGCAAATGTGCCATGCGGTGCTTCTAGTAGAGTGTGGTGAAAAAAATCACAGTGGTTTTCAGAACCTCAGTTACATAGGCCTATCAACTTTCAAACAAGTCTCATGGTCTATTTCCCACCCCTTTTCAACATCAATGACAGATTGAATGGTGGTTGGTAAGGTAAAATGACAAACACAAAATGTGTTAAAGACGGACCATCTCCAGGCAAGAAGTCAAAATTAGACTGCTATGGTAACATTCAAACTACCCCACTGGTTCCAAAAAAGGGATTCAAAATTATCAAATAAGGCCTGGCTAGCTCAGTCGGTAGAGCATGAGACTCTTAATCTCAGGGTCGTGGGTTCGAGCCCCACGTTGGGCGCATTGCTTTAATCCTAAACTGAGAAGAGAAGTGAGTGTCTGAAAGCGCGAAATTATAATAATACGTACCATTTCTTGTGAATGCAATATCTCTGGAACACCTGGAGGGAATTGCTTTTATATTTGGCACAAACGTCCACTTTGACTCAAGAATGAACTGAAAATATTTAGGTGGTCAAAGGTCAAGGTCATTGTGACCTCACGTCCGTCCCATTCTGCAATATCCCAGGAATGCCTAGAGGGAATCTTTTTCAAATTTGGCACAAACGTCCACTCGGTACAGAATACTACTTTCATTGGTCTAGGAAAAAAATTCCCCCATTCTTAAACCACACCTCACCCCTACGCTTTGCCCCTTTCACACTGCCCCACTGGTTCCAAAAGAGAGGTTAAAATAATACTTGACAGGCCCGGCTAGCTCAGTCGGTAGAGCATGAGACTCTTAATCTCAGGGTCGTGGGTTCGAGCCCCACGTTGGGCTCAGCGTTTTAATCTGAGACTGAGAAGAGAAATTAGTGGCCAAAAGCGCAAAATCATAATAAGCCAGGAGTTAATAACAAGCGCACCCAACTGAATGCGCAAATGTGCCATGCGGTGCTTCTAGTAGAGTGTGGTGAAAAAAATCACAGTGGTTTTCAGAACCTCAGTTACATAGGCCTATCAACTTTCAAACAAGTCTCATGGTCTATTTCCCACCCCTTTTCAACATCAATGACAGATTGAATGGTGGTTGGTAAGGTAAAATGACAAACACAAAATGTGTTAAAGACGGACCATCTCCAGGCAAGAAGTCAAAATTAGACTGGTATGGTAACATTCAAACTACCCCACTGGTTCCAAAAAAGGGATTCAAAATTATCAAATAAGGCCTGGCTAGCTCAGTCGGTAGAGCATGAGACTCTTAATCTCAGGGTCGTGGGTTCGAGCCCCACGTTGGGCGCATTGCTTTAATCCTAAACTGAGAAGAAAAATGAGTGTCTGAAAGCGCAAAATTATAATAATACGTACCATTTCTTGTGAATGCAATATCTCTGGAACACCTGGAGGGAATTGCTTTTATATTTGGCACAAACGTCCACTTTGACTCAAGAATGAACTGAAAATATTTAGGTGGTCAAAGGTCAAGGTCATTGTGACCTCACGTCCGTCCCATTCTGCAATATCCCAGGAATGCCTAGAGGGAATCTTTTTCAAATTTGGCACAAACGTCCACTCGGTACAGAATACTACTTTCATTGGTCTAGGTAAAAAATGCCCCCATTCTTAAACCACACCTCACCCCTACGCTTTGCCCCTTTCACACTGCCCCACTGGTTCCAAAAGAGAGGTTAAAATAATACTTGACAGGCCCGGCTAGCTCAGTCGGTAGAGCATGAGACTCTTAATCTCAGGGTCGTGGGTTCGAGCCCCACGTTGGGCTCAGCGTTTTAATCTGAGACTGAGAAGAGAAATTAGTGGCCAAAAGCGCAAAATCATAATAAGCCAGGAGTTAATAACAAGCGCACCCAACTGAATGCGCAAATGTGCCATGCGGTGCTTCTAGTAGAGTGTGGTGAAAAAAATCACAGTGGTTTTCAGAACCTCAGTTACATAGGCCTATCAACTTTCAAACAAGTCTCATGGTCTATTTCCCACCCCTTTTCAACATCAATGACAGATTGAATGGTGGTTGGTAAGGTAAAATGACAAACACAAAATGTGTTAAAGACGGACCATCTCCAGGCAAGAAGTCAAAATTAGACTGCTATGGTAACATTCAAACTACCCCACTGGTTCCAAAAAAGGGATTCAAAATTATCAAATAAGGCCTGGCTAGCTCAGTCGGTAGAGCATGAGACTCTTAATCTCAGGGTCGTGGGTTCGAGCCCCACGTTGGGCGCATTGCTTTAATCCTAAACTGAGAAGAAAAATGAGTGTCTGAAAGCGCAAAATTATAATAATACGTACCATTTCTTGTGAATGCAATATCTCTGGAACACCTGGAGGGAATTGCTTTTATATTTGGCACAAACGTCCACTTTGACTCAAGAATGAACTGAAAATAATTAGGTGGTCAAAGGTCAAGGTCATTGTGACCTCACGTCCGTCCCATTCTGCAATATCCCAGGAATGCCTAGAGGGAATCTTTTTCAAATTTGGCACAAACGTCCACTCGGTACAGAATACTACTTTCATTGGTCTAGGTAAAAAATGCCCCCATTCTTAAACCACACCCCACCCCTACGCTTTGCCCCTTTCACACTGCCCCACTGGTTCCAAAAGAGAGGTTAAAATAATACTTGACAGGCCCGGCTAGCTCAGTCGGTAGAGCATGAGACTCTTAATCTCAGGGTCGTGATTTCGAGCCCCATGTTGGTCGCAGCCTTTTAATCTGAGACTGAGAAGAGAAATTAGTGGCCAAAAGCGCAAAATCATAATAAGCCAGGAGTTAATAACAAGCGCACCCAACTGAATGCGCAAATGTGCCATGCGGTGCTTCTAGTAGAGTGTGGTGAAAAAAATCACAGTGGTTTTCAGAACCTCAGTTACATAGGCCTACCAACTTTCAAACAAGTCTCATGGTCTAATTTCCACCCCTTTTCAACATCAATGACAGATTGAATGGTGGTTGGTAAGGTAAAATGACAAACACAAAATGTGTTAAAGACGGACCATCTCCAGGCAAGAAGTCAAAATTAGACTGGTATGGTAACATTCAAACTACCCCACTGGTTCCAAAAAAGGGATTCAAAATGATCAAATAAGGCCTGGCTAGCTCAGTTGGTAGAGCATGCGACTCTTAATCTCAGGGTCGTGGGTTCGAGCCCCACGTTGGGCGCATTGCTTTAATCCTAAACTGAGAAGAAAAATGAGTGTCTGAAAGCGCAAAATTATAATAATACGTACCATTTCTTGTGAATGCAATATCTCTGGAACACCTGGAGGAAATTGCTTTTATACACAAACGTCCACTTTGACTCAAGAATGAACTGAAAATATTTAGGTGGTCAAAGGTCAAGGTCATTGTGACCTCACGTCCGTCCCATTCTGCAATATCCCAGGAATGCCTAGAGGGAATCTTTTTCAAATTTGGCACAAACGTCCACTCGGTACAGAATACTACTTTCATTGGTCTAGGTAAAAAATGCCCCCATTCTTAAACCACACCTCACCCCTACGCTTTGCCCCTTTCACACTGCCCCACTGGTTCCAAAAGAGAGGTTAAAATAATACTTGACAGGCCCGGCTAGCTCAGTCGGTAGAGCATGAGACTCTTAACCTCAGGGTCGTGGGTTCGAGCCCCACGTTGGGCTCAGCGTTTTAATCTGAGACTGAGAAGAGAAATTAGTGGCCAAAAGCGCAAAATCATAATAAGCCAGGAGTTAATAACAAGCGCACCCAACTGAATGCGCAAATGTGCCATGCGGTGCTTCTAGTAGAGTGTGGTGAAAAAAATCACAGTGGTTTTCAGAACCTCAGTAACATAGGCCTACCAACTTTCAAACAAGTCTCATGGTCTATTTCCCACCCCTTTTCAACATCAATGACAGATTGAATGG
>NC_140178.1:111047612-111147612 GCF_963971535.1 Notolepis coatsorum | reverse complement strand
CCGGCTAGCTCAGTCGGTAGAGCATGAGACTCTTAATCTCAGGGTCGTGGGTTTGAGCCCCACGTTGGGCTCAGCTTTTTAATCTGAGACTGAGAAGAGAAATTAGTGGCCAAAAGCGCAAAATCATAATAATCCAGGAGTTAATAACAAGCGCACCCAACTGAATGCGCAAATGTGCCATGCGGTGCTTCTAGTAGAGTGTGGTGAAAAAAAATCACAGTGGTTTTCAGAACCTCAGTTACATAGGCCTACCAACTTTCAAACAAGTCTCATGGTCTATTTTCCACCCCTTTTCAACATCAACATCAATCCTCTACTCCCTGTACACACACGACTGTGTGGCTCAGCGGAGTAGCAATACAATCATCAAATTTGCTGACGACACAGTGGTAGTGGGCCTGATCTCTGCCAACGACGAGAGGGTCTACCTGGAAGAGGTCAAGGTCCTGGCGGGATGGTGCCAGGAAAACAGCCTCTCCCTGAACGTCAGCAAAACAAAGGAGATGATTGTGGACTTCAGGAGGTCGGGGGTCAAGGACTACAGCCCCCTCAGCATCGACGGGGCACCGGTTGAGAGAGTCAACAGCTTTAAGTACCTCGGAGCCCACATATCCGAGGACTTGACATGGACCACACACATTGACAGTGTTGTGAAGAAGGCACGACAACGCCTCTACTTCCTCAGGCGCCTAAGGAAGTTCCAAGTCAGTCAGAAGATCCTTAAGAACTTCTACTCATGTACAATAGAGAGCATCTTGACCGGCAACATCACCTCCTGGTTTGGGAATAGCACTGCACAAGACCGAAGCAGACTACAAAGAGTGACACGTTCAGCCGAACGCACAATTGGAGGGGGGCTCCCCACCCTCCAGAACATTTACAACAAGCGTTGCAAGGGCAAGGCTAAGAGAATCATTAAAGACTCCAGTCACCCGAACAACTGCCTCTTTGAACTGCTGCGGTCAGGCAAGCGATACCGGAGTCTCAAGGCGAGCACAGAAAGACTCAGAAGAAGCTTCTATCCCCAGGCCATCAGGCTGCTAAACGAACAATGAATGAACACTACACAACAACAACCACCAAACGCACATAGCACACACATCCACACGCACACACTCACTTTAAACAAACACACTGTAGCACCCACTCCACACACTTTATAGCACACACCCACTTTAAACAAACACACTGTAGCACCCACTCCCCACACTTTATATTTATTGATGAAGGATTGCACTACAACTCGTACACCTTACTGTAAATTGTACCTAAATTGTACCTCATCCCATTTCTGCTTTGCACTATATAGTACTGTACATTAGTACACTGCATAGTATTGTATATTATATGGTAACTCAGAACATTGTCCATATGTCTATACCGAACACTGTGACCTCATTTTCTTCTATGTTATTTGATACTATCTTGTCTAGCACAGTCTCTGGAGCGTAACAGTAAGAAGCATTTTGTATGAAAGTATTCTGTACTTCTGTATGACAACTATTAAAGAAACTTGAAACTTGAAACTCAATGACAGATTGAATGGTGGTTGGTAAGGTAAAATGACAAACACAAAATGTGTTAAAGACGGACCATCTCCAGGCAAGAAGTCAAAATTAGACTGGTATGGTAACATTCAAACTACCCCACTGGTTCCAAAAAAGGGATTCAAAATGATCAAATAAGGCCTGGCTAGCTCAGTCGGTAGAGCATGAGACTCTTAATCTCAGGGTCGTGGGTTCGAGCCCCACGTTGGGCGCATTGCTTTAATCCTAAACTGAGAAGAAAAATGAGTGTCTGAAAGCGCAAAATTATAATAATACGTACCATTTCTTGTGAATGCAATATCTCTGGAACACCTGGAGGGAATTGCTTTTATATTTGGCACAAACGTCCACTTTGACTCAAGAATGACCTGAAAATATTTAGGTGGTCAAAGGTCAAGGTCATTGTGACCTCACGTCCGTCCCATTCTGCAATATCCCAGGAATGCCTAGAGGGAATCTTTTTCAAATTTGGCACAAACGTCCACTCGGTACAGAATACTACTTTCATTGGTCTAGGTAAAAAATGCCCCCATTCTTAAACCACACCCCACCCCTACGCTTTGCCCCTTTCACACTGCCCCACTGGTTCCAAAAGAGAGGTTAAAATAATACTTGACAGGCCCGGCTAGCTCAGTCGGTAGAGCATGAGACTCTTAATCTCAGGGTCGTGGGTTCGAGCCCCACGTTGGGCTCAGCGTTTTAATCTGAGACTGAGAAAAGAAATTAGTGGCCAAAAGCGCAAAATCATAATAAGCCAGGAGTTAATAACAAGCGCACCCAACTGAATGCGCAAATGTGCCATGCGGTGCTTCTAGTAGATTGTGGTGAAAAAAATCACAGTGGTTTTCAGAACCTCAGTTACATAGGCCTATCAACTTTCAAACAAGTCTCATGGTCTATTTCCCACCCCTTTTCAACATCAATGACAGATTGAATGGTGGTTGGTAAGGTAAAATGACAAACACAAAATGTGTTAAAGACGGACCATCTCCAGGCAAGAAGTCAAAATTAGACTGGTATGGTAACATTCAAACTACCCCACTGGTTCCAAAAAAGGGATTCAAAATGATCAAATAAGGCCTGGCTAGCTCAGTCGGTAGAGCATGAGACTCTTAATCTCAGGGTCGTGGGTTCGAGCCCCACGTTGGGCGCATTGCTTTAATCCTAAACTGAGAAGAAAAATGAGTGTCTGAAAGCGCAAAATTATAATAATACGTACCATTTCTTGTGAATGCAATATCTCTGGAACACCTGGAGGGAATTGCTTTTATATTTGGCACAAACGTCCACTTTGACTCAAGAATGACCTGAAAATATTTAGGTGGTCAAAGGTCAAGGTCATTGTGACCTCACGTCCGTCCCATTCTGCAATATCCCAGGAATGCCTAGAGGGAATCTTTTTCAAATTTGGCACAAACGTCCACTCGGTACAGAATACTACTTTCATTGGTCTAGGTAAAAAATACCCCCATTCTTAAACCACACCCCACCCCTACGCTTTGCCCCTTTCACACTGCCCCACTGGTTCCAAAAGAGAGGTTAAAATAATACTTGACAGGCCCGGCTAGCTCAGTCGGTAGAGCATGAGACTCTTAATCTCAGGGTCGTGGGTTCGAGCCCCACGTTGGGCTCAGCTTTTTAATCTGAGACTGAGAAGAGAAATTAGTGGCCAAAAGCGCAAAATCATAATAATCCAGGAGTTAATAACAAGCGCACCCAACTGAATGCGCAAATGTGCCATGCGGTGCTTCTAGTAGAGTGTGGTGAAAAAAAATCACAGTGGTTTTCAGAACCTCAGTTACATAGGCCTACCAACTTTCAAACAAGTCTCATGGTCTATTTTCCACCCCTTTTCAACATCAACATCAATCCTCTACTCCCTGTACACACACGACTGTGTGGCTCAGCGGAGTAGCAATACAATCATCAAATTTGCTGACGACACAGTGGTAGTGGGCCTGATCTCTGCCAACGACGAGAGGGTCTACCTGGAAGAGGTCAAGGTCCTGGCGGGATGGTGCCAGGAAAACAGCCTCTCCCTGAACGTCAGCAAAACAAAGGAGATGATTGTGGACTTCAGGAGGTCGGGGGTCAAGGACTACAGCCCCCTCAGCATCGACGGGGCACCGGTTGAGAGAGTCAACAGCTTTAAGTACCTCGGAGCCCACATATCCGAGGACTTGACATGGACCACACACATTGACAGTGTTGTGAAGAAGGCACGACAACGCCTCTACTTCCTCAGGCGCCTAAGGAAGTTCCAAGTCAGTCAGAAGATCCTTAAGAACTTCTACTCATGTACAATAGAGAGCATCTTGACCGGCAACATCACCTCCTGGTTTGGGAATAGCACTGCACAAGACCGAAGCAGACTACAAAGAGTGACACGTTCAGCCGAACGCACAATTGGAGGGGGGCTCCCCACCCTCCAGAACATTTACAACAAGCGTTGCAAGGGCAAGGCTAAGAGAATCATTAAAGACTCCAGTCACCCGAACAACTGCCTCTTTGAACTGCTGCGGTCAGGCAAGCGATACCGGAGTCTCAAGGCGAGCACAGAAAGACTCAGAAGAAGCTTCTATCCCCAGGCCATCAGGCTGCTAAACGAACAATGAATGAACACTACACAACAACAACCACCAAACGCACATAGCACACACATCCACACGCACACACTCACTTTAAACAAACACACTGTAGCACCCACTCCACACACTTTATAGCACACACCCACTTTAAACAAACACACTGTAGCACCCACTCCCCACACTTTATATTTATTGATGAAGGATTGCACTACAACTCGTACACCTTACTGTAAATTGTACCTAAATTGTACCTCATCCCATTTCTGCTTTGCACTATATAGTACTGTACATTAGTACACTGCATAGTATTGTATATTATATGGTAACTCAGAACATTGTCCATATGTCTATACCGAACACTGTGACCTCATTTTCTTCTATGTTATTTGATACTATCTTGTCTAGCACAGTCTCTGGAGCGTAACAGTAAGAAGCATTTTGTATGAAAGTATTCTGTACTTCTGTATGACAACTATTAAAGAAACTTGAAACTTGAAACTCAATGACAGATTGAATGGTGGTTGGTAAGGTAAAATGACAAACACAAAATGTGTTAAAGACGGACCATCTCCAGGCAAGAAGTAAAAATTAGACTGGTATGGTAACATTTAAACTACCCCACTGGTTCCAAAAAAGGGATTCAAAATGATCAAATAAGGCCTGGCTAGCTCAGTCGGTAGAGCATGAGACTCTTAATCTCAGGGTCGTGGGTTCGAGCCCCACGTTGGGCGCATTGCTTTAATCCTAAACTGAGAAGAAAAATGAGTGTCTGAAAGCGCAAAATTATAATAATACGTACCATTTCTTGTGAATGCAATATCTCTGGAACACCTGGAGGGAATTGCTTTTATATTTGGCACAAACGTCCACTTTGACTCAAGAATGAACTGAAAATATTTAGGTGGTCAAAGGTCAAGGTCATTGTGACCTCACGTCCGTCCTATTCTGCAATATCTCAGGAATGCCTAGAGGGAATCTTTTTCAAATTTGGCACAAACGTCCACTCGGTACAGAATACTACTTTCATTGGTCTAGGTAAAAAATGCCCCCATTCTTAAACCACACCCCACCCCTACGCTTTGCCCCTTTCACACTGCCCCACTGGTTCCAAAAGAGAGGTTAAAATAATACTTGACAGGCCCGGCTAGCTCAGTCGGTAGAGCATGAGACTCTTAATCTCAGGGTCGTGGGTTCGAGCCCCACGTTGGGCTCAGCTTTTTAATCTGAGACTGAGAAGAGAAATTAGTGGCCAAAAGCGCAAAATCATAATAAGCCAGGAGTTAATAACAAGCGCACCCAACTGAATGCGCAAATGTGCCATGCGGTGCTTCTAGTAGATTGTGGTGAAAAAAATCACAGTGGTTTTCAGAACCTCAGTTACATAGGCCTATCAACTTTCAAACAAGTCTCATGGTCTATTTCCCACCCCTTTTCAACATCAATGACAGATTGAATGGTGGTTGGTAAGGTAAAATGACAAACACAAAATGTGTTAAAGACGGACCATCTCCAGGCAAGAAGTCAAAATTAGACTGGTATGGTAACATTCAAACTACCCCACTGGTTCCAAAAAAGGGATTCAAAATGATCAAATAAGGCCTGGCTAGCTCAGTCGGTAGAGCATGAGACTCTTAATCTCAGGGTCGTGGGTTCGAGCCCCACGTTGGGCGCATTGCTTTAATCCTAAACTGAGAAGAAAAATGAGTGTCTGAAAGCGCAAAATTATAATAATACGTACCATTTCTTGTGAATGCAATATCTCTGGAACACCTGGAGGGAATTGCTTTTATATTTGGCACAAACGTCCACTTTGACTCAAGAATGACCTGAAAATATTTAGGTGGTCAAAGGTCAAGGTCATTGTGACCTCACGTCCGTCCCATTCTGCAATATCCCAGGAATGCCTAGAGGGAATCTTTTTCAAATTTGGCACAAACGTCCACTCGGTACAGAATACTACTTTCATTGGTCTAGGTAAAAAATGCCCCCATTCTTAAACCACACCCCACCCCTACGCTTTGCCCCTTTCACACTGCCCCACTGGTTCCAAAAGAGAGGTTAAAATAATACTTGACAGGCCCGGCTAGCTCAGTCGGTAGAGCATGAGACTCTTAATCTCAGGGTCGTGGGTTCGAGCCCCACGTTGGGCTCAGCGTTTTAATCTGAGACTGAGAAAAGAAATTAGTGGCCAAAAGCGCAAAATCATAATAAGCCAGGAGTTAATAACAAGCGCACCCAACTGAATGCGCAAATGTGCCATGCGGTGCTTCTAGTAGATTGTGGTGAAAAAAATCACAGTGGTTTTCAGAACCTCAGTTACATAGGCCTATCAACTTTCAAACAAGTCTCATGGTCTATTTCCCACCCCTTTTCAACATCAATGACAGATTGAATGGTGGTTGGTAAGGTAAAATGACAAACACAAAATGTGTTAAAGACGGACCATCTCCAGGCAAGAAGTCAAAATTAGACTGGTATGGTAACATTCAAACTACCCCACTGGTTCCAAAAAAGGGATTCAAAATGATCAAATAAGGCCTGGCTAGCTCAGTCGGTAGAGCATGAGACTCTTAATCTCAGGGTCGTGGGTTCGAGCCCCACGTTGGGCGCATTGCTTTAATCCTAAACTGAGAAGAAAAATGAGTGTCTGAAAGCGCAAAATTATAATAATACGTACCATTTCTTGTGAATGCAATATCTCTGGAACACCTGGAGGGAATTGCTTTTATATTTGGCACAAACGTCCACTTTGACTCAAGAATGACCTGAAAATATTTAGGTGGTCAAAGGTCAAGGTCATTGTGACCTCACGTCCGTCCCATTCTGCAATATCCCAGGAATGCCTAGAGGGAATCTTTTTCAAATTTGGCACAAACGTCCACTCGGTACAGAATACTACTTTCATTGGTCTAGGTAAAAAATACCCCCATTCTTAAACCACACCCCACCCCTACGCTTTGCCCCTTTCACACTGCCCCACTGGTTCCAAAAGAGAGGTTAAAATAATACTTGACAGGCCCGGCTAGCTCAGTCGGTAGAGCATGAGACTCTTAATCTCAGGGTCGTGGGTTCGAGCCCCACGTTGGGCTCAGCTTTTTAATCTGAGACTGAGAAGAGAAATTAGTGGCCAAAAGCGCAAAATCATAATAATCCAGGAGTTAATAACAAGCGCACCCAACTGAATGCGCAAATGTGCCATGCGGTGCTTCTAGTAGAGTGTGGTGAAAAAAAATCACAGTGGTTTTCAGAACCTCAGTTACATAGGCCTACCAACTTTCAAACAAGTCTCATGGTCTATTTTCCACCCCTTTTCAACATCAACATCAATCCTCTACTCCCTGTACACACACGACTGTGTGGCTCAGCGGAGTAGCAATACAATCATCAAATTTGCTGACGACACAGTGGTAGTGGGCCTGATCTCTGCCAACGACGAGAGGGTCTACCTGGAAGAGGTCAAGGTCCTGGCGGGATGGTGCCAGGAAAACAGCCTCTCCCTGAACGTCAGCAAAACAAAGGAGATGATTGTGGACTTCAGGAGGTCGGGGGTCAAGGACTACAGCCCCCTCAGCATCGACGGGGCACCGGTTGAGAGAGTCAACAGCTTTAAGTACCTCGGAGCCCACATATCCGAGGACTTGACATGGACCACACACATTGACAGTGTTGTGAAGAAGGCACGACAACGCCTCTACTTCCTCAGGCGCCTAAGGAAGTTCCAAGTCAGTCAGAAGATCCTTAAGAACTTCTACTCATGTACAATAGAGAGCATCTTGACCGGCAACATCACCTCCTGGTTTGGGAATAGCACTGCACAAGACCGAAGCAGACTACAAAGAGTGACACGTTCAGCCGAACGCACAATTGGAGGGGGGCTCCCCACCCTCCAGAACATTTACAACAAGCGTTGCAAGGGCAAGGCTAAGAGAATCATTAAAGACTCCAGTCACCCGAACAACTGCCTCTTTGAACTGCTGCGGTCAGGCAAGCGATACCGGAGTCTCAAGGCGAGCACAGAAAGACTCAGAAGAAGCTTCTATCCCCAGGCCATCAGGCTGCTAAACGAACAATGAATGAACACTACACAACAACAACCACCAAACGCACATAGCACACACATCCACACGCACACACTCACTTTAAACAAACACACTGTAGCACCCACTCCACACACTTTATAGCACACACCCACTTTAAACAAACACACTGTAGCACCCACTCCCCACACTTTATATTTATTGATGAAGGATTGCACTACAACTCGTACACCTTACTGTAAATTGTACCTAAATTGTACCTCATCCCATTTCTGCTTTGCACTATATAGTACTGTACATTAGTACACTGCATAGTATTGTATATTATATGGTAACTCAGAACATTGTCCATATGTCTATACCGAACACTGTGACCTCATTTTCTTCTATGTTATTTGATACTATCTTGTCTAGCACAGTCTCTGGAGCGTAACAGTAAGAAGCATTTTGTATGAAAGTATTCTGTACTTCTGTATGACAACTATTAAAGAAACTTGAAACTTGAAACTCAATGACAGATTGAATGGTGGTTGGTAAGGTAAAATGACAAACACAAAATGTGTTAAAGACGGACCATCTCCAGGCAAGAAGTAAAAATTAGACTGGTATGGTAACATTTAAACTACCCCACTGGTTCCAAAAAAGGGATTCAAAATGATCAAATAAGGCCTGGCTAGCTCAGTCGGTAGAGCATGAGACTCTTAATCTCAGGGTCGTGGGTTCGAGCCCCACGTTGGGCGCATTGCTTTAATCCTAAACTGAGAAGAAAAATGAGTGTCTGAAAGCGCAAAATTATAATAATACGTACCATTTCTTGTGAATGCAATATCTCTGGAACACCTGGAGGGAATTGCTTTTATATTTGGCACAAACGTCCACTTTGACTCAAGAATGAACTGAAAATATTTAGGTGGTCAAAGGTCAAGGTCATTGTGACCTCACGTCCGTCCTATTCTGCAATATCTCAGGAATGCCTAGAGGGAATCTTTTTCAAATTTGGCACAAACGTCCACTCGGTACAGAATACTACTTTCATTGGTCTAGGTAAAAAATGCCCCCATTCTTAAACCACACCCCACCCCTACGCTTTGCCCCTTTCACACTGCCCCACTGGTTCCAAAAGAGAGGTTAAAATAATACTTGACAGGCCCGGCTAGCTCAGTCGGTAGAGCATGAGACTCTTAATCTCAGGGTCGTGGGTTCGAGCCCCACGTTGGGCTCAGCTTTTTAATCTGAGACTGAGAAGAGAAATTAGTGGCCAAAAGCGCAAAATCATAATAATCCAGGAGTTAATAACAAGCGCACCCAACTGAATGCGCAAATGTGCCATGCGGTGCTTCTAGTAGAGTGTGGTGAAAAAAAATCACAGTGGTTTTCAGAACCTCAGTTACATAGGCCTACCAACTTTCAAACAAGTCTCATGGTCTATTTTCCACCCCTTTTCAACATCAATGACAGATTGAATGGTGGTTGGTAAGGTAAAATGACAAACACAAAATGTGTTAAAGACGGACCATCTCCAGGCAAGAAGTAAAAATTAGACTGGTATGGTAACATTTAAACTACCGCACTGGTTCCAAAAAAGGGATTCAAAATGATCAAATAAGGCCTGGCTAGCTCAGTCGGTAGAGCATGAGACTCTTAATCTCAGGGTCGTGGGTTCGAGCCCCACGTTGGGCGCATTGCTTTAATCCTAAACTGAGAAGAAAAATGAGTGTCTGAAAGCGCAAAATTATAATAATACGTACCATTTCTTGTGAATGCAATATCTCTGGAACACCTGGAGGGAATTGCTTTTATATTTGGCACAAACGTCCACTTTGACTCAAGAATGAACTGAAAATATTTAGGTGGTCAAAGGTCAAGGTCATTGTGACCTCACGTCCGTCCTATTCTGCAATATCTCAGGAATGCCTAGAGGGAATCTTTTTCAAATTTGGCACAAACGTCCACTCGGTACAGAATACTACTTTCATTGGTCTAGGTAAAAAATGCCCCCATTCTTAAACCACACCCCACCCCTACGCTTTGCCCCTTTCACACTGCCCCACTGGTTCCAAAAGAGAGGTTAAAATAATACTTGACAGGCCCGGCTAGCTCAGTCGGTAGAGCATGAGACTCTTAATCTCAGGGTCGTGGGTTCGAGCCCCACGTTGGGCTCAGCTTTTTAATCTGAGACTGAGAAGAGAAATTAGTGGCCAAAAGCGCAAAATCATAATAATCCAGGAGTTAATAACAAGCGCACCCAACTGAATGCGCAAATGTGCCATGCGGTGCTTCTAGTAGAGTGTGGTGAAAAAAAATCACAGTGGTTTTCAGAACCTCAGTTACATAGGCCTACCAACTTTCAAACAAGTCTCATGGTCTATTTTCCACCCCTTTTCAACATCAATGACAGATTGAATGGTGGTTGGTAAGGTAAAATGACAAACACAAAATGTGTTAAAGACGGACCATCTCCAGGCAAGAAATCAAAATTAGACTGGTATGGTAACATTCAAACTACCCCACTGGTTCCAAAAAAGGGATTCAAAATGAGTAATTAAGGCCTGGCTAGCTCAGTCGGTAGAGTATGAGACTCTTAATCTCAGGGTCGTGGGTTAGAGCCCCACGTTGGGCGCCTTGCTTTAATCCTAAACTGAGAAGAAAAATGAGTGTCTGAAAGCGCAAAATTATAATAATACGTACCATTTCTTGTGAATGCAATATCTCTGGAACACCTGGAGGGAATTGCTTTTATATTTGGCACAAACGTCCACTTTGACTCAAGAATGAACTGAAAATATTTAGGTGGTCAAAGGTCAAGGTCATTGTGACCTCACGTCCGTCCTATTCTGCAATATCTCAGGAATGCCTAGAGGGAATCTTTTTCAAATTTGTCACAAACGTCCACTCGGTACAGAATACTACTTTCATTGGTCTAGGTAAAAAATTCCCCCATTCTTAAACCACACCCCACCCCTACGCTTTGCCCCTTTCACACTGCCCCACTGGTTCCAAAAGAGAGGTTAAAATAATACTTGACAGGCCCGGCTAGCTCAGTCGGTAGAGCATGAGACTCTTAATCTCAGGGTCGTGGGTTCGAGCCCCACGTTGGGCTCAGCTTTTTAATCTGAGACTGAGAAGAGAAATTAGTGGCCAAAAGCGCAAAATCATAATAATCCAGGAGTTAATAACAAGCGCACCCAACTGAATGCGCAAATGTGCCATGCGGTGCTTCTAGTAGAGTGTGGTGAAAAAAAATCACAGTGGTTTTCAGAACCTCAGTTACATAGGCCTACCAACTTTCAAACAAGTCTCATGGTCTATTTTCCACCCCTTTTCAACATCAACATCAATCCTCTACTCCCTGTACACACACGACTGTGTGGCTCAGCGGAGTAGCAATACAATCATCAAATTTGCTGACGACACAGTGGTAGTGGGCCTGATCTCTGCCAACGACGAGAGGGTCTACCTGGAAGAGGTCAAGGTCCTGGCGGGATGGTGCCAGGAAAACAGCCTCTCCCTGAACGTCAGCAAAACAAAGGAGATGATTGTGGACTTCAGGAGGTCGGGGGTCAAGGACTACAGCCCCCTCAGCATCGACGGGGCACCGGTTGAGAGAGTCAACAGCTTTAAGTACCTCGGAGCCCACATATCCGAGGACTTGACATGGACCACACACATTGACAGTGTTGTGAAGAAGGCACGACAACGCCTCTACTTCCTCAGGCGCCTAAGGAAGTTCCAAGTCAGTCAGAAGATCCTTAAGAACTTCTACTCATGTACAATAGAGAGCATCTTGACCGGCAACATCACCTCCTGGTTTGGGAATAGCACTGCACAAGACCGAAGCAGACTACAAAGAGTGACACGTTCAGCCGAACGCACAATTGGAGGGGGGCTCCCCACCCTCCAGAACATTTACAACAAGCGTTGCAAGGGCAAGGCTAAGAGAATCATTAAAGACTCCAGTCACCCGAACAACTGCCTCTTTGAACTGCTGCGGTCAGGCAAGCGATACCGGAGTCTCAAGGCGAGCACAGAAAGACTCAGAAGAAGCTTCTATCCCCAGGCCATCAGGCTGCTAAACGAACAATGAATGAACACTACACAACAACAACCACCAAACGCACATAGCACACACATCCACACGCACACACTCACTTTAAACAAACACACTGTAGCACCCACTCCACACACTTTATAGCACACACCCACTTTAAACAAACACACTGTAGCACCCACTCCCCACACTTTATATTTATTGATGAAGGATTGCACTACAACTCGTACACCTTACTGTAAATTGTACCTAAATTGTACCTCATCCCATTTCTGCTTTGCACTATATAGTACTGTACATTAGTACACTGCATAGTATTGTATATTATATGGTAACTCAGAACATTGTCCATATGTCTATACCGAACACTGTGACCTCATTTTCTTCTATGTTATTTGATACTATCTTGTCTAGCACAGTCTCTGGAGCGTAACAGTAAGAAGCATTTTGTATGAAAGTATTCTGTACTTCTGTATGACAACTATTAAAGAAACTTGAAACTTGAAACTCAATGACAGATTGAATGGTGGTTGGTAAGGTAAAATGACAAACACAAAATGTGTTAAAGACGGACCATCTCCAGGCAAGAAGTCAAAATTAGACTGGTATGGTAACATTTAAACTACCCCACTGGTTCCAAAAAAGGGATTCAAAATGATCAAATAAGGCCTGGCTAGCTCAGTCGGTAGAGCATGAGACTCTTAATCTCAGGGTCGTGGGTTCGAGCCCCACGTTGGGCGCATTGCTTTAATCCTAAACTGAGAAGAAAAATGAGTGTCTGAAAGCGCAAAATTATAATAATACGTACCATTTCTTGTGAATGCAATATCTCTGGAACACCTGGAGGGAATTGCTTTTATATTTGGCACAAACGTCCACTTTGACTCAAGAATGAACTGAAAATATTTAGGTGGTCAAAGGTCAAGGTCATTGTGACCTCACGTCCGTCCCATTCTGCAATATCCCAGGAATGCCTAGAGGGAATCTTTTTCAAATTTGGCACAAACGTCCACTCGGTACAGAATACTACTTTCATTGGTCTAGGTAAAAAATTCCCCCATTCTTAAACCACACCCCACCCCTACGCTTTGCCCCTTTCACACTGCCCCACTGGTTCCAAAAGAGAGGTTAAAATAATACTTGACAGGCCCGGCTAGCTCAGTCGGTAGAGCATGAGACTCTTAATCTCAGGGTCGTGGGTTCGAGCCCCACGTTGGGCTCAGTGTTTTAATCTGAGACTGAGAAGAGAAATTAGTGGCCAAAAGCGCAAAATCATAATAAGCCAGGAGTTAATAACAAGCGCACCCAACTGAATGCGCAAATGTGCCATGCGGTGCTTCTAGTAGAGTGTGGTGAAAGAAAATCACAGTGGTTTTCAGAACCTCAGTTACATAGGCCTACCAACTTTCAAACAAGTCTCATGGTCTAATTTCCACCCCTTTTCAACATCAATGACAGATTGAATGGTGGTTGGTAAGGTAAAATGACAAACACAAAATGTGTTAAAGACGGACCATCTCCAGGCAAGAAGTCAAAATTAGACTGGTATGGTAACATTCAAACTACCCCACTGGTTCCAAAAAAGGGATTCAAAATGATGAAATAAGGCCTGGCTAGCTCAGTTGGTAGAGCATGCGACTCTTAATCTCAGGGTCGTGGGTTCGAGCCCCACGTTGGGCGCATTGCTTTAATCCTAAACTGAGAAGAAAAATGATTGTCTGAAAGCGCAAAATTATAATAATACGTACCATTTCTTGTGAATGCAATATCTCTGGAACACCTGGAGGGAATTGCTTTTATATTTGGCACAAACGTCCACTTTGACTCAAGAATGAACTGAAAATATTTAGGTGGTCAAAGGTCAAGGTCATTGTGACCTCACGTCCGTCCTATTCTGCAATATCCCAGGAATGCCTAGAGGGAATCTTTTTCAAATTTGGCACAAACGTCCACTCGGTACAGAATACTACTTTCATTGGTCTAGGTAAAAAATGCCCCCATTCTTAAACCACACCCCACCCCTACGCTTTGCCCCTTTCACACTGCCCCACTGGTTCCAAAAGAGAGGTTAAAATAATACTTGACAGGCCCGGCTAGCTCAGTCGGTAGAGCATGAGACTCTTAATCTCAGGGTAGTGGGTTTGAGCCCCACGTTGGGCGCAGCCTTTTAATCTGAGACTGAGAAAAGAAATTAGTGGTCAAAAGCGCAAAATCATAATAAGCCAGGAGTTAATAACAAGCGCACCCAACTGAATGCGCAAATGTGCCATGCGGTGCTTCTAGTAGAGTGTGGTGAAAAAAAATCACAGTGGTTTTCAGAACCTCAGTTACATAGGCCTATCAACTTTCAAACAAGTCTCATGGTCTAATTTCCACCCCTTTTCAACATCAATGACAGATTGAATGGTGGTTGGTAAGGTAAAATGACAAACACAAAATGTGTTAAAGACGGACCATCTCCAGGCAAGAAGTCAAAATTAGACTGGTATGGTAACATTCAAACTACCCCACTGGTTCCAAAAAAGGGATTCAAAATGATCAAATAAGGCCTGGCTAGCTCAGTTGGTAGAGCATGCGACTCTTAATCTCAGGGTCGTGGGTTCGAGCCCCACGTTGGGCGCATTGCTTTAATCCTAAACTGAGAAGAAAAATGTTTGTCTGAAAGCGCAAAATTATAATAATACGTACCATTTCTTGTGAATGCAATATCTCTGGAACACCTGGAGGGAATTGCTTTTATATTTGGCACAAACGTCCACTTTGACTCAACAATGAACTGAAAATATTTAGGTGGTCAAAGGTCAAGGTCATTGTGACCTCACGTCCGTCCCATTCTGCAATATCCCAGGAATGCCTAGAGGGAATCTTTTTCAAATTTGGCACAAACGTCCACTCGGTACAGAATACTACTTTCATTGGTCTAGGTAAAAAATGCCCCCATTCTTAAACCACACCCCACCCCTACGCTTTGCCCCTTTCACACTGCCCCACTGGTTCCAAAAGAGAGGTTAAAATAATACTTGACAGGCCCGGCTAGCTCAGTCGGTAGAGCATGAGACTCTGAATCTCAGGGTCGTGGGTTCGAGCCCCACGTTGGGCTCAGCGTTTTAATCTGAGACTGAGAAGAGAAATTAGTGGCCAAAAGCGCAAAATCATAATAAGCCAGGAGTTAATAACAAGCGCACCCAACTGAATGCGCAAATGTGCCATGCGGTGCTTCTAGTAGAGTGTGGTGAAAAAAATCACAGTGGTTTTCAGAACCTCAGTTACATAGGCCTGCCAACTTTCAAACAAGTCTCATGGTCTATTTCCCACCCCTTTTCAACATCAATGACAGATTGAATGGTGGTTGGTAAGGTAAAATGACAAACACAAAATGTGTTAAAAACGGACCATCTCCAGGCAAGAAGTCAAAATTAGACTGCTATGGTAACATTCAAACTACCCCACTGGTTCCAAAAAAGGGATTCAAAATGATCAAATAAGGCCTGGCTAGCTCAATCGGTAGAGCATGAGACTCTTAATCTCAGGGTCGTGGGTTCGAGCCCCACGTTGGGCGTATTGCTTTAATCCTAAACTGAGAAGAAAATTGAGTGTCTGAAAGCGCAAAATTATAATAATACGTACCATTTCTTGTGAATGCAATATCTCTGGAACATCTGGAGGGAATTGCTTTTATATTTGGCACAAACGTCCACTTTGACTCAAGAATGAACTGAAAATATTTAGGTGGTCAAAGGTCAAGGTCATTGTGACCTCACGTCCGTCCTATTCTGCAATATCTCAGGAATGCCTAGAGGGAATCTTTTTCAAATTTGGCACAAACGTCCACTCGGTACAGAATACTACTTTCATTGGTCTAGGTAAAAAATGCCCCCATTCTTAAACCACACCCCACCCCTACGCTTTGCCCCTTTCACACTGCCCCACTGGTTCCAAAAGAGAGGTTAAAATAATACTTGACAGGCCCGGCTAGCTCAGTCGGTAGAGCATGAGACTCTTAATCTCAGGGTCGTGGGTTCGAGCCCCATGTTGGGCTCATCTTTTTAATCTGAGACTGAGAAGAGAAATTAGTGGCCAAAAGCGCAAAATCATAATAATCCAGGAGTTAATAACAAGCGCACCCAACTGAATGCGCAAATTTGCCATGCGGTGCTTCTAGTAGAGTGTGGTGAAAAAAAATCACAGTGGTTTTCAGAACCTCAGTTACATAGGCCTACCAACTTTCAAACAAGTCTCATGGTCTATTTTCCACCCCTTTTCAACATCAATGACAGATTGAATGGTGGTTGGTAAGGTAAAATGACAAACACAAAATGTGTTAAAGACGGACCATCTCCAGGCAAGAAGTCAAAATTAGACTGGTATGGTAACATTCAAACTACCCCACTGGTTCCAAAAAAGGGATTCAAAATGATCAAATAAGGCCTGGCTAGCTCAGTCGGTAGAGCATGAGACTCTTAATCTCAGGGTCGTGGGTTCGAGCCCCACGTTGGGCGCATTGCTTTAATCCTAAACTGAGAAGAAAAATGAGTGTCTGAAAGTGCAAAATTATAATAATACGTACCATTTCTTGTGAATGCAATATCTCTGGAACACCTGGAGGGAATTGCTTTTATATTTGGCACAAACGTCCACTTTGACTCAAGAATGAACTGAAAATATTTAGGTGGTCAAAGGTCAAGGTCATTGTGACCTCACGTCCGTCCTATTCTGCAATATCTCAGGAATGCCTAGAGGGAATCTTTTTCAAATTTGGCACAAACGTCCACTCGGTACAGAATACTACTTTCATTGGTCTAGGTAAAAAATGCCCCCATTCTTAAACCACACCCCACCCCTACGCTTTGCCCCTTTCACACTGCCCCACTGGTTCCAAAAGAGAGGTTAAAATAATACTTGACAGGCCCGGCTAGCTCAGTCGGTAGAGCATGAGACTCTTAATCTCAGGGTCGTGGGTTTAGAGCCCCACGTTGGGCTCAGCTTTTTAATCTGAGACTGAGAAGAGAAATTAGTGGCCAAAAGCGCAAAATCATAATAATCCAGGAGTTAATAACAAGCGCACCCAACTGAATGCGCAAATGTGCCATGCGGTGCTTCTAGTAGAGTGTGGTGAAAAAAAATCACAGTGGTTTTCAGAACCTCAGTTACATAGGCCTACCAACTTTCAAACAAGTCTCATGGTCTATTTTCCACCCCTTTTCAACATCAATGACAGATTGAATGGTTGTTGGTAAGGTAAAATGACAAACACAAAATGTGTTAAAGACGGACCATCTCCAGGCAAGAAGTCAAAATTAGACTGGTATGGTAACATTCAAACTACCCCACTGGTTCCAAAAAAGGGATTCAAAATGTTCAAATAAGGCCTGGCTAGCTCAGTCGGTAGAGCATGAGACTCTTAATCTCAGGGTCGTGGGTTTGAGCCCCACGTTGGGCGCTTTCCTTTAATCCTAAACTGAGAAGAGAAGTGAGTGTCTGAAAGAGCAAAATTATAATAATACGTACTGTACCATTTCTTGTGAATGCAATATCTCTGGAACTCCTGGAGGGAATTGCTTCAAATTTGGCACAAACATCCACTTTGACTCAAGAATGAACTGCAAATATTTAGGTGGTCAAAGGTCAAGGTCATTGTAACCTCACGTCCGTCCTATTCTGCAATATCCCAGGAATGCCTAGAGGGAATCTTTTTGAAATTTGGCACAAACGTCCACTCGGTACAGAATACTACTTTCATTGGTCTAGGTAAAAAATGCCCCCATTCTTAAACCACACCCCACCCCTACGCTTTGCCCCTTTCACACTGCTCCACTGGTTCCAAAAGAGAGGTTAAAATAATAATTGACAGGCCCGGCTAGCTCAGTCGATAGAGAATGAGGCTCTTAATCTCAGGGTCGTGGGTTCGAGCCCCACGTTGGGCTCAGTGTTTTAATCTGAGACTGAGAAGAGAAATTAGTGGCCAAAAGCGCAAAATCATAATAAGCCAGGAGTTAATAACAAGCGCACCCAACTGAATGCGCAAATGTGCCATGCGGTGCTTCTAGTAGAGTGTGGTGAAAAAAATCACAGTGGTTTTCAGAACCTCAGTTACATAGGCCTACCAACTTTCAAACAAGTCTCATGGTCTATTTCCCACCCCTTTTCAACATCAATGACAGATTGAATGGTGGTTGGTAAGGTAAAATGACAAACACAAAATGTGTTAAAGACGGACCATCTCCAGGCAAGAAGTCAAAATTAGACTGGTATGGTAACATTCAAACTACCCCACTGGTTCCAAAAAAGGGATTCAAAATGATCAAATAAGGCCTGGCTAGCTCAGTCGGTAGAGCATGAGACTCTTAATCTCAGGGTCGTGGGTTCGAGCCCCACGTTGGGCGCATTGCTTTAATCCTAAACTGAGAAGAAAAGTGAGTGTCTGAAAGCGCAAAATTATAATAATACGTACCAATTTTTGTGAATGCAATATCTCTGGAACACCTGGAGGGAATTGCTTCAAATTTGGCACAAACGTCCACTTTGACTCAAGAATGAACTGAAAATATTTAGGTGGTCAAAGGTCAAGGTCATTGTGACCTCACGTCCGTCCCATTCTGCAATATCCCAGGAATGCCTAGAGGGAATCTTTTTCAAATTTGTCACAAACGTCCACTCGGTACAGAATACTACTTTCATTGGTCTAGGTAAAAAATGCCCCCATTCTTAAACCACACCCCACCCCTACGCTTTGCCCCTTTCACACTGCCCCACTGGTTCCAAAAGAGAGGTTAAAATAATACTTGACAGGCCCGGCTAGCTCAGTCGGTAGAGCATGAGACTCTTAATCTCAGGGTCGTGGGTTTAGAGCCCCACGTTGGGCTCAGCTTTTTAATCTGAGACTGAGAAGAGAAATTAGTGGCCAAAAGCGCAAAATCATAATAATCCAGGAGTTAATAACAAGCGCACCCAACTGAATGCGCAAATGTGCCATGCGGTGCTTCTAGTAGAGTGTGGTGAAAAAAAATCACAGTGGTTTTCAGAACCTCAGTTACATAGGCCTACCAACTTTCAAACAAGTCTCATGGTCTATTTTCCACCCCTTTTCAACATCAATGACAGATTGAATGGTTGTTGATAAGGTAAAATGACAAACACAAAATGTGTTAAAGACGGACCATCTCCAGGCAAGAAGTCAAAATTAGACTGGTATGGTAACATTCAAACTACCCCACTGGTTCCAAAAAAGGGATTCAAAATGATCAAATAAGGCCTGGCTAGCTCAGTCGGTAGAGCATGAGACTCTTAATCTCAGGGTCGTGGGTTCGAGCCCCACGTTGGGCGCATTCCTTTAATCCTAAACTGAGAAGAGAAGTGAGTGTCTGAAAGAGCAAAATTATAATAATACGTACTGTACCATTTCTTGTGAATGCAATATCTCTGGAACTCCTGGAGGGAATTGCTTCAAATTTGGCACAAACATCCACTTTGACTCAAGAATGAACTGCAAATATTTAGGTGGTCAAAGGTCAAGGTCATTGTAAACTCACGTCCGTCCTATTCTGCAATATCCCAGGAATGCCTAGAGGGAATCTTTTTCAAATTTGGCACAAACGTCCACTCGGTACAGAATACTACTTTCATTGGTCTAGGTAAAAAATGCCCCCATTCTTAAACCACACCCCACCCCTACGCTTTGCCCCTTTCACACTGCTCCACTGGTTCCAAAAGAGAGGTTAAAATAATACTTGACAGGCCCGGCTAGCTCAGTCGATAGAGAATGAGGCTCTTAATCTCAGGGTCGTGGGTTCGAGCCCCACGTTGGGCTCAGTGTTTTAAGTTGAGACTGAGAAGAGAAATTAGTGGCCAAAAGCGCAAAATCATAATAAGCCAGGAGTTAATAACAAGCGCACCCAACTGAATGCGCAAATGTGCCATGCGGTGCTTCTAGTAGAGTGTGGTGAAAAAAATCACAGTGGTTTTCAGAACCTCAGTTACATAGGCCTACCAACTTTCAAACAAGTCTCATGGTCTATTTCCCACCCCTTTTCAACATCAATGACAGATTGAATGGTGGTTGGTAAGGTAAAATGACAAACACAAAATGTGTTAAAGACGGACCATCTCCAGGCAAGAAGTCAAAATTAGACTGGTATGGTAACATTCAAACTACCCCACTGGTTCCAAAAAAGGGATTCAAAATGATCAAATAAGGCCTGGCTAGCTCAGTCGGTAGAGCATGAGACTCTTAATCTCAGGGTCGTGGGTTCGAGCCCCACGTTGGGCGCATTGCTTTAATCCTAAACTGAGAAGAAAAGTGAGTGTCTGAAAGCGCAAAATTATAATAATACGTACCAATTTTTGTGAATGCAATATCTCTGGAACACCTGGAGGGAATTGCTTCAAATTTGGCACAAACGTCCACTTTGACTCAAGAATGAACTGAAAATATTTAGGTGGTCAAAGGTCAAGGTCATTGTGACCTCACGTCCGTCCCATTCTGCAATATCCCAGGAATGCCTAGAGGGAATCTTTTTCAAATTTGGCACAAACGTCCACTCGGTACAGAATACTACTTTCATTGGTCTAGGTAAAAAATTCCCCCATTCTTAAACCACACCCCACCCCTACGCTTTGCCCCTTTCACACTGCCCCACTGGTTCCAAAAGAGAGGTTAAAATAATACTTAACAGGCCTGGCTAGCTCAGTCGGTAGAGCATGAGACTCTTAATCTCAGGGTCGTGGGTTTGAGCCCCACGTTGGGCTCAGTGTTTTAATCTGAGACTGAGAAGAGAAATTAGTGGCCAAAAGCGCAAAATCATAATAAGCCAGGAGTTAATAACAAGCGCACCCAACTGAATGCGCAAATGTGCCATGCGGTGCTTCTAGTAGAGTGTGGTGAAAAAAATCACAGTGGTTTTCAGAACCTCAGTTACATAGGCCTACCAACTTTCAAACAAGTCTCATGGTCTATTTCCCACCCCTTTTCAACATCAATGACAGATTGAATGGTGGTTGGTAAGGTAAAATGACAAACACAAAATGTGTTAAAGACGGACCATCTCCAGGCAAGAAGTCAAAATTAGACTGGTATGGTAACATTCAAACTACCCCACTGGTTCCAAAAAAGGGATTCAAAATGATCAAATAAGGCCTGGCTAGCTCAGTCGATAGAGCATGAGACTCTTAATCTCAGGGTCGTGGGTTCGAGCCCCACGTTGGGCGCATTCCTTTAATCCTAAACTGAGAAGAGAAGTGAGTGTCTGAAAGTGCAAAATTATAATAATACGTACCATTTCTTGTGAATGCAATATCTCTGGAACACCTGGAGGGAATTGCTTTTATATTTGGCACAAACGTCCACTTTGACTCAAGAATGAACTGAAAATATTTAGGTGGTCAAAGGTCAAGGTCATTGTGACCTCACGTCCGTCCCATTCTGCAATATCCCAGGAATGCCTAGAGGGAATCTTTTTCAAATTTGGCACAAACGTCCACTCGGTACAGAATACTACTTTCATTGGTCTAGGTAAAAAATGCCCCCATTCTTAAACCACACCCCACCCCTACGCTTTGCCTCTTTCACACTGCCCCACTGGTTCCAAAAGAGAGGTTAAAATAATACTTGACAGGCCCGGCTAGCTCAGTCGGTAGAGCATGAGACTCTTAATCTCAGGGTCGTGGGTTCGAGCCCCACGTTGGGCTCAGTGTTTTAATCTGAGACTGAGAAGAGAAATTAGTGGCCAAAAGCGCAAAATCATAATAAGCCAGGAGTTAATAACAAGCGCACCCAACTGAATGCGCAAATGTGCCAGTGCTTCTAGTAGAGTGTGGTGAAAAAAATCACAGTGGTTTTCAGAACCTCAGTTACATAGGCCTACCAACTTTCAAACAAGTCTCATGGTCTAATTTCCACCCCTTTTCAACATCAATGACAGATTGAATGGTGGTTGGTAAGGTAAAATGACAAACACAAAATGTGTTAAAGACGGACCATCTCCAGGCGAGAAGTCAAAATTAGACTGCTATGGTAACATTCAAACTACCCCACTGGTTCCAAAAAAGGGATTCAAAATGATCAAATAAGGCTTGGCTAGCTCAGTCGGTAGAGCATGAGACTCTTAATCTCAGGGTCGTGGGTTCGAGCCCCACGTTGGGCGCATTGCTTTAATCCTAAACTGAGAAGAAAATTGAGTGTCTGAAAGCGCAAAATTATAATAATACGTACCATTTCTTGTGAATGCAATATCTCTGGAACATCTGGAGGGAATTGCTTTTATATTTGGCACAAACGTCCACTTTGACTCAAGAATGAACTGAAAATATTTAGGTGGTCAAAGGTCAAGGTCATTGTGACCTCACGTCCGTCCTATTCTGCAATATCTCAGGAATGCCTAGAGGGAATCTTTTTCAAATTTGGCACAAACGTCCACTCGGTACAGAATACTACTTTCATTGGTCTAGGTAAAAAATGCCCCCATTCTTAAACCACACCCCACCCCTACGCTTTGCCCTTTTCACACTGCCCCACTGGTTCCAAAAGAGAGGTTAAAATAATACTTGACAGGCCCGGCTAGCTCAGTCGGTAGAGCATGAGACTCTTAATCTCAGGGTCGTGGGTTCGAGCCCCATGTTGGGCTCATCTTTTTAATCTGAGACTGAGAAGAGAAATTAGTGGCCAAAAGCGCAAAATCATAATAATCCAGGAGTTAATAACAAGCGCACCCAACTGAATGCGCAAATGTGCCATGCGGTGCTTCTAGTAGAGTGTGGTGAAAAAAAATCACAGTGGTTTTCAGAACCTCAGTTACATAGGCCTACCAACTTTCAAACAAGTCTCATGGTCTATTTTCCACCCCTTTTCAACATCAATGACAGATTGAATGGTGGTTGGTAAGGTAAAATGACAAACACAAAATGTGTTAAAGACGGACCATCTCCAGGCAAGAAGTCAAAATTAGACTGGTATGGTAACATTCAAACTACCCCACTGGTTCCAAAAAAGGGATTCAAAATGATCAAATAAGGCCTGGCTAGCTCAGTCGGTAGAGCATGAGACTCTTAATCTCAGGGTCGTGGGTTCGAGCCCCACGTTGGGCGCATTGCTTTAATCCTAAACTGAGAAGAAAAATGAGTGTCTGAAAGTGCAAAATTATAATAATACGTACCATTTCTTGTGAATGCAATATCTCTGGAACACCTGGAGGGAATTGCTTTTATATTTGGCACAAACGTCCACTTTGACTCAAGAATGAACTGAAAATATTTAGGTGGTCAAAGGTCAAGGTCATTGTGACCTCACGTCCGTCCTATTCTGCAATATCTCAGGAATGCCTAGAGGGAATCTTTTTCAAATTTGGCACAAACGTCCACTCGGTACAGAATACTACTTTCATTGGTCTAGGTAAAAAATGCCCCCATTCTTAAAACACACCCCACCCCTACGCTTTGCCCCTTTCACACTGCCCCACTGGTTCCAAAAGAGAGGTTAAAATAATAATTGACAGGCCCGGCTAGCTCAGTCGGTAGAGCATGAGACTCTTAATCTCAGGGTCGTGGGTTTAGAGCCCCACGTTGGGCTCAGCTTTTTAATCTGAGACTGAGAAGAGAAATTAGTGGCCAAAAGCGCAAAATCATAATAATCCAGGAGTTAATAACAAGCGCACCCAACTGAATGCGCAAATGTGCCATGCGGTGCTTCTAGTAGAGTGTGGTGAAAAAAAATCACAGTGGTTTTCAGAACCTCAGTTACATAGGCCTACCAACTTTCAAACAAGTCTCATGGTCTATTTTCCACCCCTTTTCAACATCAATGACAGATTGAATGGTGGTTGGTAAGGTAAAATGACAAACACAAAATGTGTTAAAGACGGACCATCTCCAGGCAAGAAGTCAAAATTAGACTGGTATGGTAACATTCAAACTACCCCACTGGTTCCAAAAAAGGGATTCAAAATGATCAAATAAGGCCTGGCTAGCTCAGTCGGTAGAGCATGAGACTCTTAATCTCAGGGTCGTGGGTTCGAGCCCCACGTTGGGCGCATTCCTTTAATCCTAAACTGAGAAGAGAAGTGAGTGTCTGAAAGAGCAAAATTATAATAATACGTACTGTACCATTTCTTGTGAATGCAATATCTCTGGAACTCCTGGAGGGAATTGCTTCAAATTTGGCACAAACATCCACTTTGACTCAAGAATGAACTGCAAATATTTAGGTGGTCAAAGGTCAAGGTCATTGTGACCTCACGTCCGTCCTATTCTGCAATATCCCAGGAATGCCTAGAGGGAATCTTTTTCAAATTTGGCACAAACGTCCACTCGGTACAGAATACTACTTTCATTGGTCTAGGTAAAAAATGCCCCCATTCTTAAACCACACCCCACCCCTACGCTTTGCCCCTTTCACACTGCTCCACTGGTTCCAAAAGAGAGGTTAAAATAATACTTGACACGCCCGGCTAGCTCAGTCGATAGAGAATGAGGCTCTTAATCTCAGGGTCGTGGGTTCGAGCCCCACGTTGGGCTCAGTGTTTTAATCTGAGACTGAGAAGAGAAATTAGTGGCCAAAAGCGCAAAATCATAATAAGCCAGGAGTTAATAACAAGCGCACCCAACTGAATGCGCAAATGTGCCATGCGGTGCTTCTAGTAGAGTGTGGTGAAAAAAAATCACAGTGGTTTTCAGAACCTCAGTTACATAGGCCTACCAACTTTCAAACAAGTCTCATGGTCTATTTCCCACCCCTTTTCAACATCAATGACAGATTGAATGGTGGTTGGTAAGGTAAAATGACAAACACAAAATGTGTTAAAGACGGACCATCTCCAGGCAAGAAGTCAAAATTAGACTGGTATGGTAACATTCAAACTACCCCACTGGTTCCAAAAAAGGGATTCAAAATGATCAAATAAGGCCTGGCTAGCTCAGTCGGTAGAGCATGAGACTCTTAATCTCAGGGTCGTGGGTTCGAGCCCCACGTTGGGCGCATTGCTTTAATCCTAAACTGAGAAGAAAAGTGAGTGTCTGAAAGCGCAAAATTATAATAATACGTACCAATTTTTGTGAATGCAATATCTCTGGAACACCTGGAGGGAATTGCTTCAAATTTGGCACAAACGTCCACTTTGACTCAAGAATGAACTGAAAATATTTAGGTGGTCAAAGGTCAAGGTCATTGTGACCTCACGTCCGTCCCATTCTGCAATATCCCAGGAATGCCTAGAGGGAATCTTTTTCAAATTTGGCACAAACGTCCACTCGGTACAGAATACTACTTTCATTGGTCTAGGTAAAAAATGCCCCCATTCTTAAACCACACCCCACCCCTACGCTTTGCCCCTTTCACACTGCCCCACTGGTTCCAAAAGAGAGGTTAAAATAATACTTGACAGGCCCGGCTAGCTCAGTCGGTAGAGCATGAGACTCTTAATCTCAGGGTCGTGGGTTTGAGCCCCACGTTGGGCTCAGTGTTTTAATCTGAGACTGAGAAGAGAAATTAGTGGCCAAAAGCGCAAAATCATAATAAGCCAGGAGTTAATAACAAGCGCACCCAACTGAATGCGCAAATGTGCCATGCGGTGCTTCTAGTAGAGTGTGGTGAAAAAAATCACAGTGGTTTTCAGAACCTCAGTTACATAGGCCTACCAACTTTCAAACAAGTCTCATGGTCTATTTCCCACCCCTTTTCAACATCAATGACAGATTGAATGGTGGTTGGTAAGGTAAAATGACAAACACAAAATGTGTTAAAGACGGACCATCTCCAGGCAAGAAGTCAAAATTAGACTGGTATGGTAACATTCAAACTACCCCACTGGTTCCAAAAAAGGGATTCAAAATGATCAAATAAGGCCTGGCTAGCTCAGTCGATAGAGCATGAGACTCTTAATCTCAGGGTCGTGGGTTCGAGCCCCACGTTGGGCGCATTGCTTTAATCCTAAACTGAGAAGAAAAGTGAGTGTCTGAAAGCGCAAAATTATAATAATACGTACCAATTTTTGTGAATGCAATATCTCTGGAACACCTGGAGGGAATTCCTTCAAATTTGGCACAAACGTCCACTTTGACTCAAGAATGAACTGAAAATATTTAGGTGGTCAAAGGTCAAGGTCATTGTGACCTCACGTCCGTCCTATTCTGCAATATCTCAGGAATGCCTAGAGGGAATCTTTTTCAAATTTGTCACAAACGTCCACTCGGTACAGAATACTACTTTCATTGGTCTAGGTAAAAAATGCCCCCATTCTTAAACCACACCCCACCCCTACGCTTTGCCCCTTTCACACTGCCCCACTGGTTCCAAAAGAGAGGTTAAAATAATACTTGACAGGCCCGGCTAGCTCAGTCGGTAGAGCATGAGACTCTTAATCTCAGGGTCGTGGGTTCGAGCACCACGTTGGGCTCAGCTTTTTAATCTGAGACTGAGAAGAGAAATTAGTGGCCAAAAGCGCAAAATCATAATAATCCAGGAGTTAATAACAAGCGCACCCAACTGAATGCGCAAATGTGCCATGCGGTGCTTCTAGTAGAGTGTGGTGAAAAAAAATCACAGTGGTTTTCAGAACCTCAGTTACATAGGCCTACCAACTTTCAAACAAGTCTCATGGTCTATTTTCCACCCCTTTTCAACATCAATGACAGATTGAATGGTGGTTGGTAAGGTAAAATGACAAACACAAAATGTGTTAAAGACGGACCATCTCCAGGCAAGAAATCAAAATTAGACTGGTATGGTAACATTCAAACTACCCCACTGGTTCCAAAAAAGGGATTCAAAATGATCAAAAAAGGCCTGGCTAGCTCAGTCGGTAGAGCATGAGACTCTTAATCTCAGGGTCGTGGGTTCGAGCCCCACGTTGGGCGCATTCCTTTAATCCTAAACTGAGAAGAGAAGTGAGTGTCTGAAAGTGCAAAATTATAATAATACGTACCATTTCTTGTGAATGCAATATCTCTGGAACACCTGGAGGGAATTGCTTTTATATTTGGCACAAACGTCCACTTTGACTCAAGAATGAACTGAAAATATTTAGGTGGTCAAAGGTCAAGGTCATTGTGACCTCACGTCCGTCCTATTCTGCAATATCTCAGGAATGCCTAGAGGGAATCTTTTTCAAATTTGGCACAAACGTCCACTCGGTACAGAATACTACTTTCATTGGTCTAGGTAAAAAATGCCCCCATTCTTAAACCACACCCCACCCCTACGCTTTGCCCCTTTCACACTGCCCCACTGGTTCCAAAAGAGAGGTTAAAATAATACTTGACAGGCCCGGCTAGCTCAGTCGGTAGAGCATGAGACTCTTAATCTCAGGGTCGTGGGTTTAGAGCCCCACGTTGGGCTCAGCTTTTTAATCTGAGACTGAGAAGAGAAATTAGTGGCCAAAAGCGCAAAATCATAATAAGCCAGGAGTTAATAACAAGCGCACCCAACTGAATGCGCAAATGTGCCATGCGGTGCTTCTAGTAGAGTGTGGTGAAAAAAATCACAGTGGTTTTCAGAACCTCAGTTACATAGGCCTACCAACTTTCAAACAAGTCTCATGGTCTATTTCCCACCCCTTTTCAACATCAATGACAGATTGAATGGTGGTTGGTAAGGTAAAATGACAAACACAAAATGTGTTAAAGACGGACCATCTCCAGGCAAGAAGTCAAAATTAGACTGGTATGGTAACATTCAAACTACCCCACTGGTTCCAAAAAAGGGATTCAAAATGATCAAATAAGGCCTGGCTAGCTCAGTCGGTAGAGCATGAGACTCTTAATCTCAGGGTCGTGGGTTCGAGCCCCACGTTGGGCGCATTCCTTTAATCCTAAACTGAGAAGAGAAGTGAGTGTCTGAAAGAGCAAAATTATAATAATACGTACTGTACCATTTCTTGTGAATGCAATATCTCTGGAACTCCTGGAGGGAATTGCTTCAAATTTGGCACAAACATCCACTTTGACTCAAGAATGAACTGCAAATATTTAGGTGGTCAAAGGTCAAGGTCATTGTGACCTCACGTCCGTCCTATTCTGCAATATCCCAGGAATGCCTAGAGGGAATCTTTTTCAAATTTGGCACAAACGTCCACTCGGTACAGAATACTACTTTCATTGGTCTAGGTAAAAAATGCCCCCATTCTTAAACCACACCCCACCCCTACGCTTTGCCCCTTTCACACTGCTCCACTGGTTCCAAAAGAGAGGTTAAAATAATACTTGACAGGCCCGGCTAGCTCAGTCGATAGAGAATGAGGCTCTTAATCTCAGGGTCGTGGGTTCGAGCCCCACGTTGGGCTCAGCTTTTTAATCTGAGACTGAGAAGAGAAATTAGTGGCCAAAAGCGCAAAATCATAATAATCCAGGAGTTAATAACAAGCGCACCCAACTGAATGCGCAAATGTGCCATGCGGTGCTTCTAGTAGAGTGTGGTGAAAAAAATCACAGTGGTTTTCAGAACCTCAGTTACATAGGCCTACCAACTTTCAAACAAGTCTCATGGTCTATTTTCCACCCCTTTTCAACATCAATGACAGATTGAATGGTGGTTGGTAAGGTAAAATGACAAACACAAAATGTGTTAAAGACGGACCATCTCCAGGCAAGAAATCAAAATTAGACTGGTATGGTAACATTCAAACTACCCCACTGGTTCCAAAAAAGGGATTCAAAATGATCAAATAAGGCCTGGCTAGCTCAGTCGCTAGAGCATGAGACTCTTAATCTCAGGGTCGTGGGTTCGAGCCCCACGTTGGGCGCATTCCTTTAATCCTAAACTGAGAAGAGAAGTGAGTGTCTGAAAGAGCAAAATTATAATAATACGTACTGTACCATTTCTTGTGAATGCAATATCTCTGGAACTCCTGGAGGGAATTGCTTCAAATTTGGCACAAACATCCACTTTGACTCAAGAATGAACTGCAAATATTTAGGTGGTCAAAGGTCAAGGTCATTGTGACCTCACGTCCGTCCTATTCTGCAATATCCCAGGAATGCCTAGAGGGAATCTTTTTCAAATTTGGCACAAACGTCCACTCGGTACAGAATACTACTTTCATTGGTCTAGGTAAAAAATGCCCCCATTCTTAAACCACACCCCACCCCTACGCTTTGCCCCTTTCACACTGCTCCACTGGTTCCAAAAGAGAGGTTAAAATAATACTTGACAGGCCCGGCTAGCTCAGTCGATAGAGAATGAGGCTCTTAATCTCAGGGTCGTGGGTTCGAGCCCCACGTTGGGCTCAGTGTTTTAATCTGAGACTGAGAAGAGAAATTAGTGGCCAAAAGCGCAAAATCATAATAAGCCAGGAGTTAATAACAAGCGCACCCAACTGAATGCGCAAATGTGCCATGCGGTGCTTCTAAGGTAAGGTAAAATGACAAACACAAAATGTGTTAAAGACGGACCATCTCCAGGCAAGAAGTCAAAATTAGACTGGTATGGTAACATTCAAACTACCCCACTGGTTCCAAAAAAGGGATTCAAAATGATCAAAAAAGGCCTGGCTAGCTCAGTCGGTAGAGCATGAGACTCTTAATCTCAGGGTCGTGGGTTCGAGCCCCACGTTGGGCGCATTGCTTTAATCCTAAACTGAGAAGAAAAATGAGTGTCTGAAAGTGCAAAATTATAATAATACGTACCATTTCTTGTGAATGCAATATCTCTGGAACACCTGGAGGGAATTGCTTTTATATTTGGCACAAACGTCCACTTTGACTCAAGAATGAACTGAAAATATTTAGGTGGTCAAAGGTCAAGGTCATTGTGACCTCACGTCCGTCCTATTCTGCAATATCTCAGGAATGCCTAGAGGGAATCTTTTTCAAATTTGGCACAAACGTCCACTCGGTACAGAATACTACTTTCATTGGTCTAGGTAAAAAATGCCCCCATTCTTAAACCACACCCCACCCCTACGCTTTGCCCCTTTCACACTGCCCCACTGGTTCCAAAAGAGAGGTTAAAATAATACTTGACAGGCCCGGCTAGCTCAGTCGGTAGAGCATGAGACTCTTAATCTCAGGGTCGTGGGTTTAGAGCCCCACGTTGGGCTCAGCTTTTTAATCTGAGACTGAGAAGAGAAATTAGTGGCCAAAAGCGCAAAATCATAATAAGCCAGGAGTTAATAACAAGCGCACCCAACTGAATGCGCAAATGTGCCATGCGGTGCTTCTAGTAGAGTGTGGTGAAAAAAATCACAGTGGTTTTCAGAACCTCAGTTACATAGGCCTACCAACTTTCAAACAAGTCTCATGGTCTATTTCCCACCCCTTTTCAACATCAATGACAGATTGAATGGTGGTTGGTAAGGTAAAATGACAAACACAAAATGTGTTAAAGACGGACCATCTCCAGGCAAGAAGTCAAAATTAGATTGGTATGGTAACATTCAAACTACCCCACTGGTTCCAAAAAAGGGATTCAAAATGATCAAATAAGGCCTGGCTAGCTCAGTCGGTAGAGCATGAGACTCTTAATCTCAGGGTCGTGGGTTCGAGCCCCACGTTGGGCGCATTGCTTTAATCCTAAACTGAGAAGAAAAGTGAGTGTCTGAAAGCGCAAAATTATAATAATACGTACCAATTTTTGTGAATGCAATATCTCTGGAACACCTGGAGGGAATTGCTTCAAATTTGGCACAAACGTCCACTTTGACTCAAGAATGAACTGAAAATATTTAGGTGGTCAAAGGTCAAGGTCATTGTGACCTCACGTCCGTCCTATTCTGCAATATCTCAGGAATGCCTAGAGGGAATCTTTTTCAAATTTGTCACAAACGTCCACTCGGTACAGAATACTACTTTCATTGGTCTAGGTAAAAAATGCCCCCATTCTTAAACCACACCCCACCCCTACGCTTTGCCCCTTTCACACTGCCCCACTGGTTCCAAAAGAGAGGTTAAAATAATACTTGACAGGCCCGGCTAGCTCAGTCGGTAGAGCATGAGACTCTTAATCTCAGGGTCGTGGGTTCGAGCCCCACGTTGGGCTCAGCTTTTTAATCTGAGACTGAGAAGAGAAATTAGTGGCCAAAAGCGCAAAATCATAATAATCCAGGAGTTAATAACAAGCGCACCCAACTGAATGCGCAAATGTGCCATGCGGTGCTTCTAGTAGAGTGTGGTGAAAAAAAATCACAGTGGTTTTCAGAACCTCAGTTACAGTACATAGGCCTACCAACTTTCAAACAAGTCTCATGGTCTATTTTCCACCCCTTTTCAACATCAATGACAGATTGAATGGTGGTTGGTAAGGTAAAATGACAAACACAAAATGTGTTAAAGACGGACCATCTCCAGGCAAGAAATCAAAATTAGACTGGTATGGTAACATTCAAACTACCCCACTGGTTCCAAAAAAGGGATTCAAAATGATCAAAAAAGGCCTGGCTAGCTCAGTCGGTAGAGCATGAGACTCTTAATCTCAGGGTCGTGGGTTCGAGCCCCACGTTGGGCGCATTCCTTTAATCCTAAACTGAGAAGAGAAGTGAGTGTCTGAAAGTGCAAAATTATAATAATACGTACCATTTCTTGTGAATGCAATATCTCTGGAACACCTGGAGGGAATTGCTTTTATATTTGGCACAAACGTCCACTTTGACTCAAGAATGAACTGAAAATATTTAGGTGGTCAAAGGTCAAGGTCATTGTGACCTCACGTCCGTCCCATTCTGCAATATCCCAGGAATGCCTAGAGGGAATCTTTTTCAAATTTGGCACAAACGTCCACTCGGTACAGAATACTACTTTCATTGGTCTAGGTAAAAAATGCCCCCATTCTTAAACCACACCCCACCCCTACGCTTTGCCCCTTTCACACTGCCCCACTGGTTCCAAAAGAGAGGTTAAAATAATACTTGACAGGCCCGGCTAGCTCAGTCGGTAGAGCATGAGACTCTTAATCTCAGGGTCGTGGGTTCGAGCCCCACGTTGGGCTCAGTGTTTTAATCTGAGACTGAGAAGAGAAATTAGTGGCCAAAAGCGCAAAATCATAATAAGCCAGGAGTTAATAACAAGCGCACCCAACTGAATGCGCAAATGTGCCAGTGCTTCTAGTAGAGTGTGGTGAAAAAAATCACAGTGGTTTTCAGAACCTCAGTTACATAGGCCTACCAACTTTCAAACAAGTCTCATGGTCTAATTTCCACCCCTTTTCAACATCAATGACAGATTGAATGGTGGTTGGTAAGGTAAAATGACAAACACAAAATGTGTTAAAGACGGACCATCTCCAGGCAAGAAGTCAAAATTAGACTGGTATGGTAACATTCAAACTACCCCACTGGTTCCAAAAAAGGGATTCAAAATGATCAAATAAGGCCTGGCTAGCTCAGTCGGTAGAGCATGTGACTCTTAATCTCAGGGTCGTGGGTTCGAGCCCCACGTTGGGCGCATTGCTTTAATCCTAAACTGAGAAGAAAAATGAGTGTCTGAAAGTGCAAAATTATAATAATACGTACCATTTCTTGTGAATGCAATATCTCTGGAACACCTGGAGGGAATTGCTTTTATATTTGGCACAAACGTCCACTTTGACTCAAGAATGAACTGAAAATATTTAGGTGGTCAAAGGTCAAGGTCATTGTGACCTCACGTCCGTCCTATTCTGCAATATCTCAGGAATGCCTAGAGGGAATCTTTTTCAAATTTGGCACAAACGTCCACTCGGTACAGAATACTACTTTCATTGGTCTAGGTAAAAAATGCCCCCATTCTTAAACCACACCCCACCCCTACGCTTTGCCCCTTTCACACTGCCCCACTGGTTCCAAAAGAGAGGTTAAAATAATACTTGACAGGCCCGGCTAGCTCAGTCGGTAGAGCATGAGACTCTTAATCTCAGGGTCGTGGGTTTAGAGCCCCACGTTGGGCTCCGCTTTTTAATCTGAGACTGAGAAGAGAAATTAGTGGCCAAAAGCGCAAAATCATAATAAGCCAGGAGTTAATAACAAGCGCACCCAACTGAATGCGCAAATGTGCCATGCGGTGCTTCTAGTAGAGTGTGGTGAAAAAAATCACAGTGGTTTTCAGAACCTCAGTTACATAGGCCTACCAACTTTCAAACAAGTCTCATGGTCTATTTCCCACCCCTTTTCAACATCAATGACAGATTGAATGGTGGTTGGTAAGGTAAAATGACAAACACAAAATGTGTTAAAGACGGACCATCTCCAGGCAAGAAGTCAAAATTAGACTGGTATGGTAACATTCAAACTACCCCACTGGTTCCAAAAAAGGGATTCAAAATGATCAAATAAGGCCTGGCTAGCTCAGTCGGTAGAGCATGAGACTCTTAATCTCAGGGTCGTGGGTTCGAGCCCCACGTTGGGCGCATTGCTTTAATCCTAAACTGAGAAGAAAAGTGAGTGTCTGAAACGCAAAATTATAATAATACGTACCAATTTTTGTGAATGCAATATCTCTGGAACACCTGGAGGGAATTGCTTCAAATTTGGCACAAACGTCCACTTTGACTCAAGAATGAACTGAAAATATTTAGGTGGTCAAAGGTCAAGGTCATTGTGACCTCACGTCCGTCCTATTCTGCAATATCTCAGGAATGCCTAGAGGGAATCTTTTTCAAATTTGTCACAAACGTCCACTCGGTACAGAATACTACTTTCATTGGTCTAGGTAAAAAATGCCCCCATTCTTAAACCACACCCCACCCCTACGCTTTGCCCCTTTCACACTGCCCCACTGGTTCCAAAAGAGAGGTTAAAATAATACTTGACAGGCCCGGCTAGCTCAGTCGGTAGAGCATGAGACTCTTAATCTCAGGGTCGTGGGTTCGAGCCCCACGTTGGGCTCAGCTTTTTAATCTGAGACTGAGAAGAGAAATTAGTGGCCAAAAGCGCAAAATCATAATAATCCAGGAGTTAATAACAAGCGCACCCAACTGAATGCGCAAATGTGCCATGCGGTGCTTCTAGTAGAGTGTGGTGAAAAAAAATCACAGTGGTTTTCAGAACCTCAGTTACAGTACATAGGCCTACCAACTTTCAAACAAGTCTCATGGTCTATTTTCCACCCCTTTTCAACATCAATGACAGATTGAATGGTGGTTGGTAAGGTAAAATGACAAACACAAAATGTGTTAAAGACGGACCATCTCCAGGCAAGAAGTCAAAATTAGACTGGTATGGTAACATTCAAACTACCCCACTGGTTCCAAAAAAGGGATTCAAAATGATCAAATAAGGCCTGGCTAGCTCAGTCGGTAGAGCATGAGACTCTTAATCTCAGGGTTGTGGGTTCGAGCCCCACGTTGGGCGCATTGCTTTAATCCTAAACTGAGAAGAAAAATGAGTGTCTGAAAGTGCAAAATTATAATAATACGTACCATTTCTTGTGAATGCAATATCTCTGGAACACCTGGAGGGAATTGCTTTTATATTTGGCACAAACGTCCACTTTGACTCAAGAATGAACTGAAAATATTTAGGTGGTCAAAGGTCAAGGTCATTGTGACCTCACGTCCGTCCTATTCTGCAATATCTCAGGAATGCCTAGAGGGAATCTTTTTCAAATTTGGCACAAACGTCCACTCGGTACAGAATACTACTTTCATTGGTCTAGGTAAAAAATGCCCCCATTCTTAAACCACACCCCACCCCTACGCTTTGCCCCTTTCACACTGCCCCACTGGTTCCAAAAGAGAGGTTAAAATAATACTTGACAGGCCCGGCTAGCTCAGTCGGTAGAGCATGAGACTCTTAATCTCAGGGTCGTGGGTTTAGAGACCCACGTTGGGCTCCGCTTTTTAATCTGAGACTGAGAAGAGAAATTAGTGGCCAAAAGCGCAAAATCATAATAAGCCAGGAGTTAATAACAAGCGCACCCAACTGAATGCGCAAATGTGCCATGCGGTGCTTCTAGTAGAGTGTGGTGAAAAAAATCACAGTGGTTTTCAGAACCTCAGTTACATAGGCCTACCAACTTTCAAACAAGTCTCATGGTCTATTTTCCACCCCTTTTCAACATCAATGACAGATTGAATGGTGGTTGGTAAGGTAAAATGACAAACACAAAATGTGTTAAAGACGGACCATCTCCAGGCAAGAAGTCAAAATTAGACTGGTATGGTAACATTCAAACTACCCCACTGGTTCCAAAAAAGGGATTCAAAATGATCAAATAAGGCCTTGCTAGCTCAGTCGGTAGAGCATGAGACTCTTAATCTCAGGGTCGTGGGTTCGAGCCCCACGTTGGGCGCATTGCTTTAATCCTAAACTGAGAAGAAAAGTGAGTGTCTGAAAGCGCAAAATTATAATAATACGTACTATTTCTTGTGGATGCAATATCTCTGGAACATCTGGAGGGAATTGCTTTTATATTTGGCACAAACGTCCACTTTGACTCAAGAATGAACTGAAAATATTTAGGTGGTCAAAGGTCAAGGTCATTGTGACCTCACGTCCGTCCTATTCTGCAATATCTCAGGAATGCCTAGAGGGAATCTTTTTCAAATTTGGCACAAACGTCCACTCGGTACAGAATACTACTTTCATTGGTCTAGGTAAAAAATGCCCCCATTCTTAAACCACACCCCACCCCTACGCTTTGCCCCTTTCACACTGCCCCACTGGTTCCAAAAGAGAGGTTAAAATAATACTTGACAGGCCCGGCTAGCTCAGTCGGTAGAGCATGAGACTCTTAATCTCAGGGTCGTGGGTTCGAGCCCCACGTTGGGCTCAGCTTTTTAATCTGAGACTGAGAAGAGAAATTAGTGGCCAAAAGCGCAAAATCATAATAATCCAGGAGTTAATAACAAGCGCACCCAACTGAATGCGCAAATGTGCCATGCAGTGCTTCTAGTAGAGTGTGGTGAAAAAAAATCACAGTGGTTTTCAGAACCTCAGTTACATAGGCCTACCAACTTTCAAACAAGTCTCATGGTCTATTTTCCACCCCTTTTCAACATCAATGACAGATTGAATGGTGGTTGGTAAGGTAAAATGACAAACACAAAATGTGTTAAAGACGGACCATCTCCAGGCAAGAAATCAAAATTAGACTGGTATGGTAACATTCAAACTACCCCACTGGTTCCAAAAAAGGGATTCAAAATGATCAAAAAAGGCCTGGCTAGCTCAGTCGGTAGAGCATGAGACTCTTAATCTCAGGGTCGTGGGTTCGAGCCCCACGTTGGGCGCATTCCTTTAATCCTAAACTGAGAAGAGAAGTGAGTGTCTGAAAGTGCAAAATTATAATAATACGTACCATTTCTTGTGAATGCAATATCTCTGGAACACCTGGAGGGAATTGCTTTTATATTTGGCACAAACGTCCACTTTGACTCAAGAATGAACTGAAAATATTTAGGTGGTCAAAGGTCAAGGTCATTGTGACCTCACGTCCGTCCCATTCTGCAATATCCCAGGAATGCCTAGAGGGAATCTTTTTCAAATTTGGCACAAACGTCCACTCGGTACAGAATACTACTTTCATTGGTCTAGGTAAAAAATGCCCCCATTCTTAAACCACACCCCACCCCTACGCTTTGCCCCTTTCACACTGCCCCACTGGTTCCAAAAGAGAGGTTAAAATAATACTTGACAGGCCCGGCTAGCTCAGTCGGTAGAGCATGAGACTCTTAATCTCAGGGTCGTGGGTTCGAGCCCCACGTTGGGCTCAGTGTTTTAATCTAAGACTGAGAAGAGAAATTAGTGGCCAAAAGCGCAAAATCATAATAAGCCAGGAGTTAATAACAAGCGCACCCAACTGAATGCGCAAATGTGCCAGTGCTTCTAGTAGAGTGTGGTGAAAAAAATCACAGTGGTTTTCAGAACCTCAGTTACATAGGCCTACCAACTTTCAAACAAGTCTCATGGTCTAATTTCCACCCCTTTTCAACATCAATGACAGATTGAATGGTGGTTGGTAAGGTAAAATGACAAACACAAAATGTGTTAAAGACGGACCATCTCCAGGCAAGAAGTCAAAATTAGACTGGTATGGTAACATTCAAACTACCCCACTGGTTCCAAAAAAGGGATTCAAAATGATCAAATAAGGCCTGGCTAGCTCAGTCGGTAGAGCATGAGACTCTTAATCTCAGGGTCGTGGGTTCGAGCCCCACGTTGGGCGCATTGCTTTAATCCTAAACTGAGAAGAAAAATGAGTGTCTGAAAGTGCAAAATTATAATAATACGTACCATTTCTTGTGAATGCAATATCTCTGGAACACCTGGAGGGAATTGCTTTTATATTTGGCACAAACGTCCACTTTGACTCAAGAATGAACTGAAAATATTTAGGTGGTCAAAGGTCAAGGTCATTGTGACCTCACGTCCGTCCTATTCTGCAATATCTCAGGAATGCCTAGAGGGAATCTTTTTCAAATTTGGCACAAACGTCCACTCGGTACAGAATACTACTTTCATTGGTCTAGGTAAAAAATGCCCCCATTCTTAAAACACACCCCACCCCTACGCTTTGCCCCTTTCACACTGCCCCACTGGTTCCAAAAGAGAGGTTAAAATAATAATTGACAGGCCCGGCTAGCTCAGTCGGTAGAGCATGAGACTCTTAATCTCAGGGTCGTGGGTTCGAGCCCCACGTTGGGCTCAGTGTTTTAATCTGAGACTGAGAAGAGAAATTAGTGGCCAAAAGCGCAAAATCATAATAAGCCAGGAGTTAATAACAAGCGCACCCAACTGAATGCGCAAATGTGCCATGCGGTGCTTCTAGTAGAGTGTGGTGAAAAAAAATCACAGTGGTTTTCAGAACCTCAGTTACATAGGCCTACCAACTTTCAAACAAGTCTCATGGTCTATTTCCCACCCCTTTTCAACATCAATGACAGATTGAATGGTGGTTGGTAAGGTAAAATGACAAACACAAAATGTGTTAAAGACGGACCATCTCCAGGCAAGAAGTCAAAATTAGACTGGTATGGTAACATTCAAACTACCCCACTGGTTCCAAAAAAGGGATTCAAAATGATCAAATAAGGCCTGGCTAGCTCAGTCGGTAGAGCATGAGACTCTTAATCTCAGGGTCGTGGGTTCGAGCCCCACGTTGGGCGCATTGCTTTAATCCTAAACTGAGAAGAAAAGTGAGTGTCTGAAAGCGCAAAATTATAATAATACGTACCAATTTTTGTGAATGCAATATCTCTGGAACACCTGGAGGGAATTGCTTCAAATTTGGCACAAACGTCCACTTTGACTCAAGAATGAACTGAAAATATTTAGGTGGTCAAAGGTCAAGGTCATTGTGACCTCACGTCCGTCCCATTCTGCAATATCCCAGGAATGCCTAGAGGGAATCTTTTTCAAATTTGGCACAAACGTCCACTCGGTACAGAATACTACTTTCATTGGTCTAGGTAAAAAATGCCCCCATTCTTAAACCACACCCCACCCCTACGCTTTGCCCCTTTCACACTGCCCCACTGGTTCCAAAAGAGAGGTTAAAATAATACTTGACAGGCCCGGCTAGCTCAGTCGGTAGAGCATGAGACTCTTAATCTCAGGGTCGTGGGTTTGAGCCCCACGTTGGGCTCAGTGTTTTAATCTGAGACTGAGAAGAGAAATTAGTGGCCAAAAGCGCAAAATCATAATAAGCCAGGAGTTAATAACAAGCGCACCCAACTGAATGCGCAAATGTGCCATGCGGTGCTTCTAGTAGAGTGTGGTGAAAAAAATCACAGTGGTTTTCAGAACCTCAGTTACATAGGCCTACCAACTTTCAAACAAGTCTCATGGTCTATTTCCCACCCCTTTTCAACATCAATGACAGATTGAATGGTGGTTGGTAAGGTAAAATGACAAACACAAAATGTGTTAAAGACGGACCATCTCCAGGCAAGAAGTCAAAATTAGACTGGTATGGTAACATTCAAACTACCCCACTGGTTCCAAAAAAGGGATTCAAAATGATCAAATAAGGCCTGGCTAGCTCAGTCGATAGAGCATGAGACTCTTAATCTCAGGGTCGTGGGTTCGAGCCCCACGTTGGGCGCATTGCTTTAATCCTAAACTGAGAAGAAAAGTGAGTGTCTGAAAGCGCAAAATTATAATAATACGTACCAATTTTTGTGAATGCAATATCTCTGGAACACCTGGAGGGAATTCCTTCAAATTTGGCACAAACGTCCACTTTGACTCAAGAATGAACTGAAAATATTTAGGTGGTCAAAGGTCAAGGTCATTGTGACCTCACGTCCGTCCTATTCTGCAATATCTCAGGAATGCCTAGAGGGAATCTTTTTCAAATTTGTCACAAACGTCCACTCGGTACAGAATACTACTTTCATTGGTCTAGGTAAAAAATGCCCCCATTCTTAAACCACACCCCACCCCTACGCTTTGCCCCTTTCACACTGCCCCACTGGTTCCAAAAGAGAGGTTAAAATAATACTTGACAGGCCCGGCTAGCTCAGTCGGTAGAGCATGAGACTCTTAATCTCAGGGTCGTGGGTTCGAGCCCCACGTTGGGCTCAGCTTTTTAATCTGAGACTGAGAAGAGAAATTAGTGGCCAAAAGCGCAAAATCATAATAATCCAGGAGTTAATAACAAGCGCACCCAACTGAATGCGCAAATGTGCCATGCGGTGCTTCTAGTAGAGTGTGGTGAAAAAAAATCACAGTGGTTTTCAGAACCTCAGTTACATAGGCCTACCAACTTTCAAACAAGTCTCATGGTCTATTTTCCACCCCTTTTCAACATCAATGACAGATTGAATGGTGGTTGGTAAGGTAAAATGACAAACACAAAATGTGTTAAAGACGGACCATCTCCAGGCAAGAAATCAAAATTAGACTGGTATGGTAACATTCAAACTACCCCACTGGTTCCAAAAAAGGGATTCAAAATGATCAAAAAAGGCCTGGCTAGCTCAGTCGGTAGAGCATGAGACTCTTAATCTCAGGGTCGTGGGTTCGAGCCCCACGTTGGGCGCATTCCTTTAATCCTAAACTGAGAAGAGAAGTGAGTGTCTGAAAGTGCAAAATTATAATAATACGTACCATTTCTTGTGAATGCAATATCTCTGGAACACCTGGAGGGAATTGCTTTTATATTTGGCACAAACGTCCACTTTGACTCAAGAATGAACTGAAAATATTTAGGTGGTCAAAGGTCAAGGTCATTGTGACCTCACGTCCGTCCTATTCTGCAATATCTCAGGAATGCCTAGAGGGAATCTTTTTCAAATTTGGCACAAACGTCCACTCGGTACAGAATACTACTTTCATTGGTCTAGGTAAAAAATGCCCCGATTCTTAAACCACACCCCACCCCTACGCTTTGCCCCTTTCACACTGCCCCACTGGTTCCAAAAGAGAGGTTAAAATAATACTTGACAGGCCCGGCTAGCTCAGTCGGTAGAGCATGAGACTCTTAATCTCAGGGTCGTGGGTTTAGAGCCCCACGTTGGGCTCAGCTTTTTAATCTGAGACTGAGAAGAGAAATTAGTGGCCAAAAGCGCAAAATCATAATAAGCCAGGAGTTAATAACAAGCGCACCCAACTGAATGCGCAAATGTGCCATGCGGTGCTTCTAGTAGAGTGTGGTGAAAAAAATCACAGTGGTTTTCAGAACCTCAGTTACATAGGCCTACCAACTTTCAAACAAGTCTCATGGTCTATTTCCCACCCCTTTTCAACATCAATGACAGATTGAATGGTGGTTGGTAAGGTAAAATGACAAACACAAAATGTGTTAAAGACGGACCATCTCCAGGCAAGAAGTCAAAATTAGACTGGTATGGTAACATTCAAACTACCCCACTGGTTCCAAAAAAGGGATTCAAAATGATCAAATAAGGCCTGGCTAGCTCAGTCGGTAGAGCATGAGACTCTTAATCTCAGGGTCGTGGGTTCGAGCCCCACGTCGGGCGCATTCCTTTAATCCTAAACTGAGAAGAGAAGTGAGTGTCTGAAAGAGCAAAATTATAATAATACGTACTGTACCATTTCTTGTGAATGCAATATCTCTGGAACTCCTGGAGGGAATTGCTTCAAATTTGGCACAAACATCCACTTTGACTCAAGAATGAACTGCAAATATTTAGGTGGTCAAAGGTCAAGGTCATTGTGACCTCACGTCCGTCCTATTCTGCAATATCCCAGGAATGCCTAGAGGGAATCTTTTTCAAATTTGGCACAAACGTCCACTCGGTACAGAATACTACTTTCATTGGTCTAGGTAAAAAATGCCCCCATTCTTAAACCACACCCCACCCCTACGCTTTGCCCCTTTCACACTGCTCCACTGGTTCCAAAAGAGAGGTTAAAATAATACTTGACAGGCCCGGCTAGCTCAGTCGATAGAGAATGAGGCTCTTAATCTCAGGGTCGTGGGTTCGAGCCCCACGTTGGGCTCAGCTTTTTAATCTGAGACTGAGAAGAGAAATTAGTGGCCAAAAGCGCAAAATCATAATAATCCAGGAGTTAATAACAAGCGCACCCAACTGAATGCGCAAATGTGCCATGCGGTGCTTCTAGTAGAGTGTGGTGAAAAAAATCACAGTGGTTTTCAGAACCTCAGTTACATAGGCCTACCAACTTTCAAACAAGTCTCATGGTCTATTTTCCAACCCTTTTCAACATCAATGACAGATTGAATGGTGGTTGGTAAGGTAAAATGACAAACACAAAATGTGTTAAAGACGGACCATCTCCAGGCAAGAAATCAAAATTAGACTGGTATGGTAACATTCAAACTACCCCACTGGTTCCAAAAAAGGGATTCAAAATGATCAAATAAGGCCTGGCTAGCTCAGTCGCTAGAGCATGAGACTCTTAATCTCAGGGTCGTGGGTTCGAGCCCCACGTTGGGCGCATTCCTTTAATCCTAAACTGAGAAGAGAAGTGAGTGTCTGAAAGAGCAAAATTATAATAATACGTACTGTACCATTTCTTGTGAATGCAATATCTCTGGAACTCCTGGAGGGAATTGCTTCAAATTTGGCACAAACATCCACTTTGACTCAAGAATGAACTGCAAATATTTAGGTGGTCAAAGGTCAAGGTCATTGTGACCTCACGTCCGTCCTATTCTGCAATATCCCAGGAATGCCTAGAGGGAATCTTTTTCAAATTTGGCACAAACGTCCACTCGGTACAGAATACTACTTTCATTGGTCTAGGTAAAAAATGCCCCCATTCTTAAACCACACCCCACCCCTACGCTTTGCCCCTTTCACACTGCTCCACTGGTTCCAAAAGAGAGGTTAAAATAATACTTGACAGGCCCGGCTAGCTCAGTCGATAGAGAATGAGGCTCTTAATCTCAGGGTCGTGGGTTCGAGCCCCACGTTGGGCTCAGTGTTTTAATCTGAGACTGAGAAGAGAAATTAGTGGCCAAAAGCGCAAAATCATAATAAGCCAGGAGTTAATAACAAGCGCACCCAACTGAATGCGCAAATGTGCCATGCGGTGCTTCTAAGGTAAGGTAAAATGACAAACACAAAATGTGTTAAAGACGGACCATCTCCAGGCAAGAAGTCAAAATTAGACTGGTATGGTAACATTCAAACTACCCCACTGGTTCCAAAAAAGGGATTCAAAATGATCAAAAAAGGCCTGGCTAGCTCAGTCGGTAGAGCATGAGACTCTTAATCTCAGGGTCGTGGGTTCGAGCCCCACGTTGGGCGCATTGCTTTAATCCTAAACTGAGAAGAAAAATGAGTGTCTGAAAGTGCAAAATTATAATAATACGTACCATTTCTTGTGAATGCAATATCTCTGGAACACCTGGAGGGAATTGCTTTTATATTTGGCACAAACGTCCACTTTGACTCAAGAATGAACTGAAAATATTTAGGTGGTCAAAGGTCAAGGTCATTGTGACCTCACGTCCGTCCTATTCTGCAATATCTCAGGAATGCCTAGAGGGAATCTTTTTCAAATTTGGCACAAACGTCCACTCGGTACAGAATACTACTTTCATTGGTCTAGGTAAAAAATGCCCCCATTCTTAAACCACACCCCACCCCTACGCTTTGCCCCTTTCACACTGCCCCACTGGTTCCAAAAGAGAGGTTAAAATAATACTTGACAGGCCCGGCTAGCTCAGTCGGTAGAGCATGAGACTCTTAATCTCAGGGTCGTGGGTTTAGAGCCCCACGTTGGGCTCAGCTTTTTAATCTGAGACTGAGAAGAGAAATTAGTGGCCAAAAGCGCAAAATCATAATAAGCCAGGAGTTAATAACAAGCGCACCCAACTGAATGCGCAAATGTGCCATGCGGTGCTTCTAGTAGAGTGTGGTGAAAAAAATCACAGTGGTTTTCAGAACCTCAGTTACATAGGCCTACCAACTTTCAAACAAGTCTCATGGTCTATTTCCCACCCCTTTTCAACATCAATGACAGATTGAATGGTGGTTGGTAAGGTAAAATGACAAACACAAAATGTGTTAAAGACGGACCATCTCCAGGCAAGAAGTCAAAATTAGATTGGTATGGTAACATTCAAACTACCCCACTGGTTCCAAAAAAGGGATTCAAAATGATCAAATAAGGCCTGGCTAGCTCAGTCGGTAGAGCATGAGACTCTTAATCTCAGGGTCGTGGGTTCGAGCCCCACGTTGGGCGCATTGCTTTAATCCTAAACTGAGAAGAAAAGTGAGTGTCTGAAAGCGCAAAATTATAATAATACGTACCAATTTTTGTGAATGCAATATCTCTGGAACACCTGGAGGGAATTGCTTCAAATTTGGCACAAACGTCCACTTTGACTCAAGAATGAACTGAAAATATTTAGGTGGTCAAAGGTCAAGGTCATTGTGACCTCACGTCCGTCCTATTCTGCAATATCTCAGGAATGCCTAGAGGGAATCTTTTTCAAATTTGTCACAAACGTCCACTCGGTACAGAATACTACTTTCATTGGTCTAGGTAAAAAATGCCCCCATTCTTAAACCACACCCCACCCCTACGCTTTGCCCCTTTCACACTGCCCCACTGGTTCCAAAAGAGAGGTTAAAATAATACTTGACAGGCCCGGCTAGCTCAGTCGGTAGAGCATGAGACTCTTAATCTCAGGGTCGTGGGTTCGAGCCCCACGTTGGGCTCAGCTTTTTAATCTGAGACTGAGAAGAGAAATTAGTGGCCAAAAGCGCAAAATCATAATAATCCAGGAGTTAATAACAAGCGCACCCAACTGAATGCGCAAATGTGCCATGCGGTGCTTCTAGTAGAGTGTGGTGAAAAAAAATCACAGTGGTTTTCAGAACCTCAGTTACAGTACATAGGCCTACCAACTTTCAAACAAGTCTCATGGTCTATTTTCCACCCCTTTTCAACATCAATGACAGATTGAATGGTGGTTGGTAAGGTAAAATGACAAACACAAAATGTGTTAAAGACGGACCATCTCCAGGCAAGAAATCAAAATTAGACTGGTATGGTAACATTCAAACTACCCCACTGGTTCCAAAAAAGGGATTCAAAATGATCAAAAAAGGCCTGGCTAGCTCAGTCGGTAGAGCATGAGACTCTTAATCTCAGGGTCGTGGGTTCGAGCCCCACGTTGGGCGCATTCCTTTAATCCTAAACTGAGAAGAGAAGTGAGTGTCTGAAAGTGCAAAATTATAATAATACGTACCATTTCTTGTGAATGCAATATCTCTGGAACACCTGGAGGGAATTGCTTTTATATTTGGCACAAACGTCCACTTTGACTCAAGAATGAACTGAAAATATTTAGGTGGTCAAAGGTCAAGGTCATTGTGACCTCACGTCCGTCCCATTCTGCAATATCCCAGGAATGCCTAGAGGGAATCTTTTTCAAATTTGGCACAAACGTCCACTCGGTACAGAATACTACTTTCATTGGTCTAGGTAAAAAATTCCCCCATTCTTAAACCACACCCCACCCCTACGCTTTGCCCCTTTCACACTGCCCCACTGGTTCCAAGAGAGAGGTTAAAATAATACTTGACAGGCCCGGCTAGCTCAGTCGGTAGAGCATGAGACTCTTAATCTCAGGGTCGTGGGTTCGAGCCCCACGTTGGGCTCAGTGTTTTAATCTGAGACTGAGAAGAGAAATTAGTGGCCAAAAGCGCAAAATCATAATAAGCCAGGAGTTAATAACAAGCGCACCCAACTGAATGCGCAAATGTGCCAGTGCTTCTAGTAGAGTGTGGTGAAAAAAATCACAGTGGTTTTCAGAACCTCAGTTACATAGGCCTACCAACTTTCAAACAAGTCTCATGGTCTAATTTCCACCCCTTTTCAACATCAATGACAGATTGAATGGTGGTTGGTAAGGTAAAATGACAAACACAAAATGTGTTAAAGACGGACCATCTCCAGGCAAGAAGTCAAAATTAGACTGGTATGGTAACATTCAAACTACCCCACTGGTTCCAAAAAAGGGATTCAAAATGATCAAATAAGGCCTGGCTAGCTCAGTCGGTAGAGCATGTGACTCTTAATCTCAGGGTCGTGGGTTCGAGCCCCACGTTGGGCGCATTGCTTTAATCCTAAACTGAGAAGAAAAATGAGTGTCTGAAAGTGCAAAATTATAATAATACGTACCATTTCTTGTGAATGCAATATCTCTGGAACACCTGGAGGGAATTGCTTTTATATTTGGCACAAACGTCCACTTTGACTCAAGAATGAACTGAAAATATTTAGGTGGTCAAAGGTCAAGGTCATTGTGACCTCACGTCCGTCCTATTCTGCAATATCTCAGGAATGCCTAGAGGGAATCTTTTTCAAATTTGGCACAAACGTCCACTCGGTACAGAATACTACTTTCATTGGTCTAGGTAAAAAATGCCCCCATTCTTAAACCACACCCCACCCCTACGCTTTGCCCCTTTCACACTGCCCCACTGGTTCCAAAAGAGAGGTTAAAATAATACTTGACAGGCCCGGCTAGCTCAGTCGGTAGAGCATGAGACTCTTAATCTCAGGGTCGTGGGTTTAGAGCCCCACGTTGGGCTCCGCTTTTTAATCTGAGACTGAGAAGAGAAATTAGTGGCCAAAAGCGCAAAATCATAATAAGCCAGGAGTTAATAACAAGCGCACCCAACTGAATGCGCAAATGTGCCATGCGGTGCTTCTAGTAGAGTGTGGTGAAAAAAATCACAGTGGTTTTCAGAACCTCAGTTACATAGGCCTACCAACTTTCAAACAAGTCTCATGGTCTATTTCCCACCCCTTTTCAACATCAATGACAGATTGAATGGTGGTTGGTAAGGTAAAATGACAAACACAAAATGTGTTAAAGACGGACCATCTCCAGGCAAGAAGTCAAAATTAGACTGGTATGGTAACATTCAAACTACCCCACTGGTTCCAAAAAAGGGATTCAAAATGATCAAATAAGGCCTGGCTAGCTCAGTCGGTAGAGCATGAGACTCTTAATCTCAGGGTCGTGGGTTCGAGCCCCACGTTGGGCGCATTGCTTTAATCCTAAACTGAGAAGAAAAGTGAGTGTCTGAAACGCAAAATTATAATAATACGTACCAATTTTTGTGAATGCAATATCTCTGGAACACCTGGAGGGAATTGCTTCAAATTTGGCACAAACGTCCACTTTGACTCAAGAATGAACTGAAAATATTTAGGTGGTCAAAGGTCAAGGTCATTGTGACCTCACGTCCGTCCTATTCTGCAATATCTCAGGAATGCCTAGAGGGAATCTTTTTCAAATTTGTCACAAACGTCCACTCGGTACAGAATACTACTTTCATTGGTCTAGGTAAAAAATGCCCCCATTCTTAAACCACACCCCACCCCTACGCTTTGCCCCTTTCACACTGCCCCACTGGTTCCAAAAGAGAGGTTAAAATAATACTTGACAGGCCCGGCTAGCTCAGTCGGTAGAGCATGAGACTCTTAATCTCAGGGTCGTGGGTTCGAGCCCCACGTTGGGCTCAGCTTTTTAATCTGAGACTGAGAAGAGAAATTAGTGGCCAAAAGCGCAAAATCATAATAATCCAGGAGTTAATAACAAGCGCACCCAACTGAATGCGCAAATGTGCCATGCGGTGCTTCTAGTAGAGTGTGGTGAAAAAAAATCACAGTGGTTTTCAGAACCTCAGTTACAGTACATAGGCCTACCAACTTTCAAACAAGTCTCATGGTCTATTTTCCACCCCTTTTCAACATCAATGACAGATTGAATGGTGGTTGGTAAGGTAAAATGACAAACACAAAATGTGTTAAAGACGGACCATCTCCAGGCAAGAAGTCAAAATTAGACTGGTATGGTAACATTCAAACTACCCCACTGGTTCCAAAAAAGGGATTCAAAATGATCAAATAAGGCCTGGCTAGCTCAGTCGGTAGAGCATGAGACTCTTAATCTCAGGGTTGTGGGTTCGAGCCCCACGTTGGGCGCATTGCTTTAATCCTAAACTGAGAAGAAAAATGAGTGTCTGAAAGTGCAAAATTATAATAATACGTACCATTTCTTGTGAATGCAATATCTCTGGAACACCTGGAGGGAATTGCTTTTATATTTGGCACAAACGTCCACTTTGACTCAAGAATGAACTGAAAATATTTAGGTGGTCAAAGGTCAAGGTCATTGTGACCTCACGTCCGTCCTATTCTGCAATATCTCAGGAATGCCTAGAGGGAATCTTTTTCAAATTTGGCACAAACGTCCACTCGGTACAGAATACTACTTTCATTGGTCTAGGTAAAAAATGCCCCCATTCTTAAACCACACCCCACCCCTACGCTTTGCCCCTTTCACACTGCCCCACTGGTTCCAAAAGAGAGGTTAAAATAATACTTGACAGGCCCGGCTAGCTCAGTCGGTAGAGCATGAGACTCTTAATCTCAGGGTCGTGGGTTTAGAGCCCCACGTTGGGCTCCGCTTTTTAATCTGAGACTGAGAAGAGAAATTAGTGGCCAAAAGCGCAAAATCATAATAAGCCAGGAGTTAATAACAAGCGCACCCAACTGAATGCGCAAATGTGCCATGCGGTGCTTCTAGTAGAGTGTCGTGAAAAAAATCACAGTGGTTTTCAGAACCTCAGTTACATAGGCCTACCAACTTTCAAACAAGTCTCATGGTCTATTTTCCACCCCTTTTCAACATCAATGACAGATTGAATGGTGGTTGGTAAGGTAAAATGACAAACACAAAATGTGTTAAAGACGGACCATCTCCAGGCAAGAAGTCAAAATTAGACTGGTATGGTAACATTCAAACTACCCCACTGGTTCCAAAAAAGGGATTCAAAATGATCAAATAAGGCCTTGCTAGCTCAGTCGGTAGAGCATGAGACTCTTAATCTCAGGGTCGTGGGTTCGAGCCCCACGTTGGGCGCATTGCTTTAATCCTAAACTGAGAAGAAAAGTGAGTGTCTGAAAGCGCAAAATTATAATAATACGTACTATTTCTTGTGGATGCAATATCTCTGGAACATCTGGAGGGAATTGCTTTTATATTTGGCACAAACGTCCACTTTGACTCAAGAATGAACTGAAAATATTTAGGTGGTCAAAGGTCAAGGTCATTGTGACCTCACGTCCGTCCTATTCTGCAATATCTCAGGAATGCCTAGAGGGAATCTTTTTCAAATTTGGCACAAACGTCCACTCGGTACAGAATACTACTTTCATTGGTCTAGGTAAAAAATGCCCCCATTCTTAAACCACACCCCACCCCTACGCTTTGCCCCTTTCACACTGCCCCACTGGTTCCAAAAGAGAGGTTAAAATAATACTTGACAGGCCCGGCTAGCTCAGTCGGTAGAGCATGAGACTCTTAATCTCAGGGTCGTGGGTTCGAGCCCCACGTTGGGCTCAGCTTTTTAATCTGAGACTGAGAAGAGAAATTAGTGGCCAAAAGCGCAAAATCATAATAATCCAGGAGTTAATAACAAGCGCACCCAACTGAATGCGCAAATGTGCCATGCAGTGCTTCTAGTAGAGTGTGGTGAAAAAAAATCACAGTGGTTTTCAGAACCTCAGTTACATAGGCCTACCAACTTTCAAACAAGTCTCATGGTCTATTTTCCACCCCTTTTCAACATCAATGACAGATTGAATGGTGGTTGGTAAGGTAAAATGACAAACACAAAATGTGTTAAAGACGGACCATCTCCAGGCAAGAAATCAAAATTAGACTGGTATGGTAACATTCAAACTACCCCACTGGTTCCAAAAAAGGGATTCAAAATGATCAAAAAAGGCCTGGCTAGCTCAGTCGGTAGAGCATGAGACTCTTAATCTCAGGGTCGTGGGTTCGAGCCCCACGTTGGGCGCATTCCTTTAATCCTAAACTGAGAAGAGAAGTGAGTGTCTGAAAGTGCAAAATTATAATAATACGTACCATTTCTTGTGAATGCAATATCTCTGGAACACCTGGAGGGAATTGCTTTTATATTTGGCACAAACGTCCACTTTGACTCAAGAATGAACTGAAAATATTTAGGTGGTCAAAGGTCAAGGTCATTGTGACCTCACGTCCGTCCCATTCTGCAATATCCCAGGAATGCCTAGAGGGAATCTTTTTCAAATTTGGCACAAACGTCCACTCGGTACAGAATACTACTTTCATTGGTCTAGGTAAAAAATGCCCCCATTCTTAAACCACACCCCACCCCTACGCTTTGCCCCTTTCACACTGCCCCACTGGTTCCAAAAGAGAGGTTAAAATAATACTTGACAGGCCCGGCTAGCTCAGTCGGTAGAGCATGAGACTCTTAATCTCAGGGTCGTGGGTTCGAGCCCCACGTTGGGCTCAGTGTTTTAATCTAAGACTGAGAAGAGAAATTAGTGGCCAAAAGCGCAAAATCATAATAAGCCAGGAGTTAATAACAAGCGCACCCAACTGAATGCGCAAATGTGCCAGTGCTTCTAGTAGAGTGTGGTGAAAAAAATCACAGTGGTTTTCAGAACCTCAGTTACATAGGCCTACCAACTTTCAAACAAGTCTCATGGTCTAATTTCCACCCCTTTTCAACATCAATGACAGATTGAATGGTGGTTGGTAAGGTAAAATGACAAACACAAAATGTGTTAAAGACGGACCATCTCCAGGCAAGAAGTCAAAATTAGACTGGTATGGTAACATTCAAACTACCCCACTGGTTCCAAAAAAGGGATTCAAAATGATCAAATAAGGCCTGGCTAGCTCAGTCGGTAGAGCATGAGACTCTTAATCTCAGGGTCGTGGGTTCGAGCCCCACGTTGGGCGCATTGCTTTAATCCTAAACTGAGAAGAAAAATGAGTGTCTGAAAGTGCAAAATTATAATAATACGTACCATTTCTTGTGAATGCAATATCTCTGGAACACCTGGAGGGAATTGCTTTTATATTTGGCACAAACGTCCACTTTGACTCAAGAATGAACTGAAAATATTTAGGTGGTCAAAGGTCAAGGTCATTGTGACCTCACGTCCGTCCTATTCTGCAATATCTCAGGAATGCCTAGAGGGAATCTTTTTCAAATTTGGCACAAACGTCCACTCGGTACAGAATACTACTTTCATTGGTCTAGGTAAAAAATGCCCCCATTCTTAAACCACACCCCACCCCTACGCTTTGCCCCTTTCACACTGCCCCACTGGTTCCAAAAGAGAGGTTAAAATAATACTTGACAGGCCCGGCTAGCTCAGTCGGTAGAGCATGAGACTCTTAATCTCAGGGTCGTGGGTTTAGAGCCCCACGTTGGGCTCAGTTTTTTAATCTGAGACTGAGAAGAGAAATTAGTGGCCAAAAGCGCAAAATCATAATAATCCAGGAGTTAATAACAAGCGCACCCAACTGAATGCGCAAATGTGCCATGCGGTGCTTCTAGTAGAGTGTGGTGAAAAAAAATCACAGTGGTTTTCAGAACCTCAGTTACATAGGCCTACCAACTTTCAAACAAGTCTCATGGTCTATTTTCCACCCCTTTTCAACATCAATGACAGATTGAATGGTTGTTGGTAAGGTAAAATGACAAACACAAAATGTGTTAAAGACGGACCATCTCCAGGCAAGAAGTCAAAATTAGACTGGTATGGTAACATTCAAACTACCCCACTGGTTCCAAAAAAGGGATTCAAAATGATCAAATAAGGCCTGGCTAGCTCAGTCGGTAGAGCATGAGACTCTTAATCTCAGGCTCGTGGGTTCGAGCCCCACGTTGGGCGCATTCCTTTAATCCTAAACTGAGAAGAGAAGTGAGTGTCTGAAAGAGCAAAATTATAATAATACGTACTGTACCATTTCTTGTGAATGCAATATCTCTGGAACTCCTGGAGGGAATTGCTTCAAATTTGGCACAAACATCCACTTTGACTCAAGAATGAACTGCAAATATTTAGGTGGTCAAAGGTCAAGGTCATTGTGACCTCACGTCCGTCCTATTCTGCAATATCCCAGGAATGCCTAGAAGGAATCTTTTTCAAATTTGGCACAAACGTCCACTCGGTACAGAATACTACTTTCATTGGTCTAGGTAAAAAATGCCCCCATTCTTAAACCACACCCCACCCCTACGCTTTGCCCCTTTCACACTGCTCCACTGGTTCCAAAAGAGAGGTTAAAATAATACTTGACAGGCCCGGCTAGCTCAGTCGATAGAGAATGAGACTCTTAATCTCAGGGTCGTGGGTTCGAGCCCCACGTTGGGCTCAACTTTTAATCTGAGACTGAGAAGAGAAATTAGTGACCAAAAGCGCAAAATCATAATAATCCAGGAGTTAATAACAAGCGCACCCAACTGAATGCGCAAATGTGCCATGCGGTGCTTCTAGTAGAGTGTGGTGAAAAAAAATCACAGTCGTTTTCAGAACCTCAGTTACATAGGCCTACCAACTTTCAAACAAGTCTCATGGTCTAATTTCCACCCCTTTTCAACATCAATGACAGATTGAATGGTGATTGGTAAGGTAAAATGACAAACACAAAATGTGTTAAAGATGGACCATCTCCAGGCAAGAAGTCAAAATTAGACTGGTATGGTAACATTTAAACTACCCCACTGGTTCCAATAAAAAGGGATTCAAAATGATCAAATAAGGCCTGGCTAGCTCAGTCGGTAGAGCATGAGACTCTTAATCTCAGGGTCGTGGGATCGAGCCCCACGTTGGGCGCATTGCTTTAATCCTAAACTCAGAAGAAAAATGAGTGTCTGAAAGCGCGAAATTATAATAATACGTACCATTTCTTGTGAATGCAATATCTCTGGAACACCTGGAGGGAATTGCTTTTATATTTGGCACAAACGTCCACTTTGACTCAAGAATGAACTGAAAATATTTAGGTGGTCAAAGGTCAAGGTCATTGTGACCTCACGTCCGTCCCATTCTGCAATATCCCAGGAATGCCTAGAGGGAATCTTTTTCAAATTTGGCACAAACGTCCACTCGGTACAGAATACTACTTTCATTGGTCTAGGTAAAAAATGCCCCCATTCTTAAACCACACCCCACCCCTACGCTTTGCCCCTTTCACACTGCCCCACTGGTTCCAAAAGAGAGGTTAAAATAATACTTGACAGGCCCGGCTAGCTCAGTCGGTAGAGCATGAGACTCTTAATCTCAGGGTCGTGGGTTCGAGCCCCACGTTGGGCTCAGTGTTTTAATCTGAGACTGAGAAGAGAAATTAGTGGCCAAAAGCGCAAAATCATAATAAGCCAGGAATTAATAACAAGCGCACCCAACTGAATGCGCAAATGTGCCATGCGGTGCTTCTAGTAGAGTGTGGTGAAAAAAATCACAGTGGTTTTCAGAACCTCAGTTACAGTACATAGGCCTACCAACTTTCAAACAAGTCTCATGGTCTATTTTCCACCCCTTTTCAACATCAATGACAGATTGAATGGTGGTTGGTAAGGTAAAATGACAAACACAAAATGTGTTAAAGACGGACCATCTCCAGGCAAGAAGTCAAAATTAGACTGGTATGGTAACATTCAAACTACCCCACTGGTTCCAAAAAAGGGATTCAAAATTATCAAATAAGGCCTGGCTAGCTCAGTTGGTAGAGCATGAGACTCTTAATCTCAGGGTCGTGGGTTCGAGCCCCACGTTGGGTGCATTGCTTTAATCCTAAACTGAGAAGAAAAATGAGTGTCTGAAAGCGCAAAATTATAATAATACGTACTATTTCTTGTGAATGCAATATCTCTGGAACATCTGGAGGGAATTGCTTTTATATTTGGCACAAACGTCCACTTTGACTCAAGAATGAACTGAAAATATTTAGGTGGTCAAAGGTCAAGGTCATTGTGACCTCACGTCCGTCCTATTCTGCAATATCCCAGGAATGCCTAGAGGGAATCTTTTTCAAATTTGGCACAAACGTCCACTCGGTACAGAATACTACTTTCATTGGTCTAGGTAAAAAATGCCCCCATTCTTAAACCACACCCCACCCCTACGCTTTGCCCCTTTCACACTGCCCCACTGGTTCCAAAAGAGAGGTTAAAATAATACTTGACAGGCCCGGCTAGCTCAGTCGGTAGAGCATGAGACTCTTAATCTCAGGGTCGTGGGTTCGAGCCCCACGTTGGGCTCAGCTTTTTAATCTGAGACTGAGAAGAGAAATTAGTGGCCAAAAGCGCAAAATCATAATAATCCAGGAGTTAATAACAAGCGCACCCAACTGAATGCGCAAATGTGCCATGCAGTGCTTCTAGTAGAGTGTGGTGAAAAAAAATCACAGTGGTTTTCAGAACCTCAGTTACATAGGCCTACCAACTTTCAAACAAGTCTCATGGTCTATTTTCCACCCCTTTTCAACATCAATGACAGATTGAATGGTGGTTGGTAAGGTAAAATGACAAACACAAAATGTGTTAAAGACGGACCATCTCCAGGCAAGAAATCAAAATTAGACTGGTATGGTAACATTCAAACTACCCCACTGGTTCCAAAAAAGGGATTCAAAATGATCAAAAAAGGCCTGGCTAGCTCAGTCGGTAGAGCATGAGACTCTTAATCTCAGGGTCGTGGGTTCGAGCCCCACGTTGGGCGCATTCCTTTAATCCTAAACTGAGAAGAGAAGTGAGTGTCTGAAAGTGCAAAATTATAATAATACGTACCATTTCTTGTGAATGCAATATCTCTGGAACACCTGGAGGGAATTGCTTTTATATTTGGCACAAACGTCCACTTTGACTCAAGAATGAACTGAAAATATTTAGGTGGTCAAAGGTCAAGGTCATTGTGACCTCACGTCCGTCCCATTCTGCAATATCCCAGGAATGCCTAGAGGGAATCTTTTTCAAATTTGGCACAAACGTCCACTCGGTACAGAATACTACTTTCATTGGTCTAGGTAAAAAATGCCCCCATTCTTAAACCACACCCCACCCCTACGCTTTGCCCCTTTCACACTGCCCCACTGGTTCCAAAAGAGAGGTTAAAATAATACTTGACAGGCCCGGCTAGCTCAGTCGGTAGAGCATGAGACTCTTAATCTCAGGGTCGTGGGTTCGAGCCCCACGTTGGGCTCAGTGTTTTAATCTAAGACTGAGAAGAGAAATTAGTGGCCAAAAGCGCAAAATCATAATAAGCCAGGAGTTAATAACAAGCGCACCCAACTGAATGCGCAAATGTGCCAGTGCTTCTAGTAGAGTGTGGTGAAAAAAATCACAGTGGTTTTCAGAACCTCAGTTACATAGGCCTACCAACTTTCAAACAAGTCTCATGGTCTAATTTCCACCCCTTTTCAACATCAATGACAGATTGAATGGTGGTTGGTAAGGTAAAATGACAAACACAAAATGTGTTAAAGACGGACCATCTCCAGGCAAGAAGTCAAAATTAGACTGGTATGGTAACATTCAAACTACCCCACTGGTTCCAAAAAAGGGATTCAAAATGATCAAATAAGGCCTGGCTAGCTCAGTCGGTAGAGCATGAGACTCTTAATCTCAGGGTCGTGGGTTCGAGCCCCACGTTGGGCGCATTGCTTTAATCCTAAACTGAGAAGAAAAGTGAGTGTCTGAAACGCAAAATTATAATAATACGTACCAATTTTTGTGAATGCAATATCTCTGGAACACCTGGAGGGAATTGCTTCAAATTTGGCACAAACGTCCACTTTGACTCAAGAATGAACTGAAAATATTTAGGTGGTCAAAGGTCAAGGTCATTGTGACCTCACGTCCGTCCTATTCTGCAATATCTCAGGAATGCCTAGAGGGAATCTTTTTCAAATTTGTCACAAACGTCCACTCGGTACAGAATACTACTTTCATTGGTCTAGGTAAAAAATGCCCCCATTCTTAAACCACACCCCACCCCTACGCTTTGCCCCTTTCACACTGCCCCACTGGTTCCAAAAGAGAGGTTAAAATAATACTTGACAGGCCCGGCTAGCTCAGTCGGTAGAGCATGAGACTCTTAATCTCAGGGTCGTGGGTTCGAGCCCCACGTTGGGCTCAGCTTTTTAATCTGAGACTGAGAAGAGAAATTAGTGGCCAAAAGCGCAAAATCATAATAATCCAGGAGTTAATAACAAGCGCACCCAACTGAATGCGCAAATGTGCCATGCGGTGCTTCTAGTAGAGTGTGGTGAAAAAAAATCACAGTGGTTTTCAGAACCTCAGTTACAGTACATAGGCCTACCAACTTTCAAACAAGTCTCATGGTCTATTTTCCACCCCTTTTCAACATCAATGACAGATTGAATGGTGGTTGGTAAGGTAAAATGACAAACACAAAATGTGTTAAAGACGGACCATCTCCAGGCAAGAAGTCAAAATTAGACTGGTATGGTAACATTCAAACTACCCCACTGGTTCCAAAAAAGGGATTCAAAATGATCAAATAAGGCCTGGCTAGCTCAGTCGGTAGAGCATGAGACTCTTAATCTCAGGGTTGTGGGTTCGAGCCCCACGTTGGGCGCATTGCTTTAATCCTAAACTGAGAAGAAAAATGAGTGTCTGAAAGTGCAAAATTATAATAATACGTACCATTTCTTGTGAATGCAATATCTCTGGAACACCTGGAGGGAATTGCTTTTATATTTGGCACAAACGTCCACTTTGACTCAAGAATGAACTGAAAATATTTAGGTGGTCAAAGGTCAAGGTCATTGTGACCTCACGTCCGTCCTATTCTGCAATATCTCAGGAATGCCTAGAGGGAATCTTTTTCAAATTTGGCACAAACGTCCACTCGGTACAGAATACTACTTTCATTGGTCTAGGTAAAAAATGCCCCCATTCTTAAACCACACCCCACCCCTACGCTTTGCCCCTTTCACACTGCCCCACTGGTTCCAAAAGAGAGGTTAAAATAATACTTGACAGGCCCGGCTAGCTCAGTCGGTAGAGCATGAGACTCTTAATCTCAGGGTCGTGGGTTTAGAGCCCCACGTTGGGCTCCGCTTTTTAATCTGAGACTGAGAAGAGAAATTAGTGGCCAAAAGCGCAAAATCATAATAAGCCAGGAGTTAATAACAAGCGCACCCAACTGAATGCGCAAATGTGCCATGCGGTGCTTCTAGTAGAGTGTGGTGAAAAAAATCACAGTGGTTTTCAGAACCTCAGTTACATAGGCCTACCAACTTTCAAACAAGTCTCATGGTCTATTTTCCACCCCTTTTCAACATCAATGACAGATTGAATGGTGGTTGGTAAGGTAAAATGACAAACACAAAATGTGTTAAAGACGGACCATCTCCAGGCAAGAAGTCAAAATTAGACTGGTATGGTAACATTCAAACTACCCCACTGGTTCCAAAAAAGGGATTCAAAATGATCAAATAAGGCCTTGCTAGCTCAGTCGGTAGAGCATGAGACTCTTAATCTCAGGGTCGTGGGTTCGAGCCCCACGTTGGGCGCATTGCTTTAATCCTAAACTGAGAAGAAAAGTGAGTGTCTGAAAGCGCAAAATTATAATAATACGTACTATTTCTTGTGGATGCAATATCTCTGGAACATCTGGAGGGAATTGCTTTTATATTTGGCACAAACGTCCACTTTGACTCAAGAATGAACTGAAAATATTTAGGTGGTCAAAGGTCAAGGTCATTGTGACCTCACGTCCGTCCTATTCTGCAATATCTCAGGAATGCCTAGAGGGAATCTTTTTCAAATTTGGCACAAACGTCCACTCGGTACAGAATACTACTTTCATTGGTCTAGGTAAAAAATGCCCCCATTCTTAAACCACACCCCACCCCTACGCTTTGCCCCTTTCACACTGCCCCACTGGTTCCAAAAGAGAGGTTAAAATAATACTTGACAGGCCCGGCTAGCTCAGTCGGTAGAGCATGAGACTCTTAATCTCAGGGTCGTGGGTTCGAGCCCCACGTTGGGCTCAGCTTTTTAATCTGAGACTGAGAAGAGAAATTAGTGGCCAAAAGCGCAAAATCATAATAATCCAGGAGTTAATAACAAGCGCACCCAACTGAATGCGCAAATGTGCCATGCAGTGCTTCTAGTAGAGTGTGGTGAAAAAAAATCACAGTGGTTTTCAGAACCTCAGTTACATAGGCCTACCAACTTTCAAACAAGTCTCATGGTCTATTTTCCACCCCTTTTCAACATCAATGACAGATTGAATGGTGGTTGGTAAGGTAAAATGACAAACACAAAATGTGTTAAAGACGGACCATCTCCAGGCAAGAAATCAAAATTAGACTGGTATGGTAACATTCAAACTACCCCACTGGTTCCAAAAAAGGGATTCAAAATGATCAAAAAAGGCCTGGCTAGCTCAGTCGGTAGAGCATGAGACTCTTAATCTCAGGGTCGTGGGTTCGAGCCCCACGTTGGGCGCATTCCTTTAATCCTAAACTGAGAAGAGAAGTGAGTGTCTGAAAGTGCAAAATTATAATAATACGTACCATTTCTTGTGAATGCAATATCTCTGGAACACCTGGAGGGAATTGCTTTTATATTTGGCACAAACGTCCACTTTGACTCAAGAATGAACTGAAAATATTTAGGTGGTCAAAGGTCAAGGTCATTGTGACCTCACGTCCGTCCCATTCTGCAATATCCCAGGAATGCCTAGAGGGAATCTTTTTCAAATTTGGCACAAACGTCCACTCGGTACAGAATACTACTTTCATTGGTCTAGGTAAAAAATGCCCCCATTCTTAAACCACACCCCACCCCTACGCTTTGCCCCTTTCACACTGCCCCACTGGTTCCAAAAGAGAGGTTAAAATAATACTTGACAGGCCCGGCTAGCTCAGTCGGTAGAGCATGAGACTCTTAATCTCAGGGTCGTGGGTTCGAGCCCCACGTTGGGCTCAGTGTTTTAATCTAAGACTGAGAAGAGAAATTAGTGGCCAAAAGCGCAAAATCATAATAAGCCAGGAGTTAATAACAAGCGCACCCAACTGAATGCGCAAATGTGCCAGTGCTTCTAGTAGAGTGTGGTGAAAAAAATCACAGTGGTTTTCAGAACCTCAGTTACATAGGCCTACCAACTTTCAAACAAGTCTCATGGTCTAATTTCCACCCCTTTTCAACATCAATGACAGATTGAATGGTGGTTGGTAAGGTAAAATGACAAACACAAAATGTGTTAAAGACGGACCATCTCCAGGCAAGAAGTCAAAATTAGACTGGTATGGTAACATTCAAACTACCCCACTGGTTCCAAAAAAGGGATTCAAAATGATCAAATAAGGCCTGGCTAGCTCAGTCGGTAGAGCATGAGACTCTTAATCTCAGGGTCGTGGGTTCGAGCCCCACGTTGGGCGCATTGCTTTAATCCTAAACTGAGAAGAAAAATGAGTGTCTGAAAGTGCAAAATTATAATAATACGTACCATTTCTTGTGAATGCAATATCTCTGGAACACCTGGAGGGAATTGCTTTTATATTTGGCACAAACGTCCACTTTGACTCAAGAATGAACTGAAAATATTTAGGTGGTCAAAGGTCAAGGTCATTGTGACCTCACGTCCGTCCTATTCTGCAATATCTCAGGAATGCCTAGAGGGAATCTTTTTCAAATTTGGCACAAACGTCCACTCGGTACAGAATACTACTTTCATTGGTCTAGGTAAAAAATGCCCCCATTCTTAAACCACACCCCACCCCTACGCTTTGCCCCTTTCACACTGCCCCACTGGTTCCAAAAGAGAGGTTAAAATAATACTTGACAGGCCCGGCTAGCTCAGTCGGTAGAGCATGAGACTCTTAATCTCAGGGTCGTGGGTTTAGAGCCCCACGTTGGGCTCAGTTTTTTAATCTGAGACTGAGAAGAGAAATTAGTGGCCAAAAGCGCAAAATCATAATAATCCAGGAGTTAATAACAAGCGCACCCAACTGAATGCGCAAATGTGCCATGCGGTGCTTCTAGTAGAGTGTGGTGAAAAAAAATCACAGTGGTTTTCAGAACCTCAGTTACATAGGCCTACCAACTTTCAAACAAGTCTCATGGTCTATTTTCCACCCCTTTTCAACATCAATGACAGATTGAATGGTTGTTGGTAAGGTAAAATGACAAACACAAAATGTGTTAAAGACGGACCATCTCCAGGCAAGAAGTCAAAATTAGACTGGTATGGTAACATTCAAACTACCCCACTGGTTCCAAAAAAGGGATTCAAAATGATCAAATAAGGCCTGGCTAGCTCAGTCGGTAGAGCATGAGACTCTTAATCTCAGGCTCGTGGGTTCGAGCCCCACGTTGGGCGCATTCCTTTAATCCTAAACTGAGAAGAGAAGTGAGTGTCTGAAAGAGCAAAATTATAATAATACGTACTGTACCATTTCTTGTGAATGCAATATCTCTGGAACTCCTGGAGGGAATTGCTTCAAATTTGGCACAAACATCCACTTTGACTCAAGAATGAACTGCAAATATTTAGGTGGTCAAAGGTCAAGGTCATTGTGACCTCACGTCCGTCCTATTCTGCAATATCCCAGGAATGCCTAGAAGGAATCTTTTTCAAATTTGGCACAAACGTCCACTCGGTACAGAATACTACTTTCATTGGTCTAGGTAAAAAATGCCCCCATTCTTAAACCACACCCCACCCCTACGCTTTGCCCCTTTCACACTGCTCCACTGGTTCCAAAAGAGAGGTTAAAATAATACTTGACAGGCCCGGCTAGCTCAGTCGATAGAGAATGAGACTCTTAATCTCAGGGTCGTGGGTTCGAGCCCCACGTTGGGCTCAACTTTTAATCTGAGACTGAGAAGAGAAATTAGTGACCAAAAGCGCAAAATCATAATAATCCAGGAGTTAATAACAAGCGCACCCAACTGAATGCGCAAATGTGCCATGCGGTGCTTCTAGTAGAGTGTGGTGAAAAAAAATCACAGTCGTTTTCAGAACCTCAGTTACATAGGCCTACCAACTTTCAAACAAGTCTCATGGTCTAATTTCCACCCCTTTTCAACATCAATGACAGATTGAATGGTGATTGGTAAGGTAAAATGACAAACACAAAATGTGTTAAAGATGGACCATCTCCAGGCAAGAAGTCAAAATTAGACTGGTATGGTAACATTTAAACTACCCCACTGGTTCCAATAAAAAGGGATTCAAAATGATCAAATAAGGCCTGGCTAGCTCAGTCGGTAGAGCATGAGACTCTTAATCTCAGGGTCGTGGGATCGAGCCCCACGTTGGGCGCATTGCTTTAATCCTAAACTCAGAAGAAAAATGAGTGTCTGAAAGCGCGAAATTATAATAATACGTACCATTTCTTGTGAATGCAATATCTCTGGAACACCTGGAGGGAATTGCTTTTATATTTGGCACAAACGTCCACTTTGACTCAAGAATGAACTGAAAATATTTAGGTGGTCAAAGGTCAAGGTCATTGTGACCTCACGTCCGTCCCATTCTGCAATATCCCAGGAATGCCTAGAGGGAATCTTTTTCAAATTTGGCACAAACGTCCACTCGGTACAGAATACTACTTTCATTGGTCTAGGTAAAAAATGCCCCCATTCTTAAACCACACCCCACCCCTACGCTTTGCCCCTTTCACACTGCCCCACTGGTTCCAAAAGAGAGGTTAAAATAATACTTGACAGGCCCGGCTAGCTCAGTCGGTAGAGCATGAGACTCTTAATCTCAGGGTCGTGGGTTCGAGCCCCACGTTGGGCTCAGTGTTTTAATCTGAGACTGAGAAGAGAAATTAGTGGCCAAAAGCGCAAAATCATAATAAGCCAGGAATTAATAACAAGCACACCCAACTGAATGCGCAAATGTGCCATGCGGTGCTTCTAGTAGAGTGTGGTGAAAAAAATCACAGTGGTTTTCAGAACCTCAGTTACAGTACATAGGCCTACCAACTTTCAAACAAGTCTCATGGTCTATTTTCCACCCCTTTTCAACATCAATGACAGATTGAATGGTGGTTGGTAAGGTAAAATGACAAACACAAAATGTGTTAAAGACGGACCATCTCCAGGCAAGAAGTCAAAATTAGACTGGTATGGTAACATTCAAACTACCCCACTGGTTCCAAAAAAGGGATTCAAAATTATCAAATAAGGCCTGGCTAGCTCAGTTGGTAGAGCATGAGACTCTTAATCTCAGGGTCGTGGGTTCGAGCCCCACGTTGGGTGCATTGCTTTAATCCTAAACTGAGAAGAAAAATGAGTGTCTGAAAGCGCAAAATTATAATAATACGTACTATTTCTTGTGAATGCAATATCTCTGGAACATCTGGAGGGAATTGCTTTTATATTTGGCACAAACGTCCACTTTGACTCAAGAATGAACTGAAAATATTTAGGTGGTCAAAGGTCAAGGTCATTGTGACCTCACGTCCGTCCTATTCTGCAATATCCCAGGAATGCCTAGAGGGAATCTTTTTCAAATTTGGCACAAACGTCCACTCGGTACAGAATACTACTTTCATTGGTCTAGGTAAAAAATGCCCCCATTCTTAAACCACACCCCACCCCTACGCTTTGCCCCTTTCACACTGCCCCACTGGTTCCAAAAGAGAGGTTAAAATAATACTTGACAGGCCCGGCTAGCTCAGTCGGTAGAGCATGAGACTCTTAATCTCAGGGTCGTGGGTTCGAGCCCCACGTTGGGCTCAGCTTTTTAATCTGAGACTGAGAAGAGAAATTAGTGGCCAAAAGCGCAAAATCATAATAATCCAGGAGTTAATAACAAGCGCACCCAACTGAATGCGCAAATGTGCCATGCAGTGCTTCTAGTAGAGTGTGGTGAAAAAAAATCACAGTGGTTTTCAGAACCTCAGTTACATAGGCCTACCAACTTTCAAACAAGTCTCATGGTCTATTTTCCACCCCTTTTCAACATCAATGACAGATTGAATGGTGGTTGGTAAGGTAAAATGACAAACACAAAATGTGTTAAAGACGGACCATCTCCAGGCAAGAAATCAAAATTAGACTGGTATGGTAACATTCAAACTACCCCACTGGTTCCAAAAAAGGGATTCAAAATGATCAAAAAAGGCCTGGCTAGCTCAGTCGGTAGAGCATGAGACTCTTAATCTCAGGGTTGTGGGTTCGAGCCCCACGTTGGGCGCATTCCTTTAATCCTAAACTGAGAAGAGAAGTGAGTGTCTGAAAGTGCAAAATTATAATAATACGTACCATTTCTTGTGAATGCAATATCTCTGGAACACCTGGAGGGAATTGCTTTTATATTTGGCACAAACGTCCACTTTGACTCAAGAATGAACTGAAAATATTTAGGTGGTCAAAGGTCAAGGTCATTGTGACCTCACGTCCGTCCCATTCTGCAATATCCCAGGAATGCCTAGAGGGAATCTTTTTCAAATTTGGCACAAACGTCCACTCGGTACAGAATACTACTTTCATTGGTCTAGGTAAAAAATGCCCCCATTCTTAAACCACACCCCACCCCTACGCTTTGCCCCTTTCACACTGCCCCACTGGTTCCAAAAGAGAGGTTAAAATAATACTTGACAGGCCCGGCTAGCTCAGTCGGTAGAGCATGAGACTCTTAATCTCAGGGTCGTGGGTTCGAGCCCCACGTTGGGCTCAGTGTTTTAATCTAAGACTGAGAAGAGAAATTAGTGGCCAAAAGCGCAAAATCATAATAAGCCAGGAGTTAATAACAAGCGCACCCAACTGAATGCGCAAATGTGCCAGTGCTTCTAGTAGAGTGTGGTGAAAAAAATCACAGTGGTTTTCAGAACCTCAGTTACATAGGCCTACCAACTTTCAAACAAGTCTCATGGTCTAATTTCCACCCCTTTTCAACATCAATGACAGATTGAATGGTGGTTGGTAAGGTAAAATGACAAACACAAAATGTGTTAAAGACGGACCATCTCCAGGCAAGAAGTCAAAATTAGACTGGTATGGTAACATTCAAACTACCCCACTGGTTCCAAAAAAGTGATTCAAAATGATCAAATAAGGCCTGGCTAGCTCAGTCGGTAGAGCATGAGACTCTTAATCTCAGGGTCGTGGGTTCGAGCCCCACGTTGGGCGCATTCCTTTAATCCTAAACTGAGAAGAGAAGTGAGTGTCTGAAAGAGCAAAATTATAATAATACGTACTGTACCATTTCTTGTGAATGCAATATCTCTGGAACTCCTGGAGGGAATTGCTTCAAATTTGGCACAAACATCCACTTTGACTCAAGAATGAACTGCAAATATTTAGGTGGTCAAAGGTCAAGGTCATTGTGACCTCACGTCCGTCCTATTCTGCAATATCCCAGGAATGCCTAGAGGGAATCTTTTTCAAATTTGGCACAAACGTCCACTCGGTACAGAATACTACTTTCATTGGTCTAGGTAAAAAATGCCCCCATTCTTAAACCACACCCCACCCCTACGCTTTGCCCCTTTCACACTGCTCCACTGGTTCCAAAAGAGAGGTTAAAATAATACTTGACAGGCCCGGCTAGCTCAGTCGATAGAGAATGAGACTCTTAATCTCACGGTCGTGGGTTCGAGCCCCACGTTGGGCTCAACGTTTTAATCTGAGACTGAGAAGAGAAATTAGTGACCAAAAGCGCAAAATCATAATAATCCAGGAGTTAATAACAAGCGCACCCAACTGAATGCGCAAATGTGCCATGCGGTGCTTCTAGTAGAGTGTGGTGAAAAAAAATCACAGTCGTTTTCAGAACCTCAGTTACATAGGCCTACCAACTTTCAAACAAGTCTCATGGTCTAATTTCCACCCCTTTTCAACATCAATGACAGATTGAATGGTGATTGGTAAGGTAAAATGACAAACACAAAATGTGTTAAAGATGGACCATCTCCAGGCAAGAAGTCAAAATTAGACTGGTATGGTAACATTTAAACTACCCCACTGGTTCCAAAAAAGGGATTCAAAATGATCAAATAAGGCCTGGCTAGCTCAGTCGGTAGAGCATGAGACTCTTTATCTCAGGGTCGTGGGTTCGAGCCCCACGTTGGGCGCATTGCTTTAATCCTAAACTCAGAAGAAAAATGAGTGTCTGAAAGCGTGAAATTATAATAATACGTACCATTTCTTGTGAATGCAATATCTCTGGAACACCTGGAGGGAATTGCTTTTATATTTGGCACAAACGTCCACTTTGACTCAAGAATGAACTGAAAATATTTAGGTGGTCAAAGGTCAAGGTCATTGTGACCTCACGTCCGTCCCATTCTGCAATATCCCAGGAATGCCTAGAGGGAATCTTTTTCAAATTTGGCACAAACGTCCACTCGGTACAGAATACTACTTTCATTGGTCTAGGTAAAAAATGCCCCCATTCTTAAACCACACCCCACCCCTACGCTTTGCCCCTTTCACACTGCCCCACTGGTTCCAAAAGAGAGGTTAAAATAATACTTGACAGGCCCGGCTAGCTCAGTCGGTAGAGCATGAGACTCTTAATCTCAGGGTCGTGGGTTCGAGCCCCACGTTGGGCTCAGTGTTTTAATCTGAGACTGAGAAGAGAAATTAGTGGCCAAAAGCGCAAAATCATAATAAGCCAGGAATTAATAACAAGCGCACCCAACTGAATGCGCAAATGTGCCATGCGGTGCTTCTAGTAGAGTGTGGTGAAAAAAATCACAGTGGTTTTCAGAACCTCAGTTACATAGGCCTACCAACTTTCAAACAAGTCTCATGGTCTATTTCCCACCCCTTTTCAACATCAATGACAGATTGAATGGTGGTTGGTAAGGTAAAATGACAAACACAAAATGTGTTAAAGACGGACCATCTCCAGGCAAGAAGTCAAAATTAGACTGGTATGGTAACATTCAAACTACCCCACTGGTTCCAAAAAAGGGATTCAAAATGATCAAATAAGGCCTGGCTAGCTCAGTCGGTAGAGCATGAGACTCTTAATCTCAGGGTCGTGGGTTCGAGCCCCACGTTGGGCGCATTGCTTTAATCCTAAACTGAGAAGAAAAGTGAGTGTCTGAAAGCGCAAAATTATAATAATACGTACCAATTTTTGTGAATGCAATATCTCTGGAACACCTGGAGGGAATTGCTTCAAATTTGGCACAAACGTCCACTTTGACTCAAGAATGAACTGAAAATATTTAGGTGGTCAAAGGTCAAGGTCATTGTGACCTCACGTCCGTCCTATTCTGCAATATCTCAGGAATGCCTAGAGGGAATATTTTTCAAATTTGTCACAAACGTCCACTCGGTACAGAATACTACTTTCATTGGTCTAGGTAAAAAATGCCCCCATTCTTAAACCACACCCCACCCCTACGCTTTGCCCCTTTCACACTGCCCCACTGGTTCCAAAAGAGAGGTTAAAATAATACTTGACAGGCCCGGCTAGCTCAGTCGGTAGAGCATGAGACTCTTAATCTCAGGGTCGTGGTTTCGAGCACCACGTTGGGCTCTGCTTTTTAATCTGAGACTGAGAAGAGAAATTAGTGGCCAAAAGCGCAAAATCATAATAATCCAGGAGTTAATAACAAGCGCACCCAACTGAATGCGCAAATGTGCCATGCGGTGCTTCTAGTAGAGTGTGGTGAAAAAAATCACAGTGGTTTTCAGAACCTCAGTTATAGTACATAGGCCTACCAACTTTCAAACAAGTCTCATGGTCTATTTTCCACCCCTTTTCAACATCAATGACAGATTGAATGGTGGTTGGTAAGGTAAAATGACAAACACAAAATGTGTTAAAGACGGACCATCTCCAGGCAAGAAGTCAAAATTAGACTGGTATGGTAACATTCAAACTACCCCACTGGTTCCAAAAAAGGGATTCAAAATGATCAAATAAGGCCTGGCTAGCTCAGTCGGTAGAGCATGAGACTCTTAATCTCAGGGTCGTGGGTTCGAGCCCCACGTTGGGTGCATTGCTTTAATCCTAAACTGAGAAGAAAAATGAGTGTCTGAAAGCGCAAAATTATAATAATACGTACTATTTCTTGTGAATGCAATATCTCTGGAACACCTGGAGGGAATTGCTTTTATATTTGGCACAAACGTCCACTTTGACTCAAGAATGAACTGAAAATATTTAGGTGGTCAAAGGTCAAGGTCATTGTGACCTCACGTCCGTCCTATTCTGCAATATCTCAGGAATGCCTAGAGGGAATCTTTTTCAAATTTGGCACAAACGTCCACTCGGTACAGAATACTACTTTCATTGGTCTAGGTAAAAAATTCCCCCATTCTTAAACCACACCCCACCCCTACGCTTTGCCCCTTTCACACTGCCCCACTGGTTCCAAAAGAGAGGTTAAAATAATACTTGACAGGCCCGGCTAGCTCAGTCGGTAGAGCATGAGACTCTTAATCTCAGGGTCGTGGGTTCGAGCCCCACGTTGGGCTCAGCTTTTTAATCTGAGACTGAGAAGAGAAATTAGTGGCCAAAAGCGCAAAATCATAATAATCCAGGAGTTAATAACAAGCGCACCCAACTGAATGCGCAAATGTGCCATGCGGTGCTTCTAGTAGAGTGTGGTGAAAAAAATCACAGTGGTTTTCAGAACCTCAGTTATAGTACATAGGCCTACCAACTTTCAAACAAGTCTCATGGTCTATTTTCCACCCCTTTTCAACATCAATGACAGATTGAATGGTGGTTGGTAAGGTAAAATGACAAACACAAAATGTGTTAAAGACGGACCATCTCCAGGCAAGAAGTCAAAATTAGACTGGTATGGTAACATTCAAACTACCCCACTGGTTCCAAAAAAGGGATTCAAAATGATCAAATAAGGCCTGGCTAGCTCAGTCGGTAGAGCATGAGACTCTTAATCTCAGGGTCGTGGGTTCGAGCCCCACGTTGGGTGCATTGCTTTAATCCTAAACTGAGAAGAAAAATGAGTGTCTGAAAGCGCAAAATTATAATAATACGTACTATTTCTTGTGAATGCAATATCTCTGGAACACCTGGAGGGAATTGCTTTTATATTTGGCACAAACGTCCACTTTGACTCAAGAATTAACTGAAAATATTTAGGTGGTCAAAGGTCAAGGTCATTGTGACCTCACGTCCGTCCTATTCTGCAATATCTCAGGAATGCCTAGAGGGAATCTTTTTCAAATTTGGCACAAACGTCCACTCGGTACAGAATACTACTTTCATTGGTCTAGGTAAAAAATTCCCCCATTCTTAAACCACACCCCACCCCTACGCTTTGCCCCTTTCACACTGCCCCACTGGTTCCAAAAGAGAGGTTAAAATAATACTTGACAGGCCCGGCTAGCTCAGTCGGTAGAGCATGAGACTCTTAATCTCAGGGTCGTGGGTTCGAGCCCCACGTTGGGCTCAGCTTTTTAATCTGAGACTGAGAAGAGAAATTAGTGGCCAAAAGCGCAAAATCATAATAATCCAGGAGTTAATAACAAGCGCACCCAACTGAATGCGCAAATGTGCCATGCGGTGCTTCTAGTAGAGTGTGGTGAAAAAAAATCACAGTGGTTTTCAGAACCTCAGTTACATAGGCCTACCAACTTTCAAACAAGTCTCATTGTCTATTTTCCACCCCTTTTCAACATCAATGACAGATTGAATGGTGGTTGGTAAGGTAAAATGACAAACACAAAATGTGTTAAAGACGGACCATCTCCAGGCAAGAAGTCAAAATTAGACTGGTATGGTAACATTCAAACTACCCCACTGGTTCCAAAAAAGGGATTCAAAATGATCAAATTAGGCCTGGCTAGCTCAGTCGGTAGAGCATGAGACTCTTAATCTCAGGGTCGTGGGTTCGAGCCCCACGTTGGGTGCATTGCTTTAATCCTAAACTGAGAAGAAAAATGAGTGTCTGAAAGCGCAAAATTATAATAATACGTACTATTTCTTGTGAATGCAATATCTCTGGAACACCTGGAGGGAATTGCTTTTATATTTGGCACAAACGTCCACTTTGACTCAAGAATGAACTGAAAATATTTAGGTGGTCAAAGGTCAAGGTCATTGTGACCTCACGTCCGTCCTATTCTGCAATATCTCAGGAATGCCTAGAGGGAATCTTTTTCAAATTTGGCACAAACGTCCACTCGGTACAGAATACTACTTTCATTGGTCTAGGTAAAAAATTCCCCCATTCTTAAACCACACCCCACCCCTACGCTTTGCCCCTTTCACACTGCCCCACTGGTTCCAAAAGAGAGGTTAAAATAATACTTGACAGGCCCGGCTAGCTCAGTCGGTAGAGCATGAGACTCTTAATCTCAGGGTCGTGGGTTCGAGCCCCACGTTGGGCTCAGCTTTTTAATCTGAGACTGAGAAGAGAAATTAGTGGCCAAAAGCGCAAAATCATAATAATCCAGGAGTTAATAACAAGCGCACCCAACTGAATGCGCAAATGTGCCATGCGGTGCTTCTAGTAGAGTGTGGTGAAAAAAAATCACAGTGGTTTTCAGAACCTCAGTTACATAGGCCTACCAACTTTCAAACAAGTCTCATGGTCTATTTTCCACCCCTTTTCAACATCAATGACAGATTGAATGGTGGTTGGTAAGGTAAAATGACAAACACAAAATGTGTTAAAGACGGACCATCTCCAGGCAAGAAGTCAAAATTAGACTGGTATGGTAACATTCAAACTACCCCACTGGTTCCAAAAAAGGGATTCAAAATTATCAAATAAGGCCTGGCTAGCTCAGTCGGTAGAGCATGAGACTCTTAATCTCAGGGTCGTGGGTTCGAGCCCCACGTTGGGCGCATTGCTTTAATCCTAAACTGAGAAGAAAAATGAGTGTCTGAAAGCGCAAAATTATAATAATACGTACCATTTCTTGTGAATGCAATATCTCTGGAACACCTGGAGGGAATTGCTTTTATATTTGGCACAAACGTCCACTTTGACTCAAGAATGAACTGAAAATAATTAGGTGGTCAAAGGTCAAGGTCATTGTGACCTCACGTCCGTCCTATTCTGCAATATCCCAGGAATGCCTAGAGGGAATCTTTTTCAAATTTGGCACAAACGTCCACTCGGTACAGAATACTACTTTCATTGGTCTAGGTAAAAAATGCCCCCATTCTTAAACCACACCCCACCCCTACGCTTTGCCCCTTTCACACTGCTCCACTGGTTCCAAAAGAGAGGTTAAAATAATACTTGACAGGCCCGGCTAGCTCAGTCGATAGAGAATGAGACTCTTAATCTCACGGTCGTGGGTTCGAGCCCCACGTTGGGCTCAACGTTTTAATCTGAGACTGAGAAGAGAAATTAGTGACCAAAAGCGCAAAATCATAATAATCCAGGAGTTAATAACAAGCGCACCCAACTGAATGCGCAAATGTGCCATGCGGTGCTTCTAGTAGAGTGTGGTGAAAAAAAATCACAGTCGTTTTCAGAACCTCAGTTACATAGGCCTACCAACTTTCAAACAAGTCTCATGGTCTAATTTCCACCCCTTTTCAACATCAATGACAGATTGAATGGTGATTGGTAAGGTAAAATGACAAACACAAAATGTGTTAAAGATGGACCATCTCCAGGCAAGAAGTCAAAATTAGACTGGTATGGTAACATTTAAACTACCCCACTGGTTCCAAAAAAGGGATTCAAAATGATCAAATAAGGCCTGGCTAGCTCAGTCGGTAGAGCATGAGACTCTTTATCTCAGGGTCGTGGGTTCGAGCCCCACGTTGGGCGCATTGCTTTAATCCTAAACTCAGAAGAAAAATGAGTGTCTGAAAGCGTGAAATTATAATAATACGTACCATTTCTTGTGAATGCAATATCTCTGGAACACCTGGAGGGAATTGCTTTTATATTTGGCACAAACGTCCACTTTGACTCAAGAATGAACTGAAAATATTTAGGTGGTCAAAGGTCAAGGTCATTGTGACCTCACGTCCGTCCCATTCTGCAATATCCCAGGAATGCCTAGAGGGAATCTTTTTCAAATTTGGCACAAACGTCCACTCGGTACAGAATACTACTTTCATTGGTCTAGGTAAAAAATGCCCCCATTCTTAAACCACACCCCACCCCTACGCTTTGCCCCTTTCACACTGCCCCACTGGTTCCAAAAGAGAGGTTAAAATAATACTTGACAGGCCCGGCTAGCTCAGTCGGTAGAGCATGAGACTCTTAATCTCAGGGTCGTGGGTTCGAGCCCCACGTTGGGCTCAGTGTTTTAATCTGAGACTGAGAAGAGAAATTAGTGGCCAAAAGCGCAAAATCATAATAAGCCAGGAATTAATAACAAGCGCACCCAACTGAATGCGCAAATGTGCCATGCGGTGCTTCTAGTAGAGTGTGGTGAAAAAAATCACAGTGGTTTTCAGAACCTCAGTTACATAGGCCTACCAACTTTCAAACAAGTCTCATGGTCTATTTCCCACCCCTTTTCAACATCAATGACAGATTGAATGGTGGTTGGTAAGGTAAAATGACAAACACAAAATGTGTTAAAGACGGACCATCTCCAGGCAAGAAGTCAAAATTAGACTGGTATGGTAACATTCAAACTACCCCACTGGTTCCAAAAAAGGGATTCAAAATGATCAAATAAGGCCTGGCTAGCTCAGTCGGTAGAGCATGAGACTCTTAATCTCAGGGTCGTGGGTTCGAGCCCCACGTTGGGCGCATTGCTTTAATCCTAAACTGAGAAGAAAAGTGAGTGTCTGAAAGCGCAAAATTATAATAATACGTACCAATTTTTGTGAATGCAATATCTCTGGAACACCTGGAGGGAATTGCTTCAAATTTGGCACAAACGTCCACTTTGACTCAAGAATGAACTGAAAATATTTAGGTGGTCAAAGGTCAAGGTCATTGTGACCTCACGTCCGTCCTATTCTGCAATATCTCAGGAATGCCTAGAGGGAATATTTTTCAAATTTGTCACAAACGTCCACTCGGTACAGAATACTACTTTCATTGGTCTAGGTAAAAAATGCCCCCATTCTTAAACCACACCCCACCCCTACGCTTTGCCCCTTTCACACTGCCCCACTGGTTCCAAAAGAGAGGTTAAAATAATACTTGACAGGCCCGGCTAGCTCAGTCGGTAGAGCATGAGACTCTTAATCTCAGGGTCGTGGTTTCGAGCACCACGTTGGGCTCTGCTTTTTAATCTGAGACTGAGAAGAGAAATTAGTGGCCAAAAGCGCAAAATCATAATAATCCAGGAGTTAATAACAAGCGCACCCAACTGAATGCGCAAATGTGCCATGCGGTGCTTCTAGTAGAGTGTGGTGAAAAAAATCACAGTGGTTTTCAGAACCTCAGTTATAGTACATAGGCCTACCAACTTTCAAACAAGTCTCATGGTCTATTTTCCACCCCTTTTCAACATCAATGACAGATTGAATGGTGGTTGGTAAGGTAAAATGACAAACACAAAATGTGTTAAAGACGGACCATCTCCAGGCAAGAAGTCAAAATTAGACTGGTATGGTAACATTCAAACTACCCCACTGGTTCCAAAAAAGGGATTCAAAATTATCAAATAAGGCCTGGCTAGCTCAGTCGGTAGAGCATGAGACTCTTAATCTCAGGGTCGTGGGTTCGAGCCCCACGTTGGGTGCATTGCTTTAATCCTAAACTGAGAAGAAAAATGAGTGTCTGAAAGCGCAAAATTATAATAATACGTACTATTTCTTGTGAATGCAATATCTCTGGAACACCTGGAGGGAATTGCTTTTATATTTGGCACAAACGTCCACTTTGACTCAAGAATTAACTGAAAATATTTAGGTGGTCAAAGGTCAAGGTCATTGTGACCTCACGTCCGTCCTATTCTGCAATATCTCAGGAATGCCTAGAGGGAATCTTTTTCAAATTTGGCACAAACGTCCACTCGGTACAGAATACTACTTTCATTGGTCTAGGTAAAAAATTCCCCCATTCTTAAACCACACCCCACCCCTACGCTTTGCCCCTTTCACACTGCCCCACTGGTTCCAAAAGAGAGGTTAAAATAATACTTGACAGGCCCGGCTAGCTCAGTCGGTAGAGCATGAGACTCTTAATCTCAGGGTCGTGGGTTCGAGCCCCACGTTGGGCTCAGCTTTTTAATCTGAGACTGAGAAGAGAAATTAGTGGCCAAAAGCGCAAAATCATAATAATCCAGGAGTTAATAACAAGCGCACCCAACTGAATGCGCAAATGTGCCATGCGGTGCTTCTAGTAGAGTGTGGTGAAAAAAAATCACAGTGGTTTTCAGAACCTCAGTTACATAGGCCTACCAACTTTCAAACAAGTCTCATTGTCTATTTTCCACCCCTTTTCAACATCAATGACAGATTGAATGGTGGTTGGTAAGGTAAAATGACAAACACAAAATGTGTTAAAGACGGACCATCTCCAGGCAAGAAGTCAAAATTAGACTGGTATGGTAACATTCAAACTACCCCACTGGTTCCAAAAAAGGGATTCAAAATGATCAAATTAGGCCTGGCTAGCTCAGTCGGTAGAGCATGAGACTCTTAATCTCAGGGTCGTGGGTTCGAGCCCCACGTTGGGTGCATTGCTTTAATCCTAAACTGAGAAGAAAAATGAGTGTCTGAAAGCGCAAAATTATAATAATACGTACTATTTCTTGTGAATGCAATATCTCTGGAACACCTGGAGGGAATTGCTTTTATATTTGGCACAAACGTCCACTTTGACTCAAGAATGAACTGAAAATATTTAGGTGGTCAAAGGTCAAGGTCATTGTGACCTCACGTCCGTCCTATTCTGCAATATCTCAGGAATGCCTAGAGGGAATCTTTTTCAAATTTGGCACAAACGTCCACTCGGTACAGAATACTACTTTCATTGGTCTAGGTAAAAAATTCCCCCATTCTTAAACCACACCCCACCCCTACGCTTTGCCCCTTTCACACTGCCCCACTGGTTCCAAAAGAGAGGTTAAAATAATACTTGACAGGCCCGGCTAGCTCAGTCGGTAGAGCATGAGACTCTTAATCTCAGGGTCGTGGGTTCGAGCCCCACGTTGGGCTCAGCTTTTTAATCTGAGACTGAGAAGAGAAATTAGTGGCCAAAAGCGCAAAATCATAATAATCCAGGAGTTAATAACAAGCGCACCCAACTGAATGCGCAAATGTGCCATGCGGTGCTTCTAGTAGAGTGTGGTGAAAAAAAATCACAGTGGTTTTCAGAACCTCAGTTACATAGGCCTACCAACTTTCAAACAAGTCTCATGGTCTATTTTCCACCCCTTTTCAACATCAATGACAGATTGAATGGTGGTTGGTAAGGTAAAATGACAAACACAAAATGTGTTAAAGACGGACCATCTCCAGGCAAGAAGTCAAAATTAGACTGGTATGGTAACATTCAAACTACCCCACTGGTTCCAAAAAAGGGATTCAAAATTATCAAATAAGGCCTGGCTAGCTCAGTCGGTAGAGCATGAGACTCTTAATCTCAGGGTCGTGGGTTCGAGCCCCACGTTGGGCGCATTGCTTTAATCCTAAACTGAGAAGAAAAATGAGTGTCTGAAAGCGCAAAATTATAATAATACGTACCATTTCTTGTGAATGCAATATCTCTGGAACACCTGGAGGGAATTGCTTTTATATTTGGCACAAACGTCCACTTTGACTCAAGAATGAACTGAAAATAATTAGGTGGTCAAAGGTCAAGGTCATTGTGACCTCACGTCCGTCCCATTCTGCAATATCCCAGGAATGCCTAGAGGGAATCTTTTTCAAATTTGGCACAAACGTCCACTCGGTACAGAATACTACTTTCATTGGTCTAGGTAAAAAATGCCCCCATTCTTAAACCACACCTCACCCCTACGCTTTGCCCCTTTCACACTGCCCCACTGGTTCCAAAAGAGAGGTTAAAATAATACTTGACAGGCCCGGCTAGCTCAGTCGGTAGAGCATGAGACTCTTAATCTCAGGGTCGTGGGTTCGAGCCCCACGTTGGGCTCAGCGTTTTAATCTGAGACTGAGAAAAGAAATTAGTGGCCAAAAGCGCAAAATCATAATAAGCCAGGAGTTAATAACAAGCGCACCCAACTGAATGCGCAAATGTGCCATGCGGTGCTTCTAGTAGATTGTGGTGAAAAAAATCACAGTGGTTTTCAGAACCTCAGTTACATAGGCCTATCAACTTTCAAACAAGTCTCATGGTCTATTTCCCACCCCTTTTCAACATCAATGACAGATTGAATGGTGGTTGGTAAGGTAAAATGACAAACACAAAATGTGTTAAAGACGGACCATCTCCAGGCAAGAAGTCAAAATTAGACTGGTATGGTAACATTCAAACTACCCCACTGGTTCCAAAAAAGGGATTCAAAATGATCAAATAAGGCCTGGCTAGCTCAGTCGGTAGAGCATGAGACTCTTAATCTCAGGGTCGTGGGTTCGAGCCCCACGTTGGGCGCATTGCTTTAATCCTAAACTGAGAAGAAAAATGAGTGTCTGAAAGCGCAAAATTATAATAATACGTACCATTTCTTGTGAATGCAATATCTCTGGAACACCTGGAGGGAATTGCTTTTATATTTGGCACAAACGTCCACTTTGACTCAAGAATGACCTGAAAATATTTAGGTGGTCAAAGGTCAAGGTCATTGTGACCTCATGTCCGTCCCATTCTGCAATATCCCAGGAATGCCTAGAGGGAATCTTTTTCAAATTTGGCACAAACGTCCACTCGGTACAGAATACTACTTTCATTGGTCTAGGTAAAAAATGCCCCCATTCTTAAACCACACCCCACCCCTACGCTTTGCCCCTTTCACACTGCCCCACTGGTTCCAAAAGAGAGGTTAAAATAATAATTGACAGGCCCGGCTAGCTCAGTCGGTAGAGCATGAGACTCTTAATCTCAGGGTCGTGGGTTCGAGCCCCACGTTGGGCTCAGCTATTTAATCTGAGACTGAGAAGAGAAATTAGTGGCCAAAAGCGCAAAATCATAATAATCCAGGAGTTAATAACAAGCGCACCCAACTGAATGCGCAAATGTGCCATGCGGTGCTTCTAGTAGAGTGTGGTGAAAAAAAATCACAGTGGTTTTCAGAACCTCAGTTACATAGGCCTACCAACTTTCAAACAAGTCTCATGGTCTATTTTCCACCCCTTTTCAACATCAATGACAGATTGAATGGTGGTTGGTAAGGTAAAATGACAAACACAAAATGTGTTAAAGACGGACCATCTCCAGGCAAGAAGTCAAAATTAGACTGGTATGGTAACATTTAAACTACCCCACTGGTTCCAAAAAAGGGATTCAAAATGATCAAATAAGGCCTGGCTAGCTCAGTCGGTAGAGCATGAGACTCTTAATCTCAGGGTCGTGGGTTCGAGCCCCACGTTGGGCGCATTGCTTTAATCCTAAACTGAGAAGAGAAGTGAGTGTCTGAAAGCGCGAAATTATAATAATACATACCATTTCTTGTGAATGCAATATCTCTCGAACACCTGGAGGGAATTGCTTTTATATTTGGCACAAACGTCCACTTTGACTCAAGAATGAACTGAAAATATTTAGGTGGTCAAAGGTCAAGGTCATTGTGACCTCACGTCCGTCCCATTCTGCAATATCCCAGGAATGCCTAGAGGGAATCTTTTTCAAATTTGGCACAAACGTCCACTCGGTACAGAATACTACTTTCATTGGTCTAGGTAAAAAATGCCCCCATTCTTAAACCACACCTCACCCCTACGCTTTGCCCCTTTCACACTGCCCCACTGGTTCCAAAAGAGAGGTTAAAATAATACTTGACAGGCCCGGCTAGCTCAGTCGGTAGAGTATGAGACTCTTAATCTCAGGGTCGTGGGTTCGAGCCCCACGTTGGGCTCAGCGTTTTAATCTGAGACTGAGAAGAGAAATTAGTGGCCAAAAGCGCAAAATCATAATAAGCCAGGAGTTAATAACAAGCGCACCCAACTGAATGCGCAAATGTGCCATGCGGTGCTTCTAGTAGAGTGTGGTGAAAAAAATCACAGTGGTTTTCAGAACCTCAGTTACATAGGCCTATCAACTTTCAAACAAGTCTCATGGTCTATTTCCCACCCCTTTTCAACATCAATGACAGATTGAATGGTGGTTGGTAAGGTAAAATGACAAACACAAAATGTGTTAAAGACGGACCATCTCCAGGCAAGAAGTCAAAATTAGACTGCTATGGTAACATTCAAACTACCCCACTGGTTCCAAAAAAGGGATTCAAAATTATCAAATAAGGCCTGGCTAGCTCAGTCGGTAGAGCATGAGACTCTTAATCTCAGGGTCGTGGGTTCGAGCCCCACGTTGGGCGCATTGCTTTAATCCTAAACTGAGAAGAAAAATGAGTGTCTGAAAGCGCAAAATTATAATAATACGTACCATTTCTTGTGAATGCAATATCTCTGGAACACCTGGAGGGAATTGCTTTTATATTTGGCACAAACGTCCACTTTGACTCAAGAATGAACTGAAAATAATTAGGTGGTCAAAGGTCAAGGTCATTGTGACCTCACGTCCGTCCCATTCTGCAATATCCCAGGAATGCCTAGAGGGAATCTTTTTCAAATTTGGCACAAACGTCCACTCGGTACAGAATACTACTTTCATTGGTCTAGGTAAAAAATGCCCCCATTCTTAAACCACACCCCACCCCTACGCTTTGCCCCTTTCACACTGCCCCACTGGTTCCAAAAGAGAGGTTAAAATAATACTTAACAGGCCCGGCTAGCTCAGTCGGTAGAGCATGAGACTCTTAATCTCAGGGTCGTGATTTCGAGCCCCATGTTGGTCGCAGCCTTTTAATCTGAGACTGAGAAGAGAAATTAGTGGCCAAAAGCGCAAAATCATAATAAGCCAGGAGTTAATAACAAGCGCACCCAACTGAATGCGCAAATGTGCCATGCGGTGCTTCTAGTAGAGTGTGGTGAAAAAAATCACAGTGGTTTTCAGAACCTCAGTTACATAGGCCTATCAACTTTCAAACAAGTCTCATGGTCTATTTCCCACCCCTTTTCAACATCAATGACAGATTGAATGGTGGTTGGTAAGGTAAAATGACAAACACAAAATGTGTTAAAGACGGACCATCTCCAGGCAAGAAGTCAAAATTAGACTGGTATGGTAACATTCAAACTACCCCACTGGTTCCAAAAAAGGGATTCAAAATGATCAAATAAGGCCTGGCTAGCTCAGTCGGTAGAGCATGAGACTCTTAATCTCAGGGTCGTGGGTTCGAGCCCCACGTTGGGCGCATTGCTTTAATCCTAAACTGAGAAGAAAAATGAGTGTCTGAAAGCGCAAAATTATAATAATACGTACCATTTCTTGTGAATGCAATATCTCTGGAACACCTGGAGGGAATTGCTTTTATATTTGGCACAAACGTCCACTTTGACTCAAGAATGACCTGAAAATATTTAGGTGGTCAAAGGTCAAGGTCATTGTGACCTCACGTCCGTCCCATTCTGCAATATCCCAGGAATGCCTAGAGGGAATCTTTTTCAAATTTGGCACAAACGTCCACTCGGTACAGAATACTACTTTCATTGGTCTAGGTAAAAAATTCCCCCATTCTTAAACCACACCCCACCCCTACGCTTTGCCCCTTTCACACTGCCCCACTGGTTCCAAAAGAGAGGTTAAAATAATACTTGACAGGCCCGGCTAGCTCAGTCGGTAGAGCATGAGACTCTTAATCTCAGGGTCGTGCGTTCGAGCCCCACGTTGGGCTCAGCTTTTTAATCTGAGACTGAGAAGAGAAATTAGTGGCCAAAAGCGCAAAATCATAATAATCCAGGAGTTAATAACAAGCGCACCCAACTGAATGCGCAAATGTGCCATGCGGTGCTTCTAGTAGAGTGTGGTGAAAAAAAATCACAGTGGTTTTCAGAACCTCAGTTACATAGGCCTACCAACTTTCAAACAAGTCTCATGGTCTATTTTCCACCCCTTTTCAACATCAATGACAGATTGAATGGTGGTTGGTAAGGTAAAATGACAAACACAAAATGTGTTAAAGACGGACCATCTCCAGGCAAGAAGTCAAAATTAGACTGGTATGGTAACATTTAAACTACCCCACTGGTTCCAAAAAAGGGATTCAAAATGATCAAATAAGGCCTGGCTAGCTCAGTCGGTAGAGCATGAGACTCTTAATCTCAGGGTCGTGGGTTCGAGCCCCACGTTGGGCGCATTGCTTTAATCCTAAACTGAGAAGAAAAATGAGTGTCTGAAAGCGCAAAATTATAATAATACGTACCATTTCTTGTGAATGCAATATCTCTGGAACACCTGGAGGGAATTGCTTTTATATTTGGCACAAACGTCCACTTTGACTCAAGAATGAACTGAAAATAATTAGGTGGTCAAAGGTCAAGGTCATTGTGACCTCACGTCTGTCCCATTCTGCAATATCCCAGGAATGCCTAGAGGGAATCTTTTTCAAATTTGGCACAAACGACCACTCGGTACAGAATACTACTTTCATTGGTCTAGGTAAAAAATGCCCCCATTCTTAAACCACACCCCACCCCTACGCTTTGCCCCTTTCACACTGCCCCACTGGTTCCAAAAGAGAGGTTAAAATAATACTTGACAGGCCCGGCTAGCTCAGTCGGTAGAGCATGAGACTCTTAATCTCAGGGTCGTGATTTCGAGCCCCATGTTGGTCGCAGCCTTTTAATCTGAGACTGAGAAGAGAAATTAGTGGCCAAAAGCGCAAAATCATAATAAGCCAGGAGTTAATAACAAGCGCACCCAACTGAATGCGCAAATGTGCCATGCGGTGCTTCTAGTAGAGTGTGGTGAAAAAAATCACAGTGGTTTTCAGAACCTCAGTTACATAGGCCTACCAACTTTCAAACAAGTCTCATGGTCTAATTTCCACCCCTTTTCAACATCAATGACAGATTGAATGGTGGTTGGTAAGGTAAAATGACAAACACAAAATGTGTTAAAGACGGACCATCTCCAGGCAAGAAGTCAAAATTAGACTGGTATGGTAACATTCAAACTACCCCACTGGTTCCAAAAAAGGGATTCAAAATGATCAAATAAGGCCTGGCTAGCTCAGTTGGTAGAGCATGCGACTCTTAATCTCAGGGTCGTGGGTTCGAGCCCCACGTTGGGCGCATTGCTTTAATCCTAAACTGAGAAGAAAAATGAGTGTCTGAAAGCGCAAAATTATAATAATACGTACCATTTCTTGTGAATGCAATATCTCTGGAACACCTGGAGGGAATTGCTTTTATATTTGGCACAAACGTCCACTTTGACTCAAGAATGAACTGAAAATATTTAGGTGGTCAAAGGTCAAGGTCATTGTGACCTCACGTCCGTCCCATTCTGCAATATCCCAGGAATGCCTAGAGGGAATCTTTTTCAAATTTGGCACAAACGTCCACTCGGTACAGAATACTACTTTCATTGGTCTAGGTAAAAAATGCCCCCATTCTTAAACCACACCCCACCCCTACGCTTTGCCCCTTTCACACTGCCCCACTGGTTCCAAAAGAGAGGTTAAAATAATACTTGACGGGCCCGGCTAGCTCAGTCGGTAGAGCATGAGACTCTTAATCTCAGGGTCGTGGGTTAGAGCCCCACGTTGGGCTCAGCGTTTTAATCTGAGACTGAGAAAAGAAATTAGTGGCCAAAAGCGCAAAATCATAATAAGCCAGGAGTTAATAACAAGCGCACCCAACTGAATGCGCAAATGTGCCATGCGGTGCTTCTAGTAGATTGTGGTGAAAAAAATCACAGTGGTTTTCAGAACCTCAGTTACATAGGCCTATCAACTTTCAAACAAGTCTCATGGTCTATTTCCCACCCCTTTTCAACATCAATGACAGATTGAATGGTGGTTGGTAAGGTAAAATGACAAACACAAAATGTGTTAAAGACGGACCATCTCCAGGCAAGAAGTCAAAATTAGACTGGTATGGTAACATTCAAACTACCCCACTGGTTCCAAAAAAGGGATTCAAAATGATCAAATAAGGCCTGGCTAGCTCAGTTGGTAGAGCATGCGACTCTTAATCTCAGGGTCGTGGGTTCGAGCCCCACGTTGGGCGCATTGCTTTAATCCTAAACTGAGAAGAAAAATGAGTGTCTGAAAGCGCAAAATTATAATAATACGTACCATTTCTTGTGAATGCAATATCTCTGGAACACCTGGAGGGAATTGCTTTTATATTTGGCACAAACGTCCACTTTGACTCAAGAATGAACTGAAAATATTTAGGTGGTCAAAGGTCAAGGTCATTGTGACCTCACGTCCGTCCCATTCTGCAATATCCCAGGAATGCCTAGAGGGAATCTTTTTCAAATTTGGCACAAACGTCCACTCGGTACAGAATACTACTTTCATTGGTCTAGGTAAAAAATGCCCCCATTCTTAAACCACACCTCACCCCTACGCTTTGCCCCTTTCACACTGCCCCACTGGTTCCAAAAGAGAGGTTAAAATAATACTTGACAGGCCCGGCTAGCTCAGTCGGTAGAGCATGAGACTCTTAATCTCAGGGTCGTGGGTTCGAGCCCCACGTTGGGCTCAGCGTTTTAATCTGAGACTGAGAAGAGAAATTAGTGGCCAAAAGCGCAAAATCATAATAAGCCAGGAGTTAATAACAAGCGCACCCAACTGAATGCGCAAATGTGCCATGCGGTGCTTCTAGTAGAGTGTGGTGAAAAAAATCACAGTGGTTTTCAGAACCTCAGTTACATAGGCCTACCAACTTTCAAACAAGTCTCATGGTCTATTTCCCACCCCTTTTCAACATCAATGACAGATTGAATGGTGGTTGGTAAGGTAAAATGACAAACACAAAATGTGTTAAAGATGGACCATCTCCAGGCAAGAAGTCAAAATTAGACTGGTATGGTAACATTCAAACTACCCCACTGGTTCCAAAAAAGGGATTCAAAATGATCAAATAAGGCCTGGCTAGCTCAGTCGGTAGAGCATGAGACTCTTAATCTCAGGGTCGTGGGTTCGAGCCCCACGTTGGGCGCATTGCTTTAATCCTAAACTGAGAAGAAAAATGAGTGTCTGAAAGCGCAAAATTATAATAATACGTACCATTTCTTGTGAATGCAATATCTCTGGAACACCTGGAGGGAATTGCTTTTATATTTGGCACAAACGTCCACTTTGACTCAAGAATGACCTGAAAATATTTAGGTGGTCAAAGGTCAAGGTCATTGTGACCTCACGTCCGTCCCATTCTGCAATATCCCAGGAATGTCTAGAGGGAATCTTTTTCAAATTTGGCACAAACGTCCACTCGGTACAGAATACTACTTTCATTGGTCTAGGTAAAAAATGCCCCCATTCTTAAACCACACCCCACCCCTACGCTTTGCCCCTTTCACACTGCCCCACTGGTTCCAAAAGAGAGGTTAAAATAATACTTGACAGGCCCGGCTAGCTCAGTCGGTAGAGCATGAGACTCTTAATCTCAGGGTCGTGGGTTCGAGCCCCACGTTGGGCTCAGCTTTTTAATCTGAGACTGAGAAGAGAAATTAGTGGCCAAAAGCGCAAAATCATAATAATCCAGGAGTTAATAACAAGCGCACCCAACTGAATGCGCAAATGTGCCATGCGGTGCTTCTAGTAGAGTGTGGTGAAAAAAAATCACAGTGGTTTTCAGAACCTCAGTTACATAGGCCTACCAACTTTCAAACAAGTCTCATGGTCTATTTTCCACCCCTTTTCAACATCAATGACAGATTGAATGGTGGTTGGTAAGGTAAAATGACAAACACAAAATGTGTTAAAGACGGACCATCTCCAGGCAAGAAGTCAAAATTAGACTGGTATGGTAACATTTAAACTACCCCACTGGTTCCAAAAAAGGGATTCAAAATGATCAAATAAGGCCTGGCTAGCTCAGTCGGTAGAGCATGAGACTCTTAATCTCAGGGTCGTGGGTTCGAGCCCCACGTTGGGCGCATTGCTTTAATCCTAAACTGAGAAGAAAAATGAGTGTCTGAAAGCGCAAAATTATAATAATACGTACCATTTCTTGTGAATGCAATATCTCTGGAACACCTGGAGGGAATTGCTTTTATATTTGGCACAAACGTCCACTTTGACTCAAGAATGAACTGAAAATAATTAGGTGGTCAAAGGTCAAGGTCATTGTGACCTCACGTCCGTCCCATTCTGCAATATCCCAGGAATGCCTAGAGGGAATCTTTTTCAAATTTGGCACAAACGTCCACTCGGTACAGAATACTACTTTCATTGGTCTAGGTAAAAAATGCCCCCATTCTTAAACCACACCCCACCCCTACGCTTTGCCCCTTTCACACTGCCCCACTGGTTCCAAAAGAGAGGTTAAAATAATACTTGACAGGCCCGGCTAGCTCAGTCGGTAGAGCATGAGACTCTTAATCTCAGGGTCGTGATTTCGAGCCCCATGTTGGTCGCAGCCTTTTAATCTGAGACTGAGAAGAGAAATTAGTGGCCAAAAGCGCAAAATCATAATAAGCCAGGAGTTAATAACAAGCGCACCCAACTGAATGCGCAAATGTGCCATGCGGTGCTTCTAGTAGAGTGTGGTGAAAAAAATCACAGTGGTTTTCAGAACCTCAGTTACATAGGCCTACCAACTTTCAAACAAGTCTCATGGTCTAATTTCCACCCCTTTTCAACATCAATGACAGATTGAATGGTGGTTGGTAAGGTAAAATGACAAACACAAAATGTGTTAAAGACGGACCATCTCCAGGCAAGAAGTCAAAATTAGACTGGTATGGTAACATTCAAACTACCCCACTGGTTCCAAAAAAGGGATTCAAAATGATCAAATAAGGCCTGGCTAGCTCAGTCGGTAGAGCATGAGACTCTTAATCTCAGGGTCGTGGGTTCGAGCCCCACGTTGGGCGCATTGCTTTAATCCTAAACTGAGAAGAAAAATGAGTGTCTGAAAGCGCAAAATTATAATAATACGTACCATTTCTTGTGAATGCAATATCTCTGGAACACCTGGAGGGAATTGCTTTTATATTTGGCACAAACGTCCACTTTGACTCAAGAATGAACTGAAAATAATTAGGTGGTCAAAGGTCAAGGTCATTGTGACCTCACGTCCGTCCCATTCTGCAATATCCCAGGAATGCCTAGAGGGAATCTTTTTCAAATTTGGCACAAACGTCCACTCGGTACAGAATACTACTTTCATTGGTCTAGGTAAAAAATGCCCCCATTCTTAAACCACACCCCACCCCTACGCTTTGCCCCTTTCACACTGCCCCACTGGTTCCAAAAGAGAGGTTAAAATAATACTTGACAGGCCCGGCTAGCTCAGTCGGTAGAGCATGAGACTCTTAATCTCAGGGTCGTGATTTCGAGCCCCATGTTGGTCGCAGCCTTTTAATCTGAGACTGAGAAGAGAAATTAGTGGCCAAAAGCGCAAAATCATAATAAGCCAGGAGTTAATAACAAGCGCACCCAACTGAATGCGCAAATGTGCCATGCGGTGCTTCTAGTAGAGTGTGGTGAAAAAAATCACAGTGGTTTTCAGAACCTCAGTTACATAGGCCTACCAACTTTCAAACAAGTCTCATGGTCTAATTTCCACCCCTTTTCAACATCAATGACAGATTGAATGGTGGTTGGTAAGGTAAAATGACAAACACAAAATGTGTTAAAGACGGACCATCTCCAGGCAAGAAGTCAAAATTAGACTGGTATGGTAACATTCAAACTACCCCACTGGTTCCAAAAAAGGGATTCAAAATGATCAAATAAGGCCTGGCTAGCTCAGTTGGTAGAGCATGCGACTCTTAATCTCAGGGTCGTGGGTTCGAGCCCCACGTTGGGCGCATTGCTTTAATCCTAAACTGAGAAGAAAAATGAGTGTCTGAAAGCGCAAAATTATAATAATACGTACCATTTCTTGTGAATGCAATATCTCTGGAACACCTGGAGGGAATTGCTTTTATATTTGGCACAAACGTCCACTTTGACTCAAGAATGAACTGAAAATATTTAGGTGGTCAAAGGTCAAGGTCATTGTGACCTCACGTCCGTCCCATTCTGCAATATCCCAGGAATGCCTAGAGGGAATCTTTTTCAAATTTGGCACAAACGTCCACTCGGTACAGAATACTACTTTCATTGGTCTAGGTAAAAAATGCCCCCATTCTTAAACCACACCCCACCCCTACGCTTTGCCCCTTTCACACTGCCCCACTGGTTCCAAAAGAGAGGTTAAAATAATACTTGACAGGCCCGGCTAGCTCAGTCGGTAGAGCATGAGACTCTTAATCTCAGGGTCGTGGGTTCGAGCCCCACGTTGGGCTCAGCGTTTTAATCTGAGACTGAGAAAAGAAATTAGTGGCCAAAAGCGCAAAATCATAATAAGCCAGGAGTTAATAACAAGCGCACCCAACTGAATGCGCAAATGTGCCATGCCGTGCTTCTAGTAGATTGTGGTGAAAAAAATCACAGTGGTTTTCAGAACCTCAGTTACATAGGCCTATCAACTTTCAAACAAGTCTCATGGTCTATTTCCCACCCCTTTTCAACATCAATGACAGATTGAATGGTGGTTGGTAAGGTAAAATGACAAACACAAAATGTGTTAAAGACGGACCATCTCCAGGCAAGAAGTCAAAATTAGACTGGTATGTAACATTCAAACTACTCCACTGGTTCCAAAAAAGGGATTCAAAATGATCAAATAAGGCCTGGCTAGCTCAGTTGGTAGAGCATGCGACTCTTAATCTCAGGGTCGTGGGTTCGAGCCCCACGTTGGGCGCATTGCTTTAATCCTAAACTGAGAAGAAAAATGAGTGTCTGAAAGCGCAAAATTATAATAATACGTACCATTTCTTGTGAATGCAATATCTCTGGAACACCTGGAGGGAATTGCTTTTATATTTGGCACAAACGTCCACTTTGACTCAAGAATGAACTGAAAATATTTAGGTGGTCAAAGGTCAAGGTCATTGTGACCTCACGTCCGTCCCATTCTGCAATATCCCAGGAATGCCTAGAGGGAATCTTTTTCAAATTTGGCACAAACGTCCACTCGGTACAGAATACTACTTTCATTGGTCTAGGTAAAAAATGCCCCCATTCTTAAACCACACCTCACCCCTACGCTTTGCCCCTTTCACACTGCCCCACTGGTTCCAAAAGAGAGGTTAAAATAATACTTGACAGGCCCGGCTAGCTCAGTCGGTAGAGCATGAGACTCTTAATCTCAGGGTCGTGGGTTAGAGCCCCACGTTGGGCTCAGTTTTTTAATCTGAGACTGAGAAGAGAAATTAGTGGCCAAAAGCGCAAAATCATAATAATCCAGGAGTTAATAACAAGCGCACCCAACTGAATGCGCAAATGTGCCATGCGGTGCTTCTAGTAGAGTGTGGTGAAAAAAAATCACAGTGGTTTTCAGAACCTCAGTTACATAGGCCTACCAACTTTCAAACAAGTCTCATGGTCTATTTTCCACCCCTTTTCAACATCAATGACAGATTGAATGGTGGTTGGTAAGGTAAAATGACAAACACAAAATGTGTTAAAGACGGACCATCTCCAGGCAAGAAGTCAAAATTAGACTGGTATGGTAACATTTAAACTACCCCACTGGTTCCAAAAAAGGGATTCAAAATGATCAAATAAGGCCTGGCTAGCTCAGTCGGTAGAGCATGAGACTCTTAATCTCAGGGTCGTGGGTTCGAGCCCCACGTTGGGCGCATTGCTTTAATCCTAAACTGAGAAGAAAAATGAGTGTCTGAAAGCGCAAAATTATAATAATACGTACCATTTCTTGTGAATGCAATATCTCTGGAACACCTGGAGGGAATTGCTTTTATATTTGGCACAAACGTCCACTTTGACTCAAGAATGAACTGAAAATAATTAGGTGGTCAAAGGTCAAGGTCATTGTGACCTCACGTCCGTCCCATTCTGCAATATCCCAGGAATGCCTAGAGGGAATCTTTTTCAAATTTGGCACAAACGTCCACTCGGTACAGAATACTACTTTCATTGGTCTAGGTAAAAAATGCCCCCATTCTTAAACCACACCCCACCCCTACGCTTTGCCCCTTTCACACTGCCCCACTGGTTCCAAAAGAGAGGTTAAAATAATACTTGACAGGCCCGGCTAGCTCAGTCGGTAGAGCATGAGACTCTTAATCTCAGGGTCGTGATTTCGAGCCCCATGTTGGGCTCAGCTTTTTAATCTGAGACTGAGAAAAGAAATTAGTGGCCAAAAGCGCAAAATCATAATAAGCCAGGAGTTAATAACAAGCGCACCCAACTGAATGCGCAAATGTGCCATGCGGTGCTTCTAGTAGAGTGTGGTGAAAAAAATCACAGTGGTTTTCAGAACCTCAGTTACATAGGCCTATCAACTTTCAAACAAGTCTCATGGTCTATTTCCCACCCCTTTTCAACATCAATGACAGATTGAATGGTGGTTGGTAAGGTAAAATGACAAACACAAAATGTGTTAAAGACGGACCATCTCCAGGCAAGAAGTCAAAATTAGACTGGTATGGTAACATTCAAACTACCCCACTGGTTCCAAAAAAAAGATTAAAAATGATCAAATAAGGCCTGGCTAGCTCAGTTGGTAGAGCATGCGACTCTTAATCTCAGGGTCGTGGGTTCGAGCCCCACGTTGGACGCATTGCTTTAATCCTAAACTGAGAAGAAAAATGAGTGTCTGAAAGCGCAAAATTATAATAATACGTACCATTTCTTGTGAATGCAATATCTCTGGAACACCTGGAGGGAATTGCTTTTATATTTGGCACAAACGTCCACTTTGACTCAAGAATGAACTGAAAATATTTAGGTGGTCAAAGGTCAAGGTCATTGTGACCTCACGTCCGTCCCATTCTGCAATATCCCAGGAATGCCTAGAGGGAATCTTTTTCAAATTTGGCACAAACGTCCACTCGGTACAGAATACTACTTTCATTGGTCTAGGTAAAAAATGCCCCCATTCTTAAACCACACCTCACCCCTACGCTTTGCCCCTTTCACACTGCCCCACTGGTTCCAAAAGAGAGGTTAAAATAATACTTGACAGGCCCGGCTAGCTCAGTCGGTAGAGCATGAGACTCTTAATCTCAGGGTCGTGGGTTCGAGCCCCACGTTGGGCTCAGCGTTTTAATCTGAGACTGAGAAGAGAAATTAGTGGCCAAAAGCGCAAAATCATAATAAGCCAGGAGTTAATAACAAGCGCACCCAACTGAATGCGCAAATGTGCCATGCGGTGCTTCTAGTAGAGTGTGGTGAAAAAAATCACAGTGGTTTTCAGAACCTCAGTTACATAGGCCTACCAACTTTCAAACAAGTCTCATGGTCTATTTCCCACCCCTTTTCAACATCAATGACAGATTGAATGGTGGTTGGTAAGGTAAAATGACAAACACAAAATGTGTTAAAGACGGACCATCTCCAGGCAAGAAGTCAAAATTAGACTGGTATGGTAACATTCAAACTACCCCACTGGTTCCAAAAAAGGGATTCAAAATGATCAAATAAGGCCTGGCTAGCTCAGTCGGTAGAGCATGAGACTCTTAATCTCAGGGTCGTGGGTTCGAGCCCCACGTTGGGCGCATTGCTTTAATCCTAAACTGAGAAGAAAAATGAGTGTCTGAAAGCGCAAAATTATAATAATACGTACCATTTCTTGTGAATGCAATATCTCTGGAACACCTGGAGGGAATTGCTTTTATATTTGGCACAAACGTCCACTTTGACTCAAGAATGAACTGAAAATAATTAGGTGGTCAAAGGTCAAGGTCATTGTGACCTCACGTCCGTCCCATTCTGCAATATCCCAGGAATGCCTAGAGGGAATCTTTTTCAAATTTGGCACAAACGTCCACTCGGTACAGAATACTACTTTCATTGGTCTAGGTAAAAAATGCCCCCATTCTTAAACCACACCCCACCCCTACGCTTTGCCCCTTTCACACTGCCCCACTGGTTCCAAAAGAGAGGTTAAAATAATACTTGACAGGCCCGGCTAGCTCAGTCGGTAGAGCATGAGACTCTTAATCTCAGGGTCGTGGGTTCGAGCCCCACGTTGGGCTCAGCTTTTTAATCTGAGACTGAGAAGAGAAATTAGTGGCCAAAAGCGCAAAATCATAATAATCCAGGAGTTAATAACAAGCGCACCCAACTGAATGCGCAAATGTGCCATGCGGTGCTTCTAGTAGAGTGTGGTGAAAAAAAATCACAGTGGTTTTCAGAACCTCAGTTACATAGGCCTACCAACTTTCAAACAAGTCTCATGGTCTATTTTCCACCCCTTTTCAACATCAATGACAGATTGAATGGTGGTTGGTAAGGTAAAATGACAAACACAAAATGTGTTAAAGACGGACCATCTCCAGGCAAGAAGTCAAAATTAGACTGGTATGGTAACATTTAAACTACCCCACTGGTTCCAAAAAAGGGATTCAAAATGATCAAATAAGGCCTGGCTAGCTCAGTCGGTAGAGCATGAGACTCTTAATCTCAGGGTTGTGGGTTCGAGCCCCACGTTGGGCGCATTGCTTTAATCCTAAACTGAGAAGAAAAATGAGTGTCTGAAAGCGCAAAATTATAATAATACGTACCATTTCTTGTGAATGCAATATCTCTGGAACACCTGGAGGGAATTGCTTTTATATTTGGCACAAACGTCCACTTTGACTCAAGAATGAACTGAAAATAATTAGGTGGTCAAAGGTCAAGGTCATTGTGACCTCACGTCCGTCCCATTCTGCAATATCCCAGGAATGCCTAGAGGGAATCTTTTTCAAATTTGGCACAAACGTCCACTCGGTACAGAATACTACTTTCATTGGTCTAGGTAAAAAATGCCCCCATTCTTAAACCACACCCCACCCCTACGCTTTGCCCCTTTCACACTGCCCCACTGGTTCCAAAAGAGAGGTTAAAATAATACTTGACAGGCCCGGCTAGCTCAGTCGGTAGAGCATGAGACTCTTAATCTCAGGGTCGTGATTTCGAGCCCCATGTTGGTCGCAGCCTTTTAATCTGAGACTGAGAAGAGAAATTAGTGGCCAAAAGCGCAAAATCATAATAAGCCAGGAGTTAATAACAAGCGCACCCAACTGAATGCGCAAATGTGCCATGCGGTGCTTCTAGTAGAGTGTGGTGAAAAAAATCACAGTGGTTTTCAGAACCTCAGTTACATAGGCCTACCAACTTTCAAACAAGTCTCATGGTCTAATTTCCACCCCTTTTCAACATCAATGACAGATTGAATGGTGGTTGGTAAGGTAAAATGACAAACACAAAATGTGTTAAAGACGGACCATCTCCAGGCAAGAAGTCAAAATTAGACTGGTATGGTAACATTCAAACTACCCCACTGGTTCCAAAAAAGGGATTCAAAATGATCAAATAAGGCCTGGCTAGCTCAGTTGGTAGAGCATGCGACTCTTAATCTCAGGGTCGTGGGTTCGAGCCCCACGTTGGGCGCATTGCTTTAATCCTAAACTGAGAAGAAAAATGAGTGTCTGAAAGCGCAAAATTATAATAATACGTACCATTTCTTGTGAATGCAATATCTCTGGAACACCTGGAGGGAATTGCTTTTATATTTGGCACAAACGTCCACTTTGACTCAAGAATGAACTGAAAATATTTAGGTGGTCAAAGGTCAAGGTCATTGTGACCTCACGTCCGTCCCATTCTGCAATATCCCAGGAATGCCTAGAGGGAATCTTTTTCAAATTTGGCACAAACGTCCACTCGGTACAGAATACTACTTTCATTGGTCTAGGTAAAAAATGCCCCCATTCTTAAACCACACCCCACCCCTACGCTTTGCCCCTTTCACACTGCCCCACTGGTTCCAAAAGAGAGGTTAAAATAATACTTGACAGGCCCGGCTAGCTCAGTCGGTAGAGCATGAGACTCTTAATCTCAGGGTCGTGGGTTCGAGCCCCACGTTGGGCTCAGCTTTTTAATCTGAGACTGAGAAAAGAAATTAGTGGCCAAAAGCGCAAAATCATAATAAGCCAGGAGTTAATAACAAGCGCACCCAACTGAATGCGCAAATGTGCCATGCGGTGCTTCTAGTCGATTGTGGTGAAAAAAATCACAGTGGTTTTCAGAACCTCAGTTACATAGGCCTATCAACTTTCAAACAAGTCTCATGGTCTATTTCCCACCCCTTTTCAACATCAATGACAGATTGAATGGTGGTTGGTAAGGTAAAATGACAAACACAAAATGTGTTAAAGACGGACCATCTCCAGGCAAGAAGTCAAAATTAGACTGGTATGGTAACATTCAAACTACCCCACTGGTTCCAAAAAAGGGATTAAAAATGATCAAATAAGGCCTGGCTAGCTCAGTTGGTAGAGCATGCGACTCTTAATCTCAGGGTCGTGGGTTCGAGCCCCACGTTGGACGCATTGCTTTAATCCTAAACTGAGAAGAAAAATGAGTGTCTGAAAGCGCAAAATTATAATAATACGTACCATTTCTTGTGAATGCAATATCTCTGGAACACCTGGAGGGAATTGCTTTTATATTTGGCACAAACGTCCACTTTGACTCAAGAATGAACTGAAAATATTTAGGTGGTCAAAGGTCAAGGTCATTGTGACCTCACGTCCGTCCCATTCTGCAATATCCCAGGAATGCCTAGAGGGAATCTTTTTCAAATTTGGCACAAACGTCCACTCGGTACAGAATACTACTTTCATTGGTCTAGGTAAAAAATGCCCCCATTCTTAAACCACACCTCACCCCTACGCTTTGCCCCTTTCACACTGCCCCACTGGTTCCAAAAGAGAGGTTAAAATAATACTTGACAGGCCCGGCTAGCTCAGTCGGTAGAGCATGAGACTCTTAATCTCAGGGTCGTGGGTTCGAGCCCCACGTTGGGCTCAGCGTTTTAATCTGAGACTGAGAAGAGAAATTAGTGGCCAAAAGCGCAAAATCATAATAAGCCAGGAGTTAATAACAAGCGCACCCAACTGAATGCGCAAATGTGCCATGCGGTGCTTCTAGTAGAGTGTGGTGAAAAAAATCACAGTGGTTTTCAGAACCTCAGTTACATAGGCCTACCAACTTTCAAACAAGTCTCATGGTCTATTTCCCACCCCTTTTCAACATCAATGACAGATTGAATGGTGGTTGGTAAGGTAAAATGACAAACACAAAATGTGTTAAAGACGGACCATCTCCAGGCAAGAAGTCAAAATTAGACTGGTATGGTAACATTCAAACTACCCCACTGGTTCCAAAAAAGGGATTCAAAATGATCAAATAAGGCCTGGCTAGCTCAGTCGGTAGAGCATGAGACTCTTAATCTCAGGGTCGTGGGTTCGAGCCCCACGTTGGGCGCATTGCTTTAATCCTAAACTGAGAAGAAAAATGAGTGTCTGAAAGCGCAAAATTATAATAATACGTACCATTTCTTGTGAATGCAATATCTCTGGAACACCTGGAGGGAATTGCTTTTATATTTGGCACAAACGTCCACTTTGACTCAAGAATGACCTGAAAATATTTAGGTGGTCAAAGGTCAAGGTCATTGTGACCTCACGTCCGTCCCATTCTGCAATATCCCAGGAATGCCTAGAGGGAATCTTTTTCAAATTTGGCACAAACGTCCACTCGGTACAGAATACTACTTTCATTGGTCTAGGTAAAACATGCCCCCATTCTTAAACCACACCCCACCCCTACGCTTTGCCCCTTTCACACTGCCCCACTGGTTCCAAAAGAGAGGTTAAAATAATACTTGACAGGCCCGGCTAGCTCAGTCGGTAGAGCATGAGACTCTTAATCTCAGGGTCGTGGGTTCGAGCCCCACGTTGGGCTCAGCTTTTTAATCTGAGACTGAGAAGAGAAATTAGTGGCCAAAAGCGCAAAATCATAATAATCCAGGAGTTAATAACAAGCGCACCCAACTGAATGCGCAAATGTGCCATGCGGTGCTTCTAGTAGAGTGTGGTGAAAAAAAATCACAGTGGTTTTCAGAACCTCAGTTACATAGGCCTACCAACTTTCAAACAAGTCTCATGGTCTATTTTCCACCCCTTTTCAACATCAATGACAGATTGAATGGTGGTTGGTAAGGTAAAATGACAAACACAAAATGTGTTAAAGACGGACCATCTCCAGGCAAGAAGTTAAAATTAGACTGGTATGGTAACATTTAAACTACCCCACTGGTTCCAAAAAAGGGATTCAAAATGATCAAATAAGGCCTGGCTAGCTCAGTCGGTAGAGCATGAGACTCTTAATCTCAGGGTCGTGGGTTCGAGCCCCACGTTGGGCGCATTGCTTTAATCCTAAACTGAGAAGAAAAATGAGTGTCTGAAAGCGCAAAATTATAATAATACGTACCATTTCTTGTGAATGCAATATCTCTGGAACACCTGGAGGGAATTGCTTTTATATTTGGCACAAACGTCCACTTTGACTCAAGAATGAACTGAAAATAATTAGGTGGTCAAAGGTCAAGGTCATTGTGACCTCACGTCCGTCCCATTCTGCAATATCCCAGGAATGCCTAGAGGGAATCTTTTTCAAATTTGGCACAAACGTCCACTCGGTACAGAATACTACTTTCATTGGTCTAGGTAAAAAATGCCCCCATTCTTAAACCACACCCCACCCCTACGCTTTGCCCCTTTCACACTGCCCCACTGGTTCCAAAAGAGAGGTTAAAATAATGCTTGACAGGCCCGGCTAGCTCAGTCGGTAGAGCATGAGACTCTTAATCTCAGGGTCGTGGGTTCGAGCCCCACGTTGGGCTCAGCGTTTTAATCTGAGACTGAGAAAAGAAATTAGTGGCCAAAAGCGCAAAATCATAATAAGCCAGGAGTTAATAACAAGCGCACCCAACTGAATGCGCAAATGTGCCATGCGGTGCTTCTAGTAGATTGTGGTGAAAAAAATCACAGTGGTTTTCAGAACCTCAGTTACATAGGCCTATCAACTTTCAAACAAGTCTCATGGTCTATTTCCCACCCCTTTTCAACATCAATGACAGATTGAATGGTGGTTGGTAAGGTAAAATGACAAACACAAAATGTGTTAAAGACGGACCATCTCCAGGCAAGAAGTCAAAATTAGACTGGTATGGTAACATTCAAACTACTCCACTGGTTCCAAAAAAGGGATTCAAAATGATCAAATAAGGCCTGGCTAGCTCAGTTGGTAGAGCATGCGACTCTTAATCTCAGGGTCGTGGGTTCGAGCCCCACGTTGGGCGCATTGCTTTAATCCTAAACTGAGAAGAAAAATGAGTGTCTGAAAGCGCAAAATTATAATAATACGTACCATTTCTTGTGAATGCAATATCTCTGGAACACCTGGAGGGAATTGCTTTTATATTTGGCACAAACGTCCACTTTGACTCAAGAATGACCTGAAAATATTTAGGTGGTCAAAGGTCAAGGTCATTGTGACCTCACGTCCGTCCCATTCTGCAATATCCCAGGAATGCCTAGAGGGAATCTTTTTCAAATTTGGCACAAACGTCCACTCGGTACAGAATACTACTTTCATTGGTCTAGGTAAAAAATGCCCCCATTCTTAAACCACACCCCACCCCTACGCTTTGCCCCTTTCACACTGCCCCACTGGTTCCAAAAGAGAGGTTAAAATAATACTTGACAGGCCCGGCTAGCTCAGTCGGTAGAGCATGAGACTCTTAATCTCAGGGTCGTGGGTTCGAGCCCCACGTTGGGCTCAGCTTTTTAATCTGAGACTGAGAAGAGAAATTAGTGGCCAAAAGCGCAAAATCATAATAATCCAGGAGTTAATAACAAGCGCACCCAACTGAATGCGCAAATGTGCCATGCGGTGCTTCTAGTAGAGTGTGGTGAAAAAAAATCACAGTGGTTTTCAGAACCTCAGTTACATAGGCCTACCAACTTTCAAACAAGTCTCATGGTCTATTTTCCACCCCTTTTCAACATCAATGACAGATTGAATGGTGGTTGGTAAGGTAAAATGACAAACACAAAATGTGTTAAAGACGGACCATCTCCAGGCAAGAAGTCAAAATTAGACTGGTATGGTAACATTCAAACTACCCCACTGGTTCCAAAAAAGGGATTCAAAATGATCAAATAAGGCCTGGCTAGCTCAGTCGGTAGAGCATGAGACTCTTAATCTCAGGGTTGTGGGTTCGAGCCCCACGTTGGGCGCATTGCTTTAATCCTAAACTGAGAAGAAAAATGAGTGTCTGAAAGCGCAAAATTATAATAATACGTACCATTTCTTGTGAATGCAATATCTCTGGAACACCTGGAGGGAATTGCCTTTATATTTGGCACAAACGTCCACTTTGACTCAAGAATGAACTGAAAATAATTAGGTGGTCAAAGGTCAAGGTCATTGTGACCTCACGTCCGTCCCATTCTGCAATATCCCAGGAATGCCTAGAGGGAATCTTTTTCAAATTTGGCACAAACGTCCACTCGGTACAGAATACTACTTTCATTGGTCTAGGTAAAAAATGCCCCCATTCTTAAACCACACCCCACCCCTACGCTTTGCCCCTTTCACACTGCCCCACTGGTTCCAAAAGAGAGGTTAAAATAATACTTGACAGGCCCGGCTAGCTCAGTCGGTAGAGCATGAGACTCTTAATCTCAGGGTCGTGATTTCGAGCCCCATGTTGGTCGCAGCCTTTTAATCTGAGACTGAGAAGAGAAATTAGTGGCCAAAAGCGCAAAATCATAATAAGCCAGGAGTTAATAACAAGCGCACCCAACTGAATGCGCAAATGTGCCATGCGGTGCTTCTAGTAGAGTGTGGTGAAAAAAATCACAGTGGTTTTCAGAACCTCAGTTACATAGGCCTACCAACTTTCAAACAAGTCTCATGGTCTAATTTCCACCCCTTTTCAACATCAATGACAGATTGAATGGTGGTTGGTAAGGTAAAATGACAAACACAAAATGTGTTAAAGACGGACCATCTCCAGGCAAGAAGTCAAAATTAGACTGGTATGGTAACATTCAAACTACCCCACTGGTTCCAAAAAAGGGATTCAAAATGATCAAATAAGGCCTGGCTAGCTCAGTTGGTAGAGCATGCAACTCTTAATCTCAGGGTCGTGGGTTCGAGCCCCACGTTGGGCGCATTGCTTTAATCCTAAACTGAGAAGAAAAATGAGTGTCTGAAAGCGCAAAATTATAATAATACGTACCATTTCTTGTGAATGCAATATCTCTGGAACACCTGGAGGGAATTGCTTTTATATTTGGCACAAACGTCCACTTTGACTCAAGAATGAACTGAAAATATTTAGGTGGTCAAAGGTCAAGGTCATTGTGACCTCACGTCCGTCCCATTCTGCAATATCCCAGGAATGCCTAGAGGGAATCTTTTTCAAATTTGGCACAAACGTCCACTCGGTACAGAATACTACTTTCATTGGTCTAGGTAAAAAATGCCCCCATTCTTAAACCACACCCCACCCCTACGCTTTGCCCCTTTCACACTGCCCCACTGGTTCCAAAAGAGAGGTTAAAATAATACTTGACAGGCCCGGCTAGCTCAGTCTGTAGAGCATGAGACTCTTAATCTCAGGGTCGTGGGTTCGAGCCCCACGTTGGGCTCAGCTTTTTAATCTGAGACTGAGAAAAGAAATTAGTGGCCAAAAGCGCAAAATCATAATAAGCCAGGAGTTAATAACAAGCGCACCCAACTGAATGCGCAAATGTGCCATGCGGTGCTTCTAGTAGATTGTGGTGAAAAAAATCACAGTGGTTTTCAGAACCTCAGTTACATAGGCCTATCAACTTTCAAACAAGTCTCATGGTCTATTTCCCACCCCTTTTCAACATCAATGACAGATTGAATGGTGGTTGGTAAGGTAAAATGACAAACACAAAATGTGTTAAAGACGGACCATCTCCAGGCAAGAAGTCAAAATTAGACTGGTATGGTAACATTCAAACTACCCCACTGGTTCCAAAAAAGGGATTCAAAATGATCAAATAAGGCCTGGCTAGCTCAGTTGGTAGAGCATGCGACTCTTAATCTCAGGGTCGTGGGTTCGAGCCCCACGTTGGGCGCATTGCTTTAATCCTAAACTGAGAAGAAAAATGAGTGTCTGAAAGCGCAAAATTATAATAATACGTACCATTTCTTGTGAATGCAATATCTCTGGAACACCTGGAGGGAATTGCTTTTATATTTGGCACAAACGTCCACTTTGACTCAAGAATGAACTGAAAATATTTAGGTGGTCAAAGGTCAAGGTCATTGTGACCTCACGTCCGTCCCATTCTGCAATATCCCAGGAATGCCTAGAGGGAATCTTTTTCAAATTTGGCACAAACGTCCACTCGGTACAGAATACTACTTTCATTGGTCTAGGTAAAAAATGCCCCCATTCTTAAACCACACCTCACCCCTACGCTTTGCCCCTTTCACACTGCCCCACTGGTTCCAAAAGAGAGGTTAAAATAATACTTGACAGGCCCGGCTAGCTCAGTCGGTAGAGCATGAGACTCTTAATCTCAGGGTCGTGGGTTCGAGCCCCACGTTGGGCTCAGCGTTTTAATCTGAGACTGAGAAGAGAAATTAGTGGCCAAAAGCGCAAAATCATAATAAGCCAGGAGTTAATAACAAGCGCACCCAACTGAATGCGCAAATGTGCCATGCGGTGCTTCTAGTAGATTGTGGTGAAAAAAATCACAGTGGTTTTCAGAACCTCAGTTACATAGGCCTATCAACTTTCAAACAAGTCTCATGGTCTATTTCCCACCCCTTTTCAACATCAATGACAGATTGAATGGTGGTTGGTAAGGTAAAATGACAAACACAAAATGTGTTAAAGACGGACCATCTCCAGGCAAGAAGTCAAAATTAGACTGGTATGGTAACATTCAAACTACTCCACTGGTTCCAAAAAAGGGATTCAAAATGATCAAATAAGGCCTGGCTAGCTCAGTTGGTAGAGCATGCGACTCTTAATCTCAGGGTCGTGGGTTCGAGCCCCACGTTGGGCGCATTGCTTTAATCCTAAACTGAGAAGAAAAATGAGTGTCTGAAAGCGCAAAATTATAATAATACGTACCATTTCTTGTGAATGCAATATCTCTGGAACACCTGGAGGGAATTGCTTTTATATTTGGCACAAACGTCCACTTTGACTCAAGAATGACCTGAAAATATTTAGGTGGTCAAAGGTCAAGGTCATTGTGACCTCACGTCCGTCCCATTCTGCAATATCCCAGGAATGCCTAGAGGGAATCTTTTTCAAATTTGGCACAAACGTCCACTCGGTACAGAATACTACTTTCATTGGTCTAGGTAAAAAATGCCCCCATTCTTAAACCACACCCCACCCCTACGCTTTGCCCCTTTCACACTGCCCCACTGGTTCCAAAAGAGAGGTTAAAATAATACTTGACAGGCCCGGCTAGCTCAGTCGGTAGAGCATGAGACTCTTAATCTCAGGGTCGTGGGTTCGAGCCCCACGTTGGGCTCAGCTTTTTAATCTGAGACTGAGAAGAGAAATTAGTGGCCAAAAGCGCAAAATCATAATAATCCAGGAGTTAATAACAAGCGCACCCAACTGAATGCGCAAATGTGCCATGCGGTGCTTCTAGTAGAGTGTGGTGAAAAAAAATCACAGTGGTTTTCAGAACCTCAGTTACATAGGCCTACCAACTTTCAAACAAGTCTCATGGTCTATTTTCCACCCCTTTTCAACATCAATGACAGATTGAATGGTGGTTGGTAAGGTAAAATGACAAACACAAAATGTGTTAAAGACGGACCATCTCCAGGCAAGAAGTCAAAATTAGACTGGTATGGTAACATTCAAACTACCCCACTGGTTCCAAAAAAGGGATTCAAAATGATCAAATAAGGCCTGGCTAGCTCAGTCGGTAGAGCATGAGACTCTTAATCTCAGGGTTGTGGGTTCGAGCCCCACGTTGGGCGCATTGCTTTAATCCTAAACTGAGAAGAAAAATGAGTGTCTGAAAGCGCAAAATTATAATAATACGTACCATTTCTTGTGAATGCAATATCTCTGGAACACCTGGAGGGAATTGCCTTTATATTTGGCACAAACGTCCACTTTGACTCAAGAATGAACTGAAAATAATTAGGTGGTCAAAGGTCAAGGTCATTGTGACCTCACGTCCGTCCCATTCTGCAATATCCCAGGAATGCCTAGAGGGAATCTTTTTCAAATTTGGCACAAACGTCCACTCGGTACAGAATACTACTTTCATTGGTCTAGGTAAAAAATGCCCCCATTCTTAAACCACACCCCACCCCTACGCTTTGCCCCTTTCACACTGCCCCACTGGTTCCAAAAGAGAGGTTAAAATAATACTTGACAGGCCCGGCTAGCTCAGTCGGTAGAGCATGAGACTCTTAATCTCAGGGTCGTGATTTCGAGCCCCATGTTGGTCGCAGCCTTTTAATCTGAGACTGAGAAGAGAAATTAGTGGCCAAAAGCGCAAAATCATAATAAGCCAGGAGTTAATAACAAGCGCACCCAACTGAATGCGCAAATGTGCCATGCGGTGCTTCTAGTAGAGTGTGGTGAAAAAAATCACAGTGGTTTTCAGAACCTCAGTTACATAGGCCTACCAACTTTCAAACAAGTCTCATGGTCTAATTTCCACCCCTTTTCAACATCAATGACAGATTGAATGGTGGTTGGTAAGGTAAAATGACAAACACAAAATGTGTTAAAGACGGACCATCTCCAGGCAAGAAGTCAAAATTAGACTGGTATGGTAACATTCAAACTACCCCACTGGTTCCAAAAAAGGGATTCAAAATGATCAAATAAGGCCTGGCTAGCTCAGTTGGTAGAGCATGCAACTCTTAATCTCAGGGTCGTGGGTTCGAGCCCCACGTTGGGCGCATTGCTTTAATCCTAAACTGAGAAGAAAAATGAGTGTCTGAAAGCGCAAAATTATAATAATACGTACCATTTCTTGTGAATGCAATATCTCTGGAACACCTGGAGGGAATTGCTTTTATATTTGGCACAAACGTCCACTTTGACTCAAGAATGAACTGAAAATATTTAGGTGGTCAAAGGTCAAGGTCATTGTGACCTCACGTCCGTCCCATTCTGCAATATCCCAGGAATGCCTAGAGGGAATCTTTTTCAAATTTGGCACAAACGTCCACTCGGTACAGAATACTACTTTCATTGGTCTAGGTAAAAAATGCCCCCATTCTTAAACCACACCCCACCCCTACGCTTTGCCCCTTTCACACTGCCCCACTGGTTCCAAAAGAGAGGTTAAAATAATACTTGACAGGCCCGGCTAGCTCAGTCTGTAGAGCATGAGACTCTTAATCTCAGGGTCGTGGGTTCGAGCCCCACGTTGGGCTCAGCTTTTTAATCTGAGACTGAGAAAAGAAATTAGTGGCCAAAAGCGCAAAATCATAATAAGCCAGGAGTTAATAACAAGCGCACCCAACTGAATGCGCAAATGTGCCATGCGGTGCTTCTAGTAGATTGTGGTGAAAAAAATCACAGTGGTTTTCAGAACCTCAGTTACATAGGCCTATCAACTTTCAAACAAGTCTCATGGTCTATTTCCCACCCCTTTTCAACATCAATGACAGATTGAATGGTGGTTGGTAAGGTAAAATGACAAACACAAAATGTGTTAAAGACGGACCATCTCCAGGCAAGAAGTCAAAATTAGACTGGTATGGTA